>NW_028141176.1:758928-1167461 GCF_030444845.1 Prenolepis imparis
AAGAAAACTGTCGCTGAAGCTCATCGAATGCTCGTAGAAGCTTATGGTGAAAATGCTCCCACCGATAAATCATGCAGAGAATGGTTTCGACGTTTCAAAAGTGATGATTTCAGTGTCGATGACAAACCTCGTCCAGGTCAGCCGAAGAAGTTCGAGGACGAGGAATTGCTATTAAAACAGAGCCAAACCATCACTGCCGAACTTTACCAACAACCATTGATCCGTTTAAACAACGCATTGAAGAATAAGCGGCCGGAATATGCAAAGAGACACGACAAAGTGATCTTCCAGCACGATAACGCTCGGCCACATGTTGGAAAGATTGTGAAGGCCACCTTGGAAGCACTTGGCTGGGACGTTTTACCTCATCCGCCGTATTCACCAGACATTGCTCCATCCGATTATCACTTGTTCAGATCGATGGCACACGGGCTTTCGGACCAGCACTTCAACAATTATGAAGAAATAGAGAAATGGCTCAATGAATGGATCGCTTCGAAGGACGAGTCGTTTTTCCGTCACGGAATACAACAACTGCCAGACAGATGGGAAAAAATAATAGCAAGCGAAAAAATATCTAATAAAGGAAATTCTTTTCATGATTGTTGTAATCATGGTGCAGTATGTTTGCAATCATTGCCTTTTCCCCAATTCCTTCGTACTTTATTCGATGGATGTCATGAAAAATCTAATAAATTTTTTAAATATATTCGTAGTTATAATAGTACATTTTCGTTTGCATCATTTAATGCTATAATAATTTAGTTAATTTTCAAAATAGGCGATTAGGTCCATATTGTTTCAAAATACAAGGACAAATTTATTATCAAATAAATACAGCATTAAATGCTGTTCAAAATGAAAATCCGACTTATGGTCAACTTTTCATTATAGATCCTAATGAAGCAATAAATTATCGTCTTATTGAAGATTCAGATTTTGAAATTATACAAAATCTTGAACATATAATGCGGGAATTGAATGTATTTGCTCAATCTTATCAAATGATGGGTGAAGAATTAGAAAATCAACGACGATTAGAAATAGAATCTGGAGAAATATTACCAGAATTACAATTATTATTTACATTAAAACCAGGTATGGATCGACGTCGATATAATGCTCAAAGAACTAATGAAGTTGCTGCTGTTTTTCGTACAACTGCTGATGGAGAAATTCCAGATGTAACAATACGTAATAGAAATAACAAATCTTTGCAAAATGTTAGTACCATGGATCCAAATGTTGAATCATGGATATATCCATTATTTTATCCATATGGAACTCAAGGATGGCATTGTAATTTATAACAAAATTAAATAGTAATAAACGAATAACTAGAGGTCAGTATATTAAATATCGCATGGCTCGTGATGAATTTAACATCTTTTTATTAGGTCGTCTATTTATTTCAACAATGGCTTGTAGACAGTTATGTGAAAATTGAAAAGGACAGAATAAATTATTGCAAAAATCATCAAAAACAACTACGTACTGAAACATATCAAGGTTTAAGAGATTATTTACAAACTACGGCGAATAACTTAAATGGACCTATTGGAAAGATGGTTATACTTCCATCCACATTTGTTGGATCACCACGTAATATGTTACAAAATTATCAAGATGCAATGGCAATTGTTAGTAAATTTGGTAAACCAGATCTTTTCATTACAATGACTTGCAATCCAAAATGGCGCGAAATTGAAGAAAATCTTTTGCCTGGACAACAAGCTTCTGATAGACCTGATATTTGCGCACGTGTTTTTAATCTTAAAAAAGATTATTAATTAATTTGATTGTTAAGCAAAAATTTTTTGGAGAAATGCCTTTGTATATGTTATTGAATTTCAAAAACGTGGTTTGCCACATGTCCACATGTTAGTTACTTTAAAATACAATTCCAAAATAACAACTCCACAAATCGTTGATAAATATATCTCTGCTGAAATTCTTGATCCTTGTGAAAATCAAGCTTTACATGACATAGTTATGAAACATATGATTCATGGACCTTGTGGTGATTGGTGTTTGGTAGATGGAAAATGTTCGAAAAATTACCCTAAACCGTATCATGAAGAGACCAGAATGGATGAAGATGCTTATCCTTATTATCATCGACGAAATAATGGCAAAAGTTTTGAACGTCCTGGTAGATATATAGTTGATAATCGTTATGTAGTTCCATATTGTCCTATTTTATCAATTATATTTAATTGTCATATTAATGTTGAAATTGTTTCAAGTATCAAATCAGTTAAATATCTGTATAAATATATTTATAAAGGACATGATGCTGCTGCTATTACAATTGAACCAATAACAGAAAATATAATTATAGATCATGATGAAATACGCAATTTTATAGAAGCTCGTTATGTTGGACCTGTAGAAGCGAGCTGGCGTATTCTTGAGAAAAAATTACAAGATAAAAGCCATACTATCGTACGTTTACCCGTCCATCTTCCTAATCAACAAAATGTTATAATTGAAAATGAAGCAAATGAAAAAACTATAACTTCTGCTTTAGATCAAGTTACTATGTTAATAGATTATTTTGCATTAAATTCTCGCGATGAAGAAGCAAAACAATATTTGTATATAAAAATTCCACGTTATTATACATTTAAAAAAGAAAAAATTAATGGTAAAAATATATCGCGTTGGAGTAAACGCAAGAGTCATTATAATTGCATAGGACGAATGTATTCCGTTAGCCCAACATAAACTAAATTATATCATTTACGACTATTATTACTTACAGTAAAGGGAGCTACGAGTTTTGATAAGTTAAAAACTGTAAATGGAGAAGTTTGTCAAACATTTTCAGCGGCATGTCTAGCTTTAGGTTTGATTGAAGATGATGATGAATGGAGACGAGCTATGAACGAAGCTGTTGGATGGATGATGCCAAGACAACTTCGTAGATTATTTGTACGTATATTATTATATATACATTGTCAACCATTGCATCCTGAAGAGCTTTGGGAAAATTTTAAAGTAACAATGTCGGAAGATTATGTACGACATTTTGGAATATTACAAGGACAAAAGAAAGCTTATGCGCAAATCAATGCTATGCTGTGTCCTGAAGGCAAAAGTTTTGCTGATTTTCCACAAATGGAACAATTGCAAGATAATAATGAAGAGAATGATTATGTAACACTTGAAGAAACTATGGAAATTGGTGTCAAACAATATGAACAATTAAATGACAAGCAGAAAGAAATAGTGGATCTTATATTAAATAGATTAGACAATAATAATAACGATAATAATTGTTTTTATATCGACGGTCCAGGTAAAACGTTTACATATACAACTATCTATCACTTAGTCAAAATTCGTAATAAACATGTATGTACAATGGCTTTTACGGGCATTGCAGCGACATTATTGCCAGCAGGAAGAACGGTTCATAAGACATTTGGATTGCCAGTTCCATTATTTGCTGATTCATCATCTAGCATTAAAATTCAATCAAAGGAAGCTCAATATTGAAAAAAAATGGATATTTTTATTTGGGACGAAGCGCCAGTGGCACCACGACATGCTCTAGAGATTATGGATCGAACATTACGTGATATCATGAATAATAATTTATCTTTTGGTGGAAAAATTATCGTATTAGGTGGTGATTTTAGGCAACTTCTTCCTATTAAACTACATGGTATCCGATGTGAAATCGTGAATCTTTCAATTAAGTTTAATTCTAATTGGAGACATTTTATAAGTTTCTCTTTAAAGGAAAACATGAGAGTTCTTCCAGAGGAAACTGAATTTGCAAAGTTTTTGTTGGATTTGGGAGATGGCATATTAAATGATTCTAATGATAATGTACAACTTCTAGATTATTGTATTGCACCAATTAATGCTGATATTGTAGAAGATATATATGGTGATCTAATACGAAATAAAGAATTTAATAAAATGGCTAAGTGTGCAATACTTTCAGCAAGAAATGCTGACGTCAACGAAATTAATAAACGAGTTGTTGAATTATTAGATATATCTGAGGAACGAATTTATACAAGTACAGATAGTACTGAAAATTGCGGTGATAATGGTGATATTGATGAAGTTTTACTCCCAGAATATTTAAATACTTTATCTCCATCATCTCTTTCTCCTTATGAATTACGTTTAAGACCGAATTGTATCATTATGTTGTATATTAGAAATCTTAGTATCAATGAAGGTCTTTGCAATGGCACTAGATTAATGATTATAGAACTTGCTGATCATTTATTAAAATGTAAAATCTTAACGGGTAATAAAGTAGGAGATATCGTTTTCTTGAATCGTATAACAATATATTGCGAAAATATATATCCTTTCACTTTTAAAAGAAGACAGTTTCCGATAAAATTAGCTTTTGTTATGACAATTAATAAGTCACAGGGACAGACATTTGACAGAGTAAGAATAGATCTTCGCAAAGATGTTTTTAATCATGGACAACTTTATGATGCCTTTTCACGCGTTCGTACTTGGCAAGCATTAAAAATTTACCTTGACGATCAGCGAGATAATAAAAAAGTTAAAAACTATGTATATAAAGAAATATATACTTGATTTCAGCCTTTTAAATTTTTATATGAAAATAATTTTTGAAATAAATCAATTTCTTTAATCAAACATACTTAAATCTGATATAAACGTTTCGACTTTACTTAGTCTTCTTCAGTATAAATCCATAATTCATGGTGAATGTTAATCAAACGTGTAACGCCGTTTGATCACCAAATGTGTAATAAATAAAATTGAAATTGAAACGGTCATATTTAAAAGGGAATTTCTCGTAACGCATTGTAAGGTCAGCGTAATTTAAAACAAATAATTAATATAAAATAATATAAAAGAATAATATAAAAGACCCAAAGTAACGAGCAATTAAATGGTTGTCAAATTATTAAAAGACTTTTAAAATAAATCCATTTCTTTAATCTTTTATAATACATTATTGCGTTTGCAACATACGAGCCATATATATATAATTATTTGTTTTAAATTACGCTGACCTTACAATGCGTTACGAGAAATTCCTTTTAAAATATCACCGTTTCAATTTCAATTTTATTTATTACACATTTGGTGATCAAACAGCGTTACACGTTTGATTAACCTTCACCATGAATTATGGATTTATACTGAAGAAGACTAAGTAAAGTCGAAACGTTTATATCAGATTTAAGTATGTTTGATTAAAGAAATTGATTTATTTTAAAAGTCTTTTAATAATTTGACAACCATTTAATTGCTCGTTACTTTGGATCTTTTATAATACATTATTGCGTTTGCAACATACGAGCCATATACAGGGTGATTCAAAACAACCGTTTGTCCTTAAAATGTCGTATTCCTGACTGAATTCTAAGACAATTTTTCCTTTGCCAAAATTTGATCCGAAGCTTAGTTTTCAAATTATTAAAAGAAATATTTAGCGAATTACGGCACGAGTACGGGCGGTAGGCAGGAGCGGCGCAACTCATTATCCGACGCGGGCGACTGTGTGAGGCGCTCGCTGCGATCAGCTGTTCGCTACACGCGATGTGTTTGTGTGTGTGTCTGTGTTTTGCGTGTGTGCGTACACACACACACACACACACACACACTCTCTCTCTCTCTCTCTCTCTCTCTCTCTCTCTCTCTCTCTCTCTCTCTCTCTCTCTCTCTCTTTCTCTCTCTCTCTCTCTCTTTCTCTCTCTCTCTCTCTCTCTCTCACTTACTCACTTTTATTCTTACCTTGTAGAGGTGTTTGATGACTTTTACTTCTGATGAATAATTGTTGCACGACTGTTAACAATGAGACATTCCCATCTGACACACCGAATAATAAACAAATTTTTCTTCTTTCAGAAATTGTATCCACATTTAGAACGAATACACTCACGCACTTGATCGAAAATAAAGAATATATTTATCGATTGTAACAGTTAATCACAATCTCGGTTACTACTGATTGATTATTAAAATCACTCACAAAAACGCGTTAAATGCAAAGCGCACGTTACTCGATGCGGATGACAATAGTCTGCGACGATGACAACAGACTGCGGTGACGCGACGCGTCGCGTCATCGCGTCACGTCGCGTCACCGCAGTCTATTGTCATCGTCGCAGACTATTGTCATCCGCATCGAGTGATGTGCGCTTTGCATTTAACGCGTTTTTTGTGAGTGATTTTAATAATCAATCAGTAGTAACCGAGATTGTGATTAACTGTTACAATCGATAAATATATTTTTTATTTTCGATCAAGTGCGTGAGTGTATTCGTTCTAAATGTGGATACAATTTCTGAAAGAAGAAAAATTTGTTTATTATTCGGTGTGTCAGATGGGAATGTCTCATTGTTAACAGTCGTGCAACAATTATTCATCAGAAGTAAAAGTCATCAAACACCTCTACAAGGTAAGAATAAAAGTGAGTAAGTGAGAGAGAGAGAGAGAGAGAGAGAGAGAGAAAGCTTCGTTTATTGTGCGCCCTGGGATAAATCCCCTCAAGCGCAAAACAGTACATAAGAAGTAATTCGTATTAACAAGTAGAATATTAACAAAAATAAATTTAAAATTAAACTTAAATATAAATTTAAAAATAGAAAGTTAAACATTATGATGATACCAATAACAGAGAGGCAGACTAAAGATAGCGTAAGATGTACAATACAAGAATGCTCAGTCAGTAGATGAGAGTAAAATACTAGAAAGATAACAAGAAAGTAGATGATAAAGAGTTATTTGCCAATTATATTCTCAGGTATGCCAAAGAGATAGGTACCGTGCACACGACATGCACCTGTTAATAATCAGAGGAATGAAGCAGTAAATGCGCGTAGAGCTTCAGTTTGAAGTCCGTCGACGTTTTCGCTTTCCTTATTTCAGTGGGAAGACCGTTCCAAAATCTGATCGAGGTTAGCCTATACGAGCGCCTGTATAATTCCGTCCTGCAATGAGGCTGGACTAAGTTGTCTATAGGTGCCCGAGTAGCTCTGTCTGATGTCGGCATTCTGTAGTTATAATACGAGAAAAGAGTACTGGGTTGTCCAGTCTCAAGTATATTATTCGTTAAACATCCCACGAAATATGCCCTGCGAGAGCCTATCTTAAGCCAGCGCAGCCTATTATAGTATGGCGTTATGTGTTCATCAAATCTGGCATTGAATATGAATCTGATGCATGAGTTGACCGCCCTCTGAAGTTTTAAGTTTAACTCCGCTGTTATGTCAGTATAAACTGCACAACAATAATCTATGTGAGGATTAATTAATGAGATGACAAGTTTAGATTTCAAGGCCGCTGGAAATAAATGTCCACAGAGTTTTAGTTGATAGAGTGCTGAGTGTATCTTCTTCGTAGTGTTTAATACCTGCTTTTCCCATGATAAATTCTTAGAAATCGTTACCCCGAGATATTTGATGGACGAGGAATATTGTATTGCAGTCCCACTCACAGTAATTCTAGGGAGATTATCCACGTCGATGCTATTAATGTAACGTGATGTACCCATGATTATGGCTTGTGTCTTTTCGGAATTTAGGATGAGGTTGTTCGCCGTTGACCAATCACATATAGCATCTATGTCTCTATTAACTGTGCAAATTGTATCAATCAAGTCTCTAGGGTTGCAGTGTGTGTAAATTTGCAGATCGTCTGCATAATAGCTATATTTACAGGTTCTCAGTACAGACCCGAAATCAGATATATATAATATGAACAATAGAGGTCCTAATACTGAGCCCTGAGGTACCCCCGCATTGATAGAAGCAAACGACGATACCCTGCCCTCAAGTCCATCCTTTACAGCCTGCGTTCGTTCTCCCAGATATGAACTAATCCAGCGCACAGTGCTATCGGAGAAGTGCAGGTACTTCAATTTCCTAATTAGTACAAGGTGATCCACTCTATCGAAGGCCTTGGAAAAATCGAAAAAGACAGACATGGTTATCATTCTGTCATCAGCGGCCTGCCTAATCTCGTCCATCATTCTGATCAGACATGTCTGGGTGGAGTGATTGCTTCTATATGCTGATTGATATATATCGTATGTGGCAGCTTCTTCCAAATAAGAGCGAATCTGCTCGCTGACTACTCTCTCCATAACCTTCGACAGAGCAGGAAGGATCGATATAGGTCTATAATGCAGCACCGTTGTGGGATTCCTTACCTTAGGAATTGGACAAACTAACGCTGATTTCCATTGTACAGGGAAGACCCCATTCATCAAGGAGTAGTTAAAGATGTGTTCCAGTACAGGCATAATATCGTGCATCACCATCTTCAACATCTTCATTGAAATCCCGTCTGTGCCAGTCGCATTCGATTTGATTGTCTTGATTTTCTTTCCTATCACCAGCGGCGTTACATAACTCCAGTGAAAATCTCTGTCGTTGAAATTGCCCGAGAGTGCATCATCAAAAGATTTCTGAATTATGCCGTCCTCCAAAACAGTATTCCTCTGACCCTTCACGAAGAAATCATTGAGATCCTCAACTGAATGCGCCAGACGCACCCCTACATCCTTCGTTCTAACGAGTCCAAGCATCCTCAACCCACTCCAGACCTCTCTCGCATCGCTTGCGCGATTAAAGATGTCGAGGTAATAAGCCTGCTTCGCCGAGCGAACGAGGCTTTGCGTTTGATTTCGCAGTTCTTTATAAAGATCATAATTGCGGTCACATCTATGTCTTCGCCAGTATCTTCTGGCCCTGTCTCTTTCTCGCATGGCCAATTTGATGCGCTCAGTTAACCAAGGCGCCGGCAAGCTCTTGTAGTGTCTCCGTTTCAACGGTGCATGCACATTGAAAATTTCAAGCAGTTTATTGTTAAGAACATCCACCTTCACATCCATATTATTCGATTCTAAGAGATCCTTCCAGTCAATGTTACTGATGTCGGTTACAAAGGAGTCCTTATCCAAACCGCGCCAATCTCTGCAGAGAATGCTTCTAACGTCTCGACGTCGCACCTTGAGGTCATATTTTATATAAATCAAATCATGAGCTGACAAAAATGTCACCTCATATTGTCCATAGCCCTTGAGTTTTTCCAGATCATCGATAATACATAGGTCTAAAAGTGTACTCGAGTTTCTCAGGTGATGAGTCGACTTGTAAGGTACAAAATGTAAGTTCAACGACGACGCAAGAGTTCCGAGTTGTTGACTATCAAACGTTGTCTGATTCATGTCCGCATTGAAATCCCCGAGAATGACCGAATGCCTGTAGTTTACTTGAAGGTCTGAGAATACCTGAAAAAATTCATTTAGGTAACCTGAGTTTGGAGGCCTGTAAACTACCGCTAGTAATAGCTTAGCCGAGTTGTTGAATAAAATTTCCGAGATAATGTATTCAGGCCTTGCAGTAAGAGTCCCCGCTGCACAGCAGATATTGGAGCCTCGAAGACGATCCGTCAGATAGAAGCCTACTCCACCTCCGTTTCTTCCCTCCCTATCACATCTGAAGAGGGAGTAACCAGGTAATCTCACCATAGCATCCGTAATAGAAGGTCGAAGCCACGTCTCCGACATACAGATTATATGAAAATCAGAGTCATTGAAATGATGCAAGAACTCATCATAATGTGCATAGAGAGATTGACAATTAATGTGACATATCTTAATGTCCTCAAGATCTTTGTTTGCATTAGTCATAATTAATATATGCAATCCTGTCCTCTATTCTCTTACGTAGAAATGGGCACCGCACTGCATCCCTCGCAGAATGTTGCCCCTCCATCCGGTCTTTATGATGGCGCTCACAGTTCCGACATTTAGGTGGCTGGTCTTTGTTTTTGCAGTCCTTCATCTCGTGGTTGCCCGCACAGTGTCCACATGCAGCTTCCGATTTACAGTCCGCAGCAAAGTGGCCACCTGCAAGGCATCTGTAGCATTGTGTAATCCTGACGTGGTCCGCAAACGAGCATGCTGCATAACGCAGGTAGATCCTACCGCTCTTAAAAAGCGCCTTACGTATAGCTGGCGTAACCTCCAGTATACAGCTCGTAGTATATTTGTCCTTTCTGGGTTTAAAAGTATAAATGACCTTGACATCCTTTATGTGAACACCATCCAAGTTCTGAGCCACCAATTCATCCTTTACTTCAACAGCAGTCATTTCAGCAGGTACCCCATAAACAATTATTCTAGGATTTAATTTAGTACTCTCACACACCTTGAGACCAGCCTCAATTAAACCCGGATGAGCCTTGATCCTCTCAATGTCAGGCAAAAGCGCCTCAATTCTCACACCCTTGTCTCGAGCATATGTTATTTTATTTATTTTTAAGCCGCAGTCAGCTGGTTTAAGCACCTTACACAAAGTCTCCTTAGTAACCTGAGACGAGGCGTATTTTTCTCTCTTTTTTTCATCCGGTATCACCAGAAAGCTGGTAGTATTCGTTAATTCTACAGTTGGTCCTCGCGACACTCGTATCTCACCTCTCGATGATCCGACAGCAGAAGCATAGGAACGCGAAGATTTTCTTTCGCTCCCGCCTCCTACATCGCAAGATTCATTCATCGCTTTCTGTGATTTTTTAAGTCCAAGGTCATCAATCGTTTCTACAATCACTCTCTTAATGTCCGTCGCTGAAAAATTCGCAGATGTAGATTTCTCCTCTTGCATGTTTATCAGCACCGTGGACACCTCCATAAATGCATCTCTACAAGAACGGAATGCAGCCTCGATTGTCGTTCTTCTTTCCAACGTCTCCTTTCCGCCTAATAAAAGCTTTGCTATTGCCTCGCTGTGCCTATCAACTGTTGCTCTAAGCGCATTCACCCTAGATAAATTTAACACTTCGAAACCCGATCTCTCTGGCATACCTGCATTCAAATTTGCCGCGCTGTTCGGCTGCCTCGTCAGCCCCCGTCGTCCCACGCCACTGTCCTCCAGCCCACCAGTTCCCACGCCGACCTCCATCTCACTTGTATACTGATCTGGTCATGTAAACATTCGACTATGTAGCGTTTCACTAACGTCGAAAACTCGTCAAGACGTCCAGCCAGAAAGAAAAATCACCCACTGATCACAGAGAGATAGAAGAAGCGGCAGGAAAAACGTCAAGCAAAATAGCCCTTGACACAGTGTTACTAAAAATCAAAGACAAGACCCCGAAGGGCCAGAAAGCGGCAGGAAAATCGCACACAAAGCAGAGCTGTCAAAAACACGTCTGCAGATACTCACCGACGAAGAGAGAGAGAGAGAGAGAGAGAGAGAGAGAGAGAGAGAGAGAGAGAGAGAGAGAGAGAGAGAGGCATAAGATTAGATGTAAGCTACATTATAGGATTTATGTAAATTGAAACCCCATAGGGGAACAATAAACAAAATTATCTATCTATCTATCTATAATAAATAATTTATTCACTAAAAATTTATTTTTTACCTGCAGTGCCACGTATATTTACTTCGTATACAGGCCATGACTTTTGTGGTGGTTTACATTTTTTAATCGATTCTTTAATTTTTCTCCACGTATCTTTATTATTTGATTTATTCTCAGGGTAATAAGCAAATAATTTATCAAATGAGTTATCGTGATAAATCCATACTGAAGGTATAATTTCAATAGTCTTCAATTTCCCTTTATTCCGCACAAAAACCATTAATTTATACTTTGATTGCATCTAGAAAATATTATAAGATACATCAACATATATTATAATAAACTGTTTAAATCATGAAAAAATTACGAGTACATAAAGACATCACAAAGGTTATATCGTACCGTTTCAGTTGGCATATTGAGACTAGCGTTGCCAAGTAACTAAATCATCAATATCAATATGCGCTTTTCTTTTTGATATTTTTTCATCTGTTTACAAAACAAATTAATATTCTAAAAGCAATATTATTTATATTACTGATAAATATTATTATACCAATGATAAATATTTAAACACACTTATAATAATATGTTATCCAAAATTATACATACCTAATCACATTAAGAACAATTAAAACAATTTAACAGAAGATTAATTTTTAACATGCTTTTGTACATCAGAGTGTTACATATGTAACAATGGCATCGTATAAATCCTCTCCTTTTTTTTCGTCGCTCATATCTAAAGTTATCATTTTTTGCGAAGTGCAATTTAAATTACACACTACTACACTTCTGTAATTTTTCTTAACACACCACATTTCTAAATCAATTGAATCGCAGGGATACGTAAACAGCGGTTTTTT
The DNA here is from genome assembly GCF_030444845.1 of Prenolepis imparis. Classification (NCBI taxonomy): domain Eukaryota; kingdom Metazoa; phylum Arthropoda; class Insecta; order Hymenoptera; family Formicidae; genus Prenolepis; species Prenolepis imparis. The sequence goes on from NW_028141176.1 coordinate 771,117, forward strand.
CTTCTCTAACTTAATGCCACGAATTTTAATATTGTCCAAAGTCTCATTAGGTGGAAGGTAGATTTCGTTGATCATCAAGAGTGTTCCATTATCCAACAAAATTGTATTATTTGGTGCCTTTGACGTTAGAATTACACCTTTATAAAATACTCGTTTTATAATAATTTTCCCAGATGCATCTGCACAAAGACTTCTCACTATTTTTATGGAAGGAAGTCTTTCAGGTCTTTTCGATATAGCAAATTTTTCATGTAAACGTCGACATATTTGTGCGAGAGGTTTATTGCCTGATCTCAAACATTTTTTTATCTTCCCCAGTGCGTTTTCAAATGGGAAGGCTGTAATGCTGGAAATAGGACGTTTCATATATTTTACGTCATCAGCCAAATGGACAAGATAATGCATATTTCGTCGTACATTTATTTCGCAAAATTTTTCTTCGTTGAAGTAAGAAACGTGTTAACGTAGTTGCTAACTGATATCATATGTAATTCAGTAATTTCAATAAAATACTTTTATGTATCGTTTTAAACTTTATGTATTTGTAATATCAATTTATATGAAGAATTAGTAATAATAAATGTGTGTGAAACTTTTTACTTGTATTTTTTGATATTTTTCTCACATTCTCTAACCTCATAGCAAAACAGAAACTCGATCTTTTAAAAAACTTTAGCGTAATTTACGACCTCGATAACATCAGCTGTCTCAATATTGCGTCTCAGACTCCCATGCCTTATCATATCTGTTTTATTATCCACCAAATGTCCATGCTGCACTTCCTAACTATATTGTTTACTAGAATGCTAATGCACGTGTTTTTTATTAGAACTCTTTTTGTTACCTGAGGTGCCGATAGTACCCGTCAATGTGACGTTGAGTAATCGGTTAGCCATAATTACGGAGGCTGGCCGATTGTATTTTTTGTATATCTTTTTATTTCCTTTGTTATCGACGATATCTGGCAATGCGACGCTGAGTAAGCGCTCGGCCGAAAAAATTGTGGTTTTTGTTAATTTTTTTCAGCGCTATACATGGACGCCCATTCGCTCTACCGCAAGAGCTAGACGGGGATGTCATACTCTCTACAATGATTTCGGTATACCACGTCGACTTCAGCATTTTATCGTTATTTTGTCGAATAATTTTGTCACCCCTCTGTCATGTCATTAGTCGTCTACTTAAATATAATATTGCGTAATCTCTTCCTTTTCAATTATTTCTTACCGTAATTATTATCGAAGATTTTCTTCGACGCACCGGGACCTATACAAATACGTTTTATTACCCTTTTTTATCTCACCGGCGGGACCAATCGGCATTCCCCCACCATTCCCCTCTCTAGAGTCAGCGGCCGAGTGGTGGGGGGACGGCGCCAGTGGCCGAGTGGTGGGGGTTTGTTATGACGGGCCATACATGCCCACTTACTACTGACATCCTTATATCTTCTACGGTACCATTCATCGTTAGTATTCGATAAGTCGACGGCATCTACAGCGGCATTTACCTGGACAGTATTCGTCACGGCAATTAATATTTCTTTGATATTATCCGTTTCGTATATTCGGGAAAGGGCGTCGGGTACGTGGTGTAAAGCGCCCTTACGATGAATAACTGCATAATCGTACCCTAGCAATTCCAGTGCCCACCTCGCTAGTCTACCAGTCGGATTCTTCAGATTATGTAGCCAGCGTAAGCTACTATGATCGGTAACTACGGTAAATCGGTACCCTTCAAGATATGGCCTAAATTTCTGTATTGCCCATACGACTGCTAAACATTCCTGTTCGGTAACGGAGTATCTCTTTTCGGGATCTGATAGAGCACGGCTCGCGAAGGCTATAACTCTTTCTTTGTCTTCGATGGTTTGAGTCAATACCGCGCCTAACCCTACGGAACTAGCGTCGGTCTGTAGAACGAACAGTATCTCAAAATTTGGGCATGCCAGTGTAGGTGCGGTAACCAAATGTTCCCTTTTCTGCTCAAAGGCGCGAACCTGATCATCCCCCCACTCCCAGCGCTTGCCCTTCTTTAAAAGCCGTGTTAATGGCTCGCTAAGGGTCGCGAATTGCTGGATAAATCGCCGGTACCAGGATGACATACTTAAGAATCGACTAATTGTTTAATATTCCGTGGTGCGGGGTATTCCAAGATCGGTCGCGTCTTTTCGGGATCTACCGTTAGACCCTCCTGCGTACGATTAATCTTAAGTATCGTACTTGAGAACGACAAAATTCGCATTTATCCGGGTTTACGGTGAGACCGGCGGTAACGATCTTATCTAAGACTTTTGTTAACCAAATCATATGCTCCTCGAAAGTTGGTGTGACCATCACGATATCGTCCAAATACGCGAACGCGTGGGGTTCCATCTCCGGGCCTATCAGTCGGTCTAACAATCATTGAAAGGTTGCCGGTGCTCCGGTAATACCGTATGGCATTCGCGTAAAGTGGTATAAGCCTTTCCTGGGAACACTAAACGCGGTGAGTTCACGATTATTTTTAGCTAACGGTATATGAAAGTAAGCTTCACTTAAATCAATGGTTGAGATATAACGAGCTGAGCGTAATTTATCAAGAATTCCATTCATATTTGATAACGGATATGCATTTTTCTTCGATATGCTATTCACCTTTCGAAAATCCAAGCAAAAACGGTATTTGCCATTCAACTTCTTTACCATAACAATCGGATTTGACCATTCACTGAAGGATGGTTCTATTATCCCTGCCGCGAGCATTTTATCTGTTTCGGCCGTATGGCTTCCTGCACTTTTGGGGACACTAGGTAGCAACGCTGTTTTATGGGTGGACTCGAGCCTATGTCTATTTTATGTTCGGTCAATCCGGTAACGCCGGGATTGTCTGAAGGCTCCGGTAATGTTAGTAAAAAAATTTTCAATACTTTCTCCTGTTCGAGGGTTAATTCCGATAATCCGCAGCAAGAAGTTTCACGGGGAGCCTCCTCGGTAGCGAGACGGTAGCGAATATGGGGCGTTTTGGTGAAGTATCATTTGCCCGTAGCAAAATCTAATCCTATGCTGAATTTCATTAGGAAATCAATCCCGAGAATGCACGGTACGGCTAAGTTCGGTAACAATGCTACGGTAACCTCATGACTCTGACCTTCTGAGTCTATCGGTATTCTTGCTTCTTCCCTGATATCTGCGATTTGACCGTTCGCGGTGCAAATCTGCACTCCCCGATTTCGGTCGGTGGTGATACCTAACTCGCGAATAATCTTTATTCCTTCGCAGCCTAGTAAGGTTCGGTTTGACCCCGAGTCCACAAGGGCTACGAGATTATATCCGTGTATACTGATTTTAAAGAACCGCAAAGACGCTAACTCATCGTGTCCGAAGGTAACGTACGAGTGTAGCAACGCATCTTTCTTAACGGTATCTGCCGTGGTGGTTTGGGTCTCGCTTGCGGCACTTGAGTCGTAGGGATCCTTTCTACTGGCTCCGGCTCGCGTTTCCCGTACACGTAGGACACGTCTGTACGGTGAAGTCACGTTTACCGCATCGGTAACAATATTTGCGTCGCGGTTCTACATCCACACGCGCGGTGTCCGATCTTATCACAGTTCCAGCATTTTACTGCGTTGAAATTGGTCGCGGCAGGAGTAACGGCAGCATGGGCTGTGGTGTCGGAAGCGATAGCGGCAATTCTCGCGGTATCGGTGTTTACGGTATTCGCGGTCGCAGCTTTGGCTGGTCTTTTTCTCTCCATTTTACTAGTGGCAGCGGTAGCAACGGTAGCCGTATTCTTGGGCTTGCCTTTCGGGGCATGACGAGAAAATCGCCAAATCCGGAAAGATTGATTGCTCCGGCGGTAGCGGTGGTCGGTAAGTTTTCTCGGCAAGATAACTCCTCTCGACTCGCGTGGCGAGGTACTCTAGTGTCGGAAAATCGATAAATTCTTGCCGTCGGATTGCAATCTACAGCCGCGGTAACATATTTTGATGTGCGAAATTTAATTGTTCCACCACGGGCCAAGGGGGCGTCATCCTATTGAGTAACGCGCGAAGGCAGGTGAGATAATCGGCCGCTGTTTCGTGTTCCCCCTGTGTCCGTCTAAAGATTTCGTCGCGGAGCGCATATTGGTAATCCGGATCTTCAAATCGAGCTCTCCACGTCGCCTTGTAATCATTCCAATCCCGCCAATTTTCACTTTCCAATCGGACCCAATACAATGCCATTTCCGACAAATTATTGTTATATATAATTATATAGAAATACATATAAAAATCTGTATCAATAATTCCATATTTGATTATATATGATTATACATTATACATATAGGTTGTGACGACTTTTTCTCCCGACTTGACTAAAAGTCGGAAGAACGGAGCTTGGCCGTCATCAAAACACAGGGGTTTTTTAATATTTCACGCGGCGGGAACTAAGATCGTGGTCGTTCCGCGCGTGCCGCAGTAGAACGCCAGCCGTGATATTCGCGAGAGACTAGTTTTAGGCGCCAGACGCGGTCTTTTACGCGTCAAACCACAAATCGCGAAACAAACGCAAAATTTTGGCCGGGAATCCCGCTACGGGCTAACTAGCTCGCCTAACGGCAGGGTGTGGTTGCCGAAATTACTCTAACGAACGGAGATTACAATCTTTTCGCGATGTAGTGAACACAGAAGTAACGACACAGACATTTAAGTTGACAGTACTAAAGAAAAGCAATACGCGATTTAATTGAACAAAGCAAACTAATGAATTTTATTATAAACCAGAGTCATGGAAAAAAAATATAAAAGAAAAATATAATAGCGGATTATTATAAAAGAATAAATTTAATATTAAATATTACAAAAGATCCTAAGCAAAGTGAAAATAACAAAATATCAATGGAGCGATTAATAAGCATGCAATATAATAGAAACTAGGACTTCCGTTTCCGGTTATGTGTCGAATGCATGGTACATGTGAGTGGAGTGAAACAGAGATATAGGAAAGAAAGAGTGAGAGATTGGAGAGAGAAGTGTGAGAGGGAGAGAGAGAGGGTAAGTAGGTGTGGAAATAGAGGGAAGTGAAGGGGCACGAGTGTAAGAGAGTAAAGTGGAGGTGAGTGGTGACAAGCAAGGTTAGGAAGGTAGTAGAAGGAGAGAAGAGACTAAGCATAGATAGTAAAGTGGGTAGAAGGGAAGCGGATAGGATAGTGAGTCTAGGGATATATAGAAGGCGCCACAAGAGGCAGGCATAGAGTAATATCGAGTGTGAGACGGTAAACTCACAGCGGGCGGAAAAATGGCATCGGGAACAAAGCCTAAGGATATGCCGAAGGATATAGCAAAAGAGAGAAGAGGAAGTACGGGGAACATAGCCGATTTATTAAAGAGAAAGAGAGAAAGTGAGGGCAATAGGAAGGAGGAAGAGCTAGTTTTCGCGAAAGGCAGAATAGTTGTAAGATCGCCGGAGAGGGAAGAGGGTATAGGAGAGATGTTGGGGGTTGGGGAGAAAAATTAAGAGAGGAGATTAGGAAAGACTGGATGATAGGAGTAAAGATATTGGGAGAAGAAATTAAAGGGGAGATAAGACAAATAAAAGAAGGAATTAAAGAACAAGGGGTAACAATAAAAGAAGAGATGGAGAAATGGAAAAAAGAAATTGGAGAGAGAGAAAGAAGATGGGAGGAGGAGAGAAGAGGGATGAAAAAAGGATAGATGATTTGGAAAAGAGGATAGACGAAATTGTGATAGGAAAGAGGGGGGAGAAAGGGGAAGGAGATAGAGGAGAAAGGATAGGAGGGGAAGATAGGGTGGAGCAAAGATTAAAAAATGTAGAGAGAAAAATAGAAGGGAAAGAGAGAGAGGAAAGGAAAAAGAATATAGTAATTAAGAAAATAAAGATAGACAACGAAGACGTAAAGGGGGAGATTGGGAGAATAATGAAATAGATAGGAGGGGAAGTAGAGATTAAAGATATCAGGAAAGTAGGTGCGGTACAGGTAGGAAGAGGTATAGTAATTATCACATTAGGAAATATAGAGCAAAAAAGACAGGTTATGGAGAAAAAGAGGAAGATGAGAGGCAGAGAGGAGTGGATAGATGAAGATCTAACATGGACGGAAAGAAGAAGCAGATGGAAATTGAGAGAGACAGCTAGGAGGGAGGAAAGGGAAGGAAGGAATGTATGGTTAGGTAGAAAAGGTATAGAAATTGATGGAGAATGGTGGAAATGGGATGAGGAAGAGGAAAAACTAAAGAATGAAAAAGGGGAAACGAGAAAGGAAAAGGTAAGTGAGATAGGAATGGAATTAGAGAAGGGTGAGGGAGGGGCAGGGAGAGGAGATAGGAGAGAAAGAAGGATATAAGGAAGGATACAAAAAAAGGTGTAGGAAAGGGGAACAGTGGAAGATAGCGTTTTGGAATGTAGCAGGATTAAAAAATAAAAATAAGGACTTTTGGAGGAGGATAGAAAAATGGGAGGTAATGATTTTTATAGAGACGTGGATAGACAAGAAGGAATGGAAGAGGATGAAAGATAAATTACCGAAAGGATATAGGTGGGGAGTGCAGTATGCAACGAGAAGGAATAGGAAGGGGAGAGCAATGGGTGGAATTATATTGGGAGTGAGAAAAGCTATAGCGTTAGAGATTAAACAAACAGAATGGAAAGAAGAGGGAATAGTGACAGGGAAGGTGGTAGTTGGAAAAGAGAAATGGAGAATAGTGGGAGTATATGTAAGGGAGGATAGGGAAAGGAAATTAGAGGAATTGAGAAAATGGCTGGAGGGAGAAGAGGGAGAAGAAAGAACGACAATCATAGGAGGAGACTTTAATGCAAGAACGGGAGAAATGGGAGGAAGAATAGTTATGGAGGAAGGGGAGGAAGAAGATAAGAATAGAAACTCTAAGGATAAGAAGGTGAATAAAGAAGGAAGGAGATTGGTAGAGGTATTAGAGGAAGCGGGATGGAGTATACTGAACGGGAGTACGAAAGGAGACGAAAAGGGAGAGTATACATACACAGGAGGTAAAGGAAATACGGTGATAGATTATGTAATAGGAGATGAGAGGACTAGAGAGAAAGTAGTGAGGTTATTAGTAGGGGAGGAGACAGACTCGGATCATCACCCGGTAGTTTGTTGGATTAAGGGAGAAGTGAAGGGGAGGAAAGAAAAGATTAAGAAAGGGAGTAAAAAGGGGGTATGGAATGAAGAAAGAAGGGAAATATTTAGAAGAAAGATAGAGGATAGTGGAATACAATCAGAAGAGTTGAGAATAGATGTAAATAAAGAGGTAGAGAGAATAAAGAGAAAGGTGAAAAAAGCAATGGAGGAATATGAAGAGAAGGAGGGGGAGAGGGGAAAAAGTTGTAGAGGATGGTGGAAATAGGGAGAAAAGGACAGGAAACGGATATAAAATGGGAAGAAGTGAGAAAGGCAATAAAGGAGTTAAAATTGAATAAAGCGACAGGGATAGATGGGATACCGAACGAAGTGTGGAAATATGGAGGAGAGGCAATAGAAAAGTGGGTATGGGAAATATGCAAGAAGGTATGGAGAGGAGAAGGGTGGCCGGAGAAGTGGAAAGAAGGGATTATTGCACCGATAATGAAGAAAGGAGAGGGAGAAAAGGTAGAGGAATATAGAGGAGTAACTTTAATGCCAACATTGTATAAGATATACACAGCGGTATTGGCGGAGAGGCTAAGAGAGGAAGTAGAGGGGAAAAGGATCATACCGGAAAATCAAGTAGGATTTAGAAAGGGTAAAGGAGTATTAGACAACGTATATGTATTAAACTACGTGATACAGAAACAGATAAATAGACATAAAGGAAAACTAGTATGCGTATTCATAGATTTAAAGGCAGCATTTGATTCGGTGAATAGGAGAACATTGATAGAAGCAATAAGAGAGAGAGAGGGATAAGGGAGGGGTTGATAGAGAGGATAGAAGAGGTAGTAAGCGAAACGAAAAGTAGGGTAAGGATAGGAGGGGAGCTGAACGAAGAGTTTTGGCAAAGCAGAGGAGGATGTCCGCTAAGTCCGACATTGTTTAATATTCTGATAGCAGACTTGGAAGAAGAAATGGCCAGAGGGAGATGGGGAGGGGTTAAACTGGGAGATAGGAAGATATACACGCTAGCATATGCGGACGACATAGTGTTAGTGGCGGAGGAGGAAGAAGGGATGAGAGCGATGATTGCAAGAATGGAAAGATATCTGTAAGGGAAAGATCTGGAAATGAATGTAGGGAAAACTAAGGTGATGGTATTTAGGAAAAGAGGGAGAAGAAGGAAAAGAATAAAATGGAGATGGAAAGGGAAGGTAATAGAAGAGGTGAATAAGATGAAATATTTAGGGTATGTATTTAAGGCGAATGGAAGACAGGAAGAGCATATAAGAGATAGGGTAAAAAAGGCAATGGGAATTATGGGACAAGTTTGGGGGATAGGAAAGAGAAAATTTGAAAAGGATATTGGGAGAAGGTTATGGTTATTTGATACGCTAGTGTGGATGGTGCTAGGGTTCGGAGCGGAAATATGGGGATGGAAAGAAAGAGAAAAGGTAGAAAGAGTGGAAGAAAAATTTCTGAGATGGATTTTAGGAGTGGACTGGAGAACACCAGGATATATGATAAGGGAAGAAATGCAAAGGAATAAGTTGAGAGGTAGGGCAGCAAGAAGAGCATGGAACTTTGAAAAAAAGATTAGAAGAAGGGAAAGGGGGTGAATTAGCGAGGAAATGTCTGGAGGAAGTGAGGAGAAGGGAAGGGAGGGAAGGAAGGACATCAGAATGGGAAAAGGAGAGAATAGAGTTTATTATAGGAAGAGGAGTAGAGATAGAGAAATGGAAAGGAGATAGGGAGGAGATGCCGGAATACGACATAATATTAGAAAAGAATATAGAGGTACAGAAAGAGGAGAGAAGGATCAGGATTGAAGAATCAAAATACAACAGATGGTACAAGAGAATAAGGGGGGAGGGTATATCAGAGTACTTGAGAAAGGGGTGGGCGGAGGTAAGATGGAGAAGAATAGCGAGATTTAGATTAGGATGTGAGATGGGAGAGAGTAGGTACTGGGAAGATGAAGAGAAAAAGAAATGCAGAGTATGTGGAAAGGAGGAAGAAACATGGGAGCATGTTTGGGAGGAATGTTGGGGGGGGAGGCAGGAGGGTGGATGGCAGGAGGTGGTAGAGAGAATTTTGGGAGAGGAGGGAGAAGGGAAGGAATGGATGAAAAAAGTGGTTAGGAAAAGAGAAGAAAAAGAGGAAAAGGGGAGAGAGGAGAATGAGGGGGGAGGGAAGATTAAGAAGAGAGGAAAGGAAGGAAGGAGAGGAGGAAAGAGGTATGAGTAGAGAGAGTGAGAGAGATGGAGTGGGGGGAGGGAGGGAGGGAGAGAGAGAGAAAGAGAGAGAGAGAATATAAACGGAGAATGAACGTGTGAAGAAACGGAAACGGAGGTCCAGATAGGTTAAGTTAGAGTAGGGATGCGGTGTGTGTGTATGTAGGCAGGGATAGGAATAGGTTAAGCGTATAGAAAATAGGATAGTTGTATAAGTTAGTGGTAAGTGCATAAATGTAAGTTAGTATTAAGTAAGTTAGCTATAAGTAATGTACAGATTTGTAACCCTTAGGGGATCAATAAATAATAATAATAATAATAATAATATAATAGAAACTATAAAAATAATAAAGAAAAGAAGATAAAGACAAGAGATAATATACAAGACGCAATAAACTAAACATAATTACAAAAGAGAATCGTTCGGACTATCGATCACAGAATAGTATTCGCGATAGCCTTAACTCCGAAATCCGCGCATCGATATGATAGAAAAATACGAGAGAATAGCCGCGACAATACAGATAGATTTTTAACGAACCGACTCTTAGATCGCGAATAATCGGAAGTTCGGCTCGGAGACTGGAAAGTGATGCCATATCTGGAACAATGTATTTGCATGCGATCTGAGGGGCGAAATTTACAGGGGAATTTCGGGCGCCGGAATTTCCCCGCGCCTTCTCTCTCGCACTCGCGCGCTCGATTGCGTTCGCTCTCTCGCTCGCACTCTCTCTCCTACGCGCTCGCCGGTGTTCGCGAACGGCGCTCTCACTCTATTAATTTCGGATTCTTACGCGATGAGGTCAACGCAAGAACGACGTCCGGACACAGCCAGTTAAATCACATTACGAGAAGCGACATTAATACACCATACAAAAAAAAGACTGTACAAGAAAGGCGCGACAACTATATAATACGAGACGCGACATATAGGACCGAATCCCAGAGAGACGAAGATTTTGCGTTAATATTATTCACTTGTCCAAATGCGCAAAAGTACTCGCCGCTTGACGATCGCTCTTACACCAAATAGTTTCCCCAATAGGGCAGAGCCCACGCGACAGAACTTCACTAAACGAGACAATCGCGTCAGAACGGACGAGACTCGGATTAACACTGTGACAGACGTGATAATTATTCGATATGCTTACGGAAGGGTAGCCTCACCGGTACTTCTCCCTTCGACTTGGTCTCTCTTGAGTTCGTCTTTATCGTTAAAAATTGATCCTTAATCGCCAAACGTCTGACCAAGTTGAGCGGTCGCACCAATCTGCCGGATCTATCGGCCCGAAATCGACAGCTGGATCAATTCTGCGCACGCGGGGTGCGTACGCGATAACCAATTACGGCGCCGTGCCGTCTACTGTCGTCGCGCGAGATTAGCAAGGCCATACGGGGTGTAACAGCACCCCTCGCGATAACGCTAAAAATACTTATTCGCGCGGTATTAGCGCATGATTTCGAGGCCCTCGCGACATCGCGCCGCGGGCCTCCACGCGATGATCTTGTGTCCAGTGTCCGGGGCGGTAACCCACGGGTGGGAATTTATCCTCCCGATCTCGGGTCCTTCCTGCGCCTGTCGGGCGCTACACTGAATTTCCTGCCGGTAGATCGCCAAGGCCGAATGACGCGCTGTATTTGCTTCCTTCTAGGTTGTCAGGAAGGTCAGCTCTTATTGTTTTCGGCTGTGTTTTCGTCTCGCTAATCTCTCTCTCTCTCTCTCTCTCTCTCTCTCTCTCTCTCTCTCTCTCTCTCTCTCTCTCTCTCTCTCTCTCTCGCTCTCTCGCTCTCTCGCTCTCTCGCTCTCTCGCTCTCTCGCTCTCTCGCTCTCTCGCGATTGGCGTGACCGCTCGGCTATTTGCCCCGTGATTAGGTTGGGGTGAACGCGCGTCGTGACGATCACGTCACAAGCTATATGATTATGCATTAAAAATTTATGAACAAATTAAATATTTTTGCAACAAAAGTGTAAATAGAAACAATGTTAATTATTTATTTAATTAAATATATTATAATTTTCAAAATTATTAAATATTCTGTTGATTAATTTACTAGCGATATATAAAAAATAAAAAACATATTTATTAAATATTGTTAACAACTGATATAATAAATATTGTTAAATATTAACACAATATTATTAAATATTATATTAACAAATGTTTACGCACGAACGAAATTTTGTCGCGTGTAAATCGAGGATGCCGGCTTGCTCCGAGAGAGCGAGAGGAAGAGGGAAAGAATGGAGAGCGTGTGATAGCGAGAGAGTGAGAGAGAGGAAAAACTAGAGTGAAAGATCGAAAGAAGCAGTAAACTGAAAGAGAGCGAGAAAGCGAGATGGGAATCGAACGAAGGAGATCGGAAATGAACAAGGATCAATGTCAATGAAAGAAGAAGTGAAAATTGTTACCAAGTAATTTTGGAAGATTTGATGAGATCTTTAATGATCGCAGTTAAAAGATATACACTGAGCGATGAATCGCTAGACTCGCAACTCGTTATCGGAAATTTCTTAAAATGATTGAAGTAACTGATCGTCTCGCTCGATTAAATGCTTGAACTGACTCTCGTGAACAGCCAGACAAAATAAGCAAGTCTCAAAGTCGCCGGGCATTTCGCGTGTTTATATATATTGTCGAGTTTCTGGAAGCTTCTCAGAATCGAGCCGGGGATTCCGTGGTCTGCGCAATACACTACATATATGGTTTAAATTTAGACTACCGTTGCGAGACCAAAACAATAATAACCCGCGATAGGTATAAGTCAGAATACTGGAAATGACAAACGATGGTTCGATAGATTTGTGATCTTTTCGTTGTCGAAGGCTCGCTCGGAAGAATTAAACAATACATGACGCGACGACCGAAAGGTCATATGAGAAAGCATAGAAACAGAAATAATTACGGAGATAATAACAACCGGACGAAAGACGATATAAATTGATACAGAGAGTTAACAATATTAAATTTAATACAAAGCCTTTTTTTTGTTATCTTTAACATACCGCCCGCCTCGAAACTATAGTTTCGAAAGGCGAATCAGAACGAAGAAACGAATCAACTAAAGAAGAAAGAGAGAAACATTACGTTGATTCGAGGCGGAGGATATGTTAATTACAGAAACTTATGCAACTAATTCGAGATTTATTGTTGCTCGATATCGATAGGAAGCAAACAAAGCTTCACGACGGGACGCTTATATTCGGATGCGGCGGTCTTTACATTTACAACTCGTACTATGTCGTCGGAACCGGGGTAACATTTAATAACGCGACCCAATTCCCATTTACACGGCGGAAGCTGTGAATTTCGAACTAAAACGAGTTGACCGATTTTAATCTGAGTTTTGTTCGCTTTCCGCCATTTGACCCTTTGTTGGAGCGTGTTTAAATAATCACTCTGCCATAGTTTCCAAAATCTTTCGGTCATTTGGCGCACCATTTGCCACCGAGACAATCGATTTTCGTGGACGTCTAATAGCGATGGTTCGGGAGTGACGGAGAGAGGCGCGCCTATCAAAAAATGCCCCGGGGTAAGCGGTTCACAATCATCGATTGAATCCGTGAGCGGAGCGAGGGGCCTCGAGTTCAGGCATGCTTCTATGTTGCATAGAAGAGTAGAGAACTCTTCAAACGTCATCGTATGGGATCCGATGACACGACGCACATGATATTTTACGCTTCGTACGCCTGCCTCCCACAAACCGCCGAAATGAGGGGCAGATGGCGGGATAAAATTCCATTCGATTTTGTGAGAAGCCGCGTGATTGAGAAAATTCGGATCTTTTATAGTAGCTCGAAAAGCCGAAGTTAATTCGCGATCGGCACCGACAAACGTGGTTCCGTTGTCGGAGTATACAGTTGCCGGTAGTCCGCGTCGGGCGCAAAATCGCGAGAAGGCTCCTAAGAACGCGGAGGTTGAATAGCCTTCCACTACTTCAAGGTGCACGGCGCGAGTAGCCATACACACGAAGACAGCGATATATGCTTTTCGAGATGCGATTCCTCGACCGGACATAGATCTTATTTGTACGGGACCGGCGTAATCGAGGCCGCAATGTAAGAACGCGCGAGCAGGGGGGGAGACGCGTACTGCGGGTAAATTGCCCATCAGATATGAAGGTAACGCGGCCTTTTCGCGAGTGCATTTTATACAGCGATGAATGACCGTTCTCACGAGAGTGCGAGCCCGAACAATCCAGAAATTTTGACGCAGCGTTGACAGCGTTAGTTGCGGACCGGCGTGCAAAGAGTTCAAATGAGTATCTCGAATTATCATCGTGACTAACGGGTGATTTGCTAATATCACGGGGTGTTTAATTTGATCCGGAAGCGGCGCGTTTGATAACCGCCCGCCGACGCGAATTAATTCGTCGTCCCCGAGGAATGGGTTGAGCGAGAGAATCGGACTCTTTGATTGAATCGAGTGGTTTTGTGAGAGCGCAGCCCGTTCGGAAGGAAAAATTTGCTCTTGAATCTGTTTTAACCAGAAATTCAGCGCGGCTTGACATTCGGCGGCGGAGAGAGCGATCGAAGTTTTATCTAAACTCGCGCGCCGATGAGTCGGGGAGCGAAGTCGCGAAACATATCGGAGTATGTATGCGGTGACCCGGATTAATTTTTTCCATGAAGAATATCGCGATGCTAAATCCCATTGCTCGATGGGTTGTGTGAGATGCGTGGTTACGCGAGGATTTCGTTCAATCGAGACGTCGAGCTCGCAGACAGAGGATTGTGCCGGCCATTCTGACTCCGGGAGGCGCAACCATGTTGGGCCATGCCACCATAAATGATGACTTGAAAGCTGGTCTCCCGAAATTCCGCGGGACGCACAGTCCGCAGGATTTTCGTCCGTCGAAATATGTCGCCAAGACGCATCTGGAAGTCGCGATTGGATCTCGGACACGCGATTGGAAACGAACGTCTTCCATTTCGAGGGATGTTGTCCTATCCATGCTAATACGACCGTCGAGTCGGTCCAACAGTAGCACGACGCGGAGGTCAAATTCAATGACGTGCGCATAAATTCCATCAATTTGGATAGCAACACGGCGGCCGCTAATTCTAATCGCGGGATGCTTAAAGACTTTATGGGCGCGACCCTGGATTTTCCGCCGAGTAGCGTCACTTTAATTTCGCCAGAAAGTGATCGTAGGCGAAGATATACGGCGGCGGCATAGGCAGCGGTGGACGCGTCGGAAAACCCGTGGAACTCGCATTGCACGGTGTCAGACCCGTGATACGTCCAGCGCTCGAGCTTTAAATCGTGTAGAGCGATTAAGGAAGTTTGAATCGTTTTCCATTGGTCTAATAAATGAGACGAGAGTAGTGCATCCCAATCGAGTTTAGTCATCCAGAGAAGTTGCAAAAATATTTTTGCTGAGATTGTGACGGGAGTACACCACCCTAACGGATCAAATAATTTCGCGACTGTAGATAGAATCGATCGTTTCGTATTTGAAAGAGTTGTCGGGAGAGAGGCCCGAAATTGAAATACATCTAACGAGGGATTCCACGCGATCCCGAGAATTTTTAATTGCTCGTCAACTCGCAAGTCTTTACTACATGCTAAACCATGATTTTCGACCGCGATGTCCTCGAGCAATTTAGACGAATTACTTGACCATTTGCGGAGTTCAAATTTACCGCGATGCAGCAACGCGCACACCTGATTGCGAGCTTGGCGTAGAAGAGGAATATCGTCGGCACCGAACAACACATCGTCGACGTATATGTGATGTTGCAGAATGTGAGACGCCATGGGAAATTCGTCCCCTTCGTCCGCGACAAGTTGGTGGAGGACGCGCAAGGCTAAGTACGGCGCTGACGCTGTACCGTATGTAACCGTTAACAGCTGATATGCTTGTATTGATTTTGTGTTATCCTCGATCCACAATATACGCTGACGACTACCAAGTCGTCATCGCGAGAGTCGACTTTAATCTGACGATACATTTTCGTGATGTCTGCCGAATATACGTATCGATACTGTCGCCACCGAAGAATCACCGCCGCTAAATCAGTTTGTAATTTCGGGCCGATCAATAAGTGATCGTTTAGAGAAGTCGCGTTTGTTGTACGACTCGACGCGTTGAATACAACTCTTAAATGAGTCGTGAGACTGTGGTCCCGAATTATTGGATGATGAGGAATGTAAATGCATTGAGATTCTCCTAATGTATGCGTTACCTTTTTCATATGTCCTAATTTTTCGTACTCATTTAGAAAATCGGTGTATTCGGCTTTGAGCGCGGGGTTTGTAGTGAACCGCCGTAGTAATGTTTTAAGCATTTTTTTCGCGAGATTATAAGATTCGCCTATATCAATCGGAGGTCCTTTTTTAAAAGGGAGGCGAACGATATAACGCCCGTCGTCGTCGCGCGAATAGGTTGAACGAAAATGATTTTCGCACTGTTGCTCCTCTGGAGTAAGCAAGGTTACCCGAGGGACTTCTTCGATCTCCCAAAATCGGCGAAGTTCTTGATCGATCGCTAAAGAAGTTGCGCTATGCTGAACCGTGATAGTTTGACGCGACGGCGACAGAATCGATGTAGGGCCTGAGAGGACCCAACCAAGAATTGTTTTTTGTGCGATCGGTTGACCGCTTGTGCTTCTTCGTATTCCATCAAGAAGCAATTCACCGTATAAGTCGGCTCCGATAAGAACATCAATCGCTTCGGAACTTAACGGATCGGGATCGGCGAGAGTGAGATCGGCGAGATGCGTCCATGCGATATTCGATCTGGTAAGCGCCGGTGAATATTTAGTCAGTGATGTTAGAATAGACGCGGTAGTCGTAAAAACGGGACGCGACTTATTGAACGGCGAGAGTTTAATGTGCGCCGCCCAACGACAAGTTCCTGCATCGATGCCGCCGACGCCAGAGATCTCGATGGGCATTTTAATGCGCTGCAGTTTCAAAGCGTGGCTGAGTCTCGCGGTGATAAAGGTCATTTCTGACCCTTGGTCGAGCAGCGCTCTAACGACGAGTGTGCGACCCTCGGATGAGCTGACCTTGACGCGAGCCGTTGCTAACAAAACGGAAGGTCGCGACGGAACGGTTGAACAGAGCGAAGTAACAGCTTTAGTATCGGACGCTTCCGACGGAGAGCTCGACATCGTTGCAGTAAGACTTCCGGTAGACGCTGAAGTCAAGTCGAGATGCAACATAGAATGATGTTTTTTCTGACATATTCTGCACGAATATTTACTTATGCACGATTGCACCGCGTGTTTCGAACTGAGACAATTTAAACAACGATTCGCTTGTTTGATTATTTCTAATCGCTGACTCGGACTTTTCTTTACGAATTTAGCGCATTTATTTATAAAATGAGGTGCTTTGCACAACGGACATGTAATATTGTTCGTAGATACAGTGGTACTCGAGACCTTTGTCGAGCGAACAGCTTTCCCGTTGGAAGAGGTTAATTCTTCGAGAGCGCGAGCGCGTGACGCTAGGAAGCTATCGAATTCTGCATATGTCGGAATTTTCGCATCATCGCATCCTTTTAATTTCCATGCTTTTCGCGTCGCATGATCCAATTGCTGAGACACCCGGTAAATTAATACATCATTTAGAATTTCGTCCGCAGATCGGCCTAAATTTTTGAGAGACGCTATCGCGCGATTTGCTTTATCACGTAGCTCGTTGAGTTCAACTGCGTTTTCGCGTGAAACGCTTGGTAAATTCTGAAGGGCACAGACGTGCACTTCAATTAATCGCCGCTTATTTTCATAGCGCGAAACTAGCGTTTTCCAAGCGATTTCAAAATTATCAGCGGTAATAGGTATGGTTTTAATTGACTCAAGAGCGCGGCCGGTTAAACTGGACGCTAAGAAATGCATACGTGCGAACGAAGTGAGATCCTTGTTTGCAATAATTAACGACGTGAATCGATCGCGAAAACTTTCCCATTCGTCGTAGTTTCCGCAAAATGGGGGAATTTTAATTGGCGGCAAATGCGATAAAGAAAATGAAGAGGTACATTCACCCTGGCTGGATATTCGACTGGACGACTGAAGGGGGTCCCCAGGTGGTTCGATATCCTCGAGACACTCGGCCATGTAGTCCAGCGTCTCTTGGTAGACGTCCTCGTGTTCGTCGAACAATTGATCTCGGAAATATGCCATCGTGTCGCGTTTATCCCGTGAGATGCCATGCAGAAGAGCAGCGTGATTCTGAGTACATTGCGTCCAGGTCTCCTTCAACGAGGTCACTCGCGATCGGATTTTAGCGGCCGTGTAATTTTTCTTTCCGATCTTTTTGAAATTGTCGAGCGAACGTGATACCGTATGGAATAGCGATGATTGATGTTGGTACAGTTCGTCCATTTCTGCTGATTAGACTGTCACTTTGGTCACACGGCACTCCGCTTTGATTCCGTACAGATTACCTCAGTAGAATCCGGCTCGAAGGACCAAATTATGTTTACGCACGAACGAAATTTTGTCGCGTGTAAATCGAGGATGCCGGCTTGCTCCGAGAGAGCGAGAGGAAGAGGGAAAGAATGGAGAGCGTGTGATAGCGAGAGAGTGAGAGAGAGGAAAAACTAGAGTGAAAGATCGAAAGAAGCAGTAAACTGAAAGAGAGCGAGAAAGCGAGATGGGAATCGAACGAAGGAGATCGGAAATGAACAAGGATCAATGTCAATGAAAGAAGAAGTGAAAATTGTTACCAAGTAATTTTGGAAGATTTGATGAGATCTTTAATGATCGCAGTTAAAAGATATACACTGAGCGATGAATCGCTAGACTCGCAACTCGTTATCGGAAATTTCTTAAAATGATTGAAGTAACTGATCGTCTCGCTCGATTAAATGCTTGAACTGACTCTCGTGAACAGCCAGACAAAATAAGCAAGTCTCAAAGTCGCCGGGCATTTCGCGTGTTTATATATATTGTCGAGTTTCTGGAAGCTTCTCAGAATCGAGCCGGGGATTCCGTGGTCTGCGCAATACACTACATATATGGTTTAAATTTAGACTACCGTTGCGAGACCAAAACAATAATAACCCGCGATAGGTATAAGTCAGAATACTGGAAATGACAAACGATGGTTCGATAGATTTGTGATCTTTTCGTTGTCGAAGGCTCGCTCGGAAGAATTAAACAATACATGACGCGACGACCGAAAGGTCATATGAGAAAGCATAGAAACAGAAATAATTACGGAGATAATAACAACCGGACGAAAGACGATATAAATTGATACAGAGAGTTAACAATATTAAATTTAATACAAAGCCTTTTTTTTGTTATCTTTAACAACAAAACTGATCTAACTTAATATTATATTAACAAAATTGATCTTACTTTCATTACAAAGTATGCATTCTTTTGCATTAAAAACGCGATTGAACAGAATTTTCAAATAATTATGACATTTTTATATTTTTATTCGGATTATTTCGATTCTGATTATCCTGATTATTTTGACTCTAAAAGAAATTATTCATTAGTTATTTCATATAAAATTTTATATATAGTTTAATATTTCTCTGTGAATATACTTTTTTTATGTACTGGTATTGCGGTACACTTTTTACCTAATTATTTTTTACCTTTCTTTTTTAGGCGTTTGGAAGGCTTTTATTAACTGTTTTAAAGGCATTCTTCCTTCTTTGGGATATATAATGAGCTGATAACTCATCATACTCTTCTCTTAACTCATCATTGTTAATGCTTTTTTGAAAAGTAGCTTTAAGTTCTATTTTGCTGTTTAATTTTTTTATTTGATAAAATATGACTTTGAAGAATATCTATTTATTTATTACGTTTCTATGAAATTTGTATCATTATATCAACTGTTTTATTCGTGGAAATATTAATGCGATATGAATGGATGTTGATGCGTACAAATATAATTATAATACATGCGAATATAAAAGGTCGTGCACGATGAGGCTGAAAGCCCATACCAAAAAGAAAGCGGTTCTAATATGCGTGTATACAAATACGGATGTGTTTATCTCTCTCTCCTTCTCCACTCTTCTCGGCTGTCGTCACTCTTATCTTTATAAGGGACCGACGGCGACTACCACCGCAGCCGGCGATATTCACGGTGCGTTTGTTGATCGTGAACCAATCACGCACAGTCAAAGGGCAGAACGACGAAATAAGACGCATTGAGAAGGCGACAAATATAGTCCGAGACAGTCAAGTGGAGAACATAGAGAGCATAGAGAAGTCATATCTCGTTCAGTAAAAACGCGATCGCGCATATTAGATATAGTGCGACTCAGGTACTACAATACCTCAGGCGTCGTCGCACATTCATTCAACCGCTATAGTGTGACTCAGGTACTACGGTACTTCAGGCGTCGTCGCACATTCATTCAACTACTATAGTGTGACTCATGTACTACAGTACCCCAGGCGTCGTCGCACATTTGTTCAACCACTATAGTGCGACTCAGGTACTACAGTACCTCAGGCGTCGTCGCACATTCATTCACCCGCGAATTAACGCGGCGATAAAGTAGGGTATTAAGCCCCCAGACGTATCCGTAGAATTATAAGAGCGTCCGACGAAGACTTTGTGAAGGTTCTAATAGCGCGAGTGTTGTGAAAAACCCTTATATTATTATAGACTAATAAATGCTACCGCATGAACACTACAGTATTAATAGTAAATCATTTACACTGACCACACGACATGGTGCCTCCTGTGAGGTTTTGATCTTCGCAAGTCGGATGGATAACTCAGGAACCTGAGCCAACAAAGGAGACGAGTACCTCATCAGCAAACGACGATCATCTAAAGGGCGGTATTTATTCTGCACGCATAAGTAAAATTGAATTTGATTCTAGCGATATTACTAAACGCATAAAAAATGTCCGACAAAATCAAACTTCTCGTACAAAAACGTACTTCAGTAAAATCTCAAATCACAATTCTAAACAATCTCGTCGAGAAAGGTAGATTAGATAATGTCACATTAAAGTTACGAATAGCGCGTTTGACTGAGCTATATAACGCGTTCGAAGGACACAACGATGAACTCGCGATACTAGATCCGAACGATAGTCATCAAGAAGAGTTTACGAACATTCAGGATCGTTTCTATACTCTCGCGAAAAAGGTAGAAGGCATTTTAAACGCCGCGAATATATCTAATGCGAGCACTAGCGTGACGATTACCGCGGACCGAGCGGAAGTGACAGATCAATAACTTCTGTTAAAAAATGGCGAATTAAATTACCAGAAGCGCCTTTACTGGTATTCGACGGAAAGTATGAGAACTGGCTGTCATTCAAGAACGCGTTTCACAACATGGTGGGATCGCAGACAGATTTATCTGACATAGGTAAATTGCGTTATTTAAAATCAACATTAACAGGGGAAGCCGCAAACAAGGTTAAAATCTTCACAATTGACGGAATAAATTACTCGAAAGCATGGGAACTCTTAGAGCGCGCCTATGAGATAAAGCGGATATTAATTTCGCGATTACACTTATCGTTGATTTTAAATGCACCCGTACTCGACAAAGAAACCACAAGCGGATTGTCTAAATTAGCAGACGACAGGCAACAACATATTGCTTCACTGAGCGCTCTAGGGGTGTCCGTCGGGCCGGAAATGATCGTGCATATCTTAGAAAACAAATTACCGAAGAATACGTTATATAAATGGGAAGCGACTCTCGAGAGAGACGAAGTCCCGAACCTCGAACAACTATTTGAATTTATATATAAAACTGCAGTATGCGCATCGAAACGAGAGAAAACCAAGGACTCGGACGCGGACAGGGATAAAAGCGAACCGCGTTTAAGAAAAGGCGAGATTGCCCGCTGAATCAGTCATTCGTATTAAACGCAGCGCGAAACTGTATAACATGTAAAACCCGACAGCATCCGCTTTATTTATGCGACAAGTTTAAAAAGATACCGATACCTAAACGTATCGAATTAGTCAAGAATGCGAAGATTTGTTATAATTACTTACGTTCCCATCGCGATACCCCTTGTAAATGTTCTGGATGCACAATCTGTCAAAAAAGACATAATACTCTTATACATTACGATAAATACGCACCCGCTAGAAGTTCCGACGCAACACAAAATGAGAATGCTAAATCCGGATTATTAAACGATCCGGTCGACGGCAAACAAATAAGTCTCACGGCCATATCGCATCTATTTACCCCACAATTATTAACAAGCGCGCTAGTATACGTTCACGATAATAAACATAATCTTTTGAAGTGCCGCGCTTTGTTAGATACCTGCGCCACAGCAAATTTTATTTCTGAATCGGTCGTGAAAAAATTAGGCATACAACCGGTCGCGCACGCGTTATCAATCAGCACGATCAACGACACAAATACTATGTCGAAGGGCATAGTACGGATAACCATATAATCCACGTACGACGATTTTTACAAAGATCTAACATGTCTGTGCCGCACTGTACCGATTATCGCGGACATGATTCCATCCGAAATTTTCCCGCGAGAATCCATCAAAATACCATCGAATATTAAATTAGCAGATCCGAAATTTCATCTACCACAACCCATTGATTTATTAATCGGTTCCGGAGCGACTTTATCATTATTCTCCGTCGAACAAATTAATTTATCGCACGAAAATCACGATTTATATCTACAGAAAACGCGTGTGGCTTATTGCAAAGATGGTCAAAACTGCAAAAATATCATGATTGGTACAGCATATGAGAAGCCCAATGGCAAAGGATTAAGACTACTTATTAAAACTCGTGATACACGTGGAGAGTACCACAAAGAAGTAAAACGACCTCTTAATGGTGCTGAAAGGAAACAAGTAGGGTCAAAAGCAAAATGCTGCTAACTATCAAGAAGAATTATTGAAAGAGAATATGGAGTTTGGACAGGATATTCCACATTTTGTTCAGGAAAATCATATTTACAGACAAGTTAGAATGGAGATGTATAAAGAAAAAGCAGGTATAAAGCCTAATGAAAAATTGGATGTAATAAAAACTCTTCAAAAGTTGGCCATTAATCCTCGATACATAAATAATATCCACAATATAGGAAGTATCAGGTTTTATGTTTGGTACTGTACTCAAGAACAATTACATGTTTTTAAAGAATATATTCGAGTGCTGAAAGAAACATCACAAATCTCCATCGATCCCACAGGTCGAGTGATAAAAAAATTTGAAATTTTTCCAGGGAAAATAACCGGTCATATATTTTTATACACTGTAACCATCAACTTTGAAGGCAAAACAATTTGTGTTTATCAAATGGTATCAGAAATTCAAATTCAAGAATTCATTGAAGACTGGCTGAAATTCTGGATACGACTTGGTGCTCCAGCTCCAGGTGAATCACTTTCTGATTACGAACGTGCGATACCAATGTCTTGTTGTTTAACTTTTAACAACATGAGTTTAAAAGACTATGTCAATACTTGTTTTTTATGGGCTACAACTGAAAAAAAACGCAAACATTGTCCAGCAAAAACACTCATTCAAATCGACGTTGCTCATCTCATGGCTCTTGTATCCAAATGGAAATGCCTGAAACATAAGGACCACCCGTACATAAAGAATTTCTTCCTTCGTTATGTTGCTTTGTTAGTAGACACTCAAAGTGTGCAAGAATTTCAAAGAATTTTTCTTTTTATTTCTATAGTTGCATTACAGCCTTATGAAGATACTGAGGTTTCAACATCTAGTATTCAAACAACAGTTTTAGATGCACGAAAGGAACTGGAGCAGTTTATCAGCGTTCGCAAAGTAAGTATCGATGATCTCGAAGCTTCAATGACATGTTCCCAGGAAATAAAAGGAGATACAATTCCATCCTTTGAAGAAGGTGAGAGTGGAACACTAACACATCAGTGCATTAAAAAATTAATAACATTAGCGAAAACTTCCACTTTCAAAGGATCAGAAGTATCAGTAAATGCTTTTTATTTACCAGATTATATCAAAGAATTAGAGCGAATCGCAAAGGAATTCCCATTATGGACCGCTGCAGAGATTCCTGGTAACAAAAAGCATGCTTCAACTGCCTATCAAGAGGGCTATTTTTCACACATGCGAAGAAGAATTTTTGAATTCACAAATTTACCATGTTCAGCACCTCGATTTATAGTTGAACACCTGGGCAGTCTAAAAAATGGTTGTAATTTACTCGCTGCAAAATTAAAACATTTTAATCATCAACAGAAACAGTTTTCACCTCTGCCTCAACAAGAAGAAACTCTTGAAGATAATACAGATGAGACAAATAACTCAAAGCTTCCACCAAAAAAAGCCCACGTGGCAGATGATTCGAACGTATTAGCGTATGAAAAATGGACTTAAAAATGACCAAATTTTTATTGTAAATAATGAAAGTTTTGATGAGGAACCTATAATGAAGGATAATTTCAAAGTAACAACGGAACAATCTCCAACAATTCAAGACACTTCAAGTGTTCCTTCTGAAATTCCTGATTATCAAGCACAAATTCCTGATTATGAAGCACACAAACCTTTTTCACCTCCTCAGCAGGAAGAAACTGTCAGAGATCATACAGATGAACAGAGAATTTATAATACTTCAAGTCTTCTTTCTCAAATTCTTGATTATGAAGCGCATAAAAATAATTTCGTTAATGATAATTTAAATTTAATATTGAATGGAACTGCAAACCGCAAAGTAATCGAAGATAAAGTAACCAATTGTGAAGAATCCTTTTGATATTTCTATTAGCGATTCAGAAAAATATAAAAAATTGAATTTAGAAACATCTAAAACTAAATCACAATCGTATATTACATTATGCAGACATCCAGGGTACACAAGTACACCACTGACTGACCACACGTATGCTACTGTTCTGATATCAACTAATAAGAAGAAAGCATTAGAAAATAATCAAATAAAAACTACTGCTGAGATCGTTGAAAAGGGAAAAGAAGGAGAACACGATAATCAAAAGCACGATAATGATGACATGCATTCTCCTGCATCATATCTAACAAATGATGAATACAAACAAGAAATTCTCAAAAAGCAAGACAAACCAATAAAAAGAAGAGAAGAACACAGGATAAAAGCTCAGAAAGTTATCAAATCAAAAGGATTTTATTTTCAACCATTTTCCGAAATTAAATTATTAAATGAAAGGAGATCATCGCGAAAGAAGGGATTTTTATTAATCGATGGATTAATCAGCAATGTAATAAAAATCAAATGTTTTCAATTCTCATGGAATTTCAATTTGGACGAACCTGAAAGACATCCACAACAGTACAATGAAATTAAAGTTTTTGTGAAAAATACTTGTGCCTTTGATGCTTTCTTTCATATCGTACAATTCAGTGCACTAGACAATCCCATATATTATTCGTTTATTCAAAATTCAAAGAATAGTACTCTACAATTTATTACCAATTTTATGAAAAAAGGACTTACCACACAAATTTTTTTTTAACGTTTAAAGATTCTTAATGAATTCTATCCAATCAAGAAAAGTGGTGCCTGGACGTCTCTGTCACCCTATGAAATAAATGCAGAGGATTTTATTATAAATGCGTGGAATAATTTGTTCAGAAATGAGCCAAGTGGATTCAGAATTTATCACTGTAGCAATGTAAATTGCATTGGAAAAGCTAACAAAGAAATATCATTTCTTTGTTAGCTCTGTAAATGATAAAATCATTTTAAAAAATGGATATCAAGACTTCAAAAAGCGGTTCTTTTCCATGTTCAGATTTTTAATATAGAATGTACACAACCAGGATGTGTGGGGCTTATCACAGAGGAAAACAACTTGAACATTCATGTATTAATAGAATTAGATGTGAGAGACTCTTCTAACATGGCAAACACAATGGAATCTCGTTTAAATGATTTTCCTACTTCTCTAGAGTTAGGCCAAAAATATCGGTAAAAATCAAGTTTATCTATGACTTATAAATTTTTAGAATTACTATCTGAAAATGTTTGAATAGTTATTAAGCTTCGAATTTCAGACTTGCCGGTATCATTCATTATCACTCTGGACATTTTATTGCCTACTGTTCGCAAGCCTCAGGATCATGGTTATGCTGTGATGATTTGAAGGACAAGATTAATAGCGTTAAAGGAACTAAACTCGTGAAACCATATGCTGCACTTTATGTTCTTGAGTGAGGAAATTACTTTTCAAAGATATGAATAAATAGAGAACATTACAGACGTCTAAGAACGTAACTTAAAGAAATATTTTCAATCACTTAGTGAGTTTTACGGAAAATAGAACAAAACATTTACATTGATTTACGTTTGGTATATTTTTTTACTGAATTTAATCAGGACTTATATCAATTTTAATTTTCACGATTTCTATATAAACTTTCGCTATATAAATCTATATTTTTTTTCGATTTTTAGTTTAAAAGATGTTCGAAAACATGTTACAAATTTTATTAAATATTTCGAATTAATCATTCTTTTCATTATTGAGAGATTTTTTAAATTTGTAGTTAAGCAATCGATAAAATCTGTCTATAATTTGTAGTAAAGCAATCGGATAAAATCTGTCTTATTCATAAATTGGTAAAATGAATGTAATAAAATAACTAATTGGTAACTATTCAGGATACTCAAGATGCGGTAATTATAATGCTTATTAAAATGATGTTCTGTTTGTTAATAATCATTTTTTTATTCTTTTGAGATGCAATTTGTTGTTGATGACGTTAGTGAGGTCATGAAGACCACTCCCTCGTGGAGCACGGCCTTGTCGTGGCGAGGGGGCTCACCCATCTCGCTGGAGAGATGGGTACCAATAGTGCTCCGAACCCAATTTTTGGGTAGAAATCCGACATCACTGACTTCTGGGGGCAGACTTGGGGAAACTCGGGGACGTTTTCTGGGGGGCAGTGATGGGGGGTTCTCTTTGGCGGCGGGGTTGCAGGGTAGAGTGGGAAACTTACCTTGCTACTGCGGCCATCGCCGCTGGGGGGAAGTGGGTGCCGGTCCTCCCGGTGTCTGGGGTTGGGGCGGCGGGCAGTCTCCCGTCGCTCGCGGCCTGGCACCGGACAGGAAGCGGCGTCCCACAGTGGGGATAGCCTCCTGTCTCTGTGCAAACGGCGGTGAAACGTGTCCTCATCCGTACGCGCACAGAGTGGGGGGCCTATGTCGGCAGGAGATATACCCACAGATATGTGGGCATCCGGAAGTTACCGGACTACCGGCAGAGGTGGAAGCCTCCCTCGAGCCACTTGGACGTTTCCAAGCTCGGGTCGGGGGGGGGCGGAGCTAACCCCAGCGCTCTGAGTAAGGGGGTTTGACCCTGTCACAGAGTACCGAGGGTTGCCGCCGGAGCCGCTCGAACATATTTCGAGGTCGGGGTCCGGCGGCGAGAGTTCGTACTGCCGGGTGACCGTGACCGTTCCTCTTCCGAAGCGGTCACCTGGCAGAGGAGTTGCCCTCTACATTAACGCCAGGAGGTAATTACCTGGCGGAGGCGCGTGCTGATCGCCAGGGCGAGCAAGACTGGGCCGGGGAGCGGCGACCCAGTCCCAACTGTCCCTGGGGCCCCCTGGGTGGCGCCGCTCGGGGGGTACCCCTATTGTCGGAGGTAGGGGACCCCCGAACCAAGTAAGGGGCTTGGGATCCTGCTGGGGTCTGACGAAAGTCGCCCGGTAAGGATGTATGTAGGCTCCTATGGAAACGCCTGTGGACCCCGGTCGGTGGTGCGGCCGGTCATGTTTCGGAGCATCACCGACTGGGAGGGAGATATGCCGGCCTACGGAGCCCCCCCGAGCAGTGGGATCTTATCCAAAAATGAATGCAAAACCAACAACTACTAGAATAACAAGGAGTAGCAAGGAGATTGAGAAGACGGGCCCACAAACATCAAAGCCCAGGATGGTCGACATGAAGCAGGTGATGATTCGCCTGCAACGTGAAGACGCGGAGGCTAAGGCCAGTACCTCTGGTATTTCGGCAGCCTCGACACAAGGCCCGGAGGTCATCAGGGAGTACGAGGAATATTTCCCCGACGCGAAGGAATAACCTCTTCCTAAAAAAAGGAAGCAGGGATGCCCGTTCATGACCGGGGACCTCGAAAGATCGAAGACGAGACGAGCGGTGGAGCAGGAGAGGAGAGAGCGTGAGGAAGAGAGAGAAATGCTCGATCCAAACTTCCCCCCGACCGACAGCCAGGCATGGAGGAAACTGGAGCTGAAGGTGGCGGGTTACCTCGAAGAAATGAGGGACGCTCCCCTTATGGACATCTCAGCCCAGTCCATGGACAGCGCGACTGTCCTGAAACAAATTGTGGTCCGCTTCAGAAACATAAAGGAGACAGTACGGAAGGAGATAGGGGAAGCGGCGTGTCTACTGCAAGCAGCGTTGCATACCCTATCTGTCAGAGCCCCAATAACAGAGGCGGCCACAACAGCGGGGAGAGAGGACGAGAAGGAGATCTTAAGGAGACAAGTTCACGAACTTAGGTTCGAAAATCTCCGCCTTCACAATGACAATGAAATCAAGAGCTGAGGGGGAAAAGGGCTGGGCAAGCAAAAAAGCCAGCGGAAAAGGATGAGAAGATGCCCGTAAAGGAGGCAGTGGCAACGGAGCAACAACCTCCCACAGCCGCGGAGCCAGCAATACGGGCGGAAGAAAGAATGGAGGTGGAAACAATGGAGGAGGACGCACCCTCCCCAGCTCCAATACACAGACCCCCTATTAAGGGGGTGGTAAAGAAGCTGGAGAGAACGTATCACCCTGGAGTGACCACCGAGGAGAGCCGCCGAGCGTATGACGCGCTTACGCTCAACATTGAGCGCCTCCTTGACAGGAGGGGCAGACTTGAAAAGGGTGCAAACGCGCCCCAAAATCAGCCCCTCCCTCACCCAGGAAAGAAATTCCCTCCAAGGGGCCCACAGTTCGCCGTGGCTGGAGCCACAGTCCCTGCTCGGCCCCAGGAGGGAATAAATAATAAAAAGAAGGAGAAGCTCTCCACCCAACAGAGCCCACAGTCCGCCGCGGCAGGAGCCGCGGCCCCTGCTCGGCCCAACGCGGGAGGGCAAAAGAAGGGAAAGAAGAAGCCGGCTCCGAAGAGCGGCCAAGGCCGCCAGGAAACGGCACACAAAACCGCCAAGGATGGAGAAGCCGGGTCATCAAGAAGTGTAACCCGGCAACCAGAGTCTTCCTCACACACGACTCCTTTCAGTCTCCAGCCGCCTTCGCAGGCACCAGATACCTGGGCAAAGGTGGTGGGGAAAAAAGAGAGGAGACAAAAGAAGGCCAGCAACACCCAGCCCTCTAAGCCTGCCGTGACAGCCGGCAAGACACAAGCCTCCCCCCTCTAACCCAGAGGGCTAATCAGGGGGGGCACGTGCGCGCGCGGTGCCCAAACAAAGTAGATCGCAGCAGCAGATGCTACCGATGCGGTGAGGAAGGCCATACGGCCAGGAAGTGCGAAGCCGAGATGAAGTGCCCGGTGTGCACGGATAGGGGACTGCCTGCGCATCATAGAACAGGCAGTAAGGCGTGCACACCGGTGCAAAAAGGGAAGAAGGGGGTTCCGCTCAACAAAGCGGTGGACCACCCTCTCCCCAAACAGGAGTCTCCCACCAAGAAAGTGGGAAAGGGGAAGAAACCCCAAGAGGAGGAGCCCCCCCTTATAGACTTTGCAGAGGAGCCCAAAGAGCAAAGGGCTATAAAAACAAGGGGGGGAAGAGAGATGAGGAGGAGAAGCTCCCCGAAGGAGGCGCCAAAAGACAGCGCCTCCGAACTAATATAATGGATGATCCCGAACTAATATAATGGAGATCCCGTCATGGAGGTGGCGGGACCTGAGAATGAAAAGACAGACGAAAATGGCCTGTAAAATACTGCAGGCAAACTTGAACCATTCAAGGCGAGCCCAAGACCTCTTCGCCCAAAACATGGCGGAGAGGGACTATGGTCTGGGGATCGTAGCCGAGCCGTACCGCGTGCCCGAAAACAACTGGGTAAGCAGCGCGGACGGCTTGGCTGCGATCACCCGCAGGAACGCGTCAAACTCTCCCCCGATGGAGCTATTAAAGTCGGGGGAGGGTTACGTTATGATCCAATGGGGGCCCGTCATAGTAGTGGGCGTGTACCTCTCGCCGAACCTCAGCAAAGGGGAATTTCGCGGGAGGCTGCATGCCCTTGAGGGACAGCTGAGGGCTCGCCGCCCCGCCCCGATAGTGGTCGCGGGGGACTTCAACGCAAAATCTGGTGTTTGGGGTTCCCCGCGCACCGACTGGCGGGGTCGCGAGCTACTGGATTGGGCGGCGCAGTGTGGCCTCGTCCCCTGTAATAGGGGGAACGAGGCCACATGTGTAAGGTGGCAGGGCGAGTCAATTGTAGATCTTACTTGGACGACCCGCCCTGCCGCAAAGTTGTTACATGGGTGGAGGGTGTTGACGGAGGCTGAAACTCTATCGGATCATAGATACGTGGAGTTCTCCGTCAATGCCTTTCCCCAAGAAGTGGTGGAGCGCCGCCGAATAAGAGAGGCTGTCTCTCGCAGATGGGCCCTCAAGAAAATGGACCAGGACGCGTTCCTGGCCGCAATTGAGGCTTCCCTGATGGTTCAAGGAGGGGAAAATAGGGGAGACCTGGAAGAACAACGGGCATGGCTGCTCAGGATTATAAATGAAACCTGTGATGCGGCCAGGGTGAAGAATAGGTCCCCCCGAAAAACATATTGATGGTCGGAGGGGGTCGCCGAGGCGCGGCGTGCCTCCGACCACGCAAGGAGAAAGGTGCAAAGGAGGAAAAGGTTCGAACGGACAGACCCCGAGGGATATCAGGACGCGTGGGATGCGTACAAAGAAAGACGCGATACCCTGCGCGTCCTGATTAGGAAGGCCAAGGCGGGAGCCTGGGAGGAATTACTCTCCTCCCTGGATGAGGATCCGTGGGGGCGCCCTTACCGCATAGTTCTAAATAAACTGAAAGGCGGGGGGGTCCCCATAACAGAGACTCTAGACCCCCAATTTATTGTCGAGTCGTGGACACCCTATTCCCGCTGGATGAGGGAAATACGGACCCGATTCCAGCACGGGACTGGGTGTGGGACGAGGAGGCCATGGGGGTCAGGGGAGGAGAGCTCCAGAAAGCCATCGGGAGAATCAAGAGCGGGAAAGCTCCCGGTCCCGATGGCATTCATGGAAAAGCGTGGGCTCTAGCCTATCGGGGTCTGGCAGAGCCCATGCGGAGCATGTACAACGAATGCTTCCGCATGGGCTCCTTCCCACGAGAATGGAAGGAGGCGCGTATAGTCCTCCTTCCTAAAGAGGGCAAGCCGAGGGATACACCCTCGGCGTATAGACCAATTTGCGTTATAGACGAGGCGGGCAAGATTCTCGAGAGAATCATCGTCGACCGCCTCGTCTATCATTTATCCTGGAATGGTCCCAATCTAAGTGACGAGCAATATGGCTTCCGCGTCGGGCGATCTACCGTAGACGCTATTCTGCGGGTTCGCTCGATCGCGGGGGCCGTTGCGGAGGAGGGCGGGGTGTTATTGGCAGTATCGCTGGATATTTCCAACGCCTTTAACACCCTGCCATGGCACCGGATCGGGGAGGCCCTGGAATATCACAGGGTTCCCCCGTATCTGGTGTCAATACTGAGGGACTATTTCAGGGACAGGAAATTGGCCTATACAGATAGGAACGCCGAAGAACAAAGACGTCGTATGTCGTGCGGGGTTCCACAGGGGTCAGTGTTAGGACCCCTAATGTGGAACCTGGTGTACGACGTCGTTCTTCGGACTGCCCTTCCCCCTGGCTGTCACGCGGTGTGTTACGCCGATGACACATTGGTGATGGCTGGGGGGAACTCGTGGGAAGACGCCACCGCTCGAGCCGTCTTCGCAGTGGACCGCGTCGTGCGACTTATCCGAGAGATGGGGCTTAAGGTGGCGCCACAAAGAACTGAGGCCGTCTTTTTACACGACGGCTCTCACGGGGCGCCGCCAGAAGCCTGCATCAATGTGGAGAACACCACCATAGAGGTGGGGGCCCATATGAAATACTTGGGTCTCCACCTCGACGGCAAGTGGACTTTCCGCGAGCACTTCCGCCAAATATCCCCCAGGGTGGAGAAGGCACCAATGGCATTACAACGCCTGCTGCCAAATTTTGGGGGACCGGGCGGGAGTGTCCGCTGATTGTATGCCGGAACAATTCACTCCATGCTCCTGTACGGGGCCCCGGTATGGGTGAAAAGCCTGGAGGCCGCCCGCGGGGCAAGGAATGCCCTAAGGCAACTTCAAAAGCGGGTGGCCAACAGAATATGCCGGGGCTACCGTACGGTGAGCTGGACGGCCGTGGGGGTACTCGCAGGAGTGCCCCCTGTGGAGATGCTCGGCCGCATGTACGCGGACGTGTACACGCGTACACGAGAATACCAGCGGGCGGGCGTCCCAATAACGGAGGGCCTCCGGCGTACAGTCAGAGTCCACGCCCGACGGGCGCTGATCCGAGATTGGAAGGACAGCCTCCTGGATCCGAGGCTGCCGGGTCAGCGCACCGTCGGGGCCATATAACCCTGCCTAGAAGACTGGCTAGACAGGACCAAGGGTGGGGTGTCCTACCGCATGACCCAGGTACTCACAGGCCATGGATGCTTCGGGGAGTAACTGGGTCGGATCGGAAAAGAGCGCACGACGCGGTGCTGGCACTGCGGCCACGGGTGCGATACCGCCCAGCACACACTGGAAGAGTGTGGTGCTTGGGCAGAAGAAAGAGAGGAACTCGTGGCCGCACTGGGAGGAGATCTGTCATTGCCCTCAGTGGTGAGGGCAATGACAGAAAACGAGGATGCGTGGAGAGGGTTCTCCCTCTTCTGCAGCACAGTAATGCTGTATGCTATAACCCTTATCCCCTACCCGGGGGGTGAGTGGTACCATGAGGTTTCCACAGCGATAGAGAGAAAAAAAATAACAAGAAAGTAATTATTATTATGCGTACACGCGTACGCACATTCATGCGTGCACCTAACCGCGAATCTCTCTCTCTCTCTCTCTCTCTCTCTCTCTCTCTCTCTTAATCTCATACTCAGTCAGTCACTCACTCACTCCATCACTCTCTTTTTCTCTGTTTCTCACACACTCTCACACCTACACAATCGGTCGGTTTACAGATTATTACCATCGAACGAGCGATACCAACGTCATCTTGTATCAAACGTTGCAAACGTACATCCTCGAGTCGGAGAAAGGAGGAGGGTCAATAAGGGCGTTTTTGTGCCCCCTCTGGATTTTCATAAAACAATTTTTTTTGTCTTGTATGATCATTAGGAATGTCAAAAATAATCATTAGGTGAGAAAAAAATTCGATCCATAAAGCCAAAATTAATTATTAGTTTAGGTGTACCACTATGGTATCTAAGCCCTTTTTATGACTAATAAGTAAACTAATGAAATATTTTCGGTCATTATACTGCTTTGCCATAATATTTATGTCATTTTAAACTATAACATGCATTGCCTTAAGATGAAGGTGAATGTAGCTCATGGTAAACATCATGCGTGAAGTTGTCGTATGAGTCGAATGCAGCAACTTCACGCACGACATAATTCGTTGTCTTTTATCCATATTATTGTTAACCTCTACCAGGATCTTATATTATTACTTTGTTTAATCAATATTTCAATAATTGAAGTTCAATTGTAATCATGTCAAAAAGAATAAGTGATTCAAGTGATCTGAGTTCTAAAAAGTTAAAAGTCTCGATAAAAAAATCTGTGAGCTCACATAAAAGTTGCTTTATCTGCAATCATCCGAAAAATCTAACACGTGCTACTCCGGCATTGAAACAAAATGTATTTATAGAAAAGGGTATCTTTATACCCGCTGATGCTAGATGCTGTAATAAACATTTAAAAAGTAGCACTATATTAAAAACAGAGTGCCTGGATTCTATACGAATATCTTCTGATTTTACTTTGATGGATAATGAAAATATATGTAATCTCTTAAATAGTTTGAGATCTGCTGCAAAAAAAAAACCACTTGACTTTGATGATTCTAATGCATTAAATGATGAAGATTACTATCATTTAACCGGTATTACAAAAGATCAATTCCATAAGATATTATTAGAATCAGCAGCAAAAATACGATGTTCGCAGAAGAGATCTGCATGCGTTTGTATTAGTTTACTCTTAACTAAGTTAAGAACTGGTTTATCAAGTTCTGTTTTGTCAGTTTTATTTCGTTTATCTAAAAGAAATGTAAATCGTGCAATTGCTACCGCTTTCGTTCCTCAGCATTTGGGCGTTAATCTTTCACGAGAAGAATTTATTTCTAATCATACAAGTAATATGGCTAAAACACTTTTTGCAAGAGATGAAGATACATGTATTCTTGTTGCTGATGGTACGTATATGTACATTCAAAAGTTCGAATTATACATTTCAAAGGCGCACATATTCTATGCATAAAGGGCGGCATTTAGTCAAGCCAATGATGTTGGTTAGTACAACAGGTTATATATTAGATGTGTTGGGACCTTATTTCACTGATTCTAAGAATAATGATGCTAATATACTGAGTAATATTATGCAATATGATGTCAATCGTCTACATTCATGGCTTACAGAAAGAGATATCTTTATTATTGATAGAGGTTTCCGTGACTGCTTAGCTTTGTTAGAAGAATTTGGATTTATATCGAAAATGCCACATTTTTTAAAAAATAATGCGCAGCATTCTACAGCAGAAGCAAATGAATCTCGACTTGTTACGAAAATTCGTTGGGTTGTAGAAGCTGTAAACGGTTTAATAAAAACATGGAAAGCTTTAGATAAAGTTTTCCCAAATTCGCAAATTCCGTACATCGGGGATTATGTGCGCATTATTGCTGCAATATGTAATGCTTTTAGGCCTCCAAGAGTAAGCTCGAATTCAGATGATCACATAATTGCTGAACGAATGCTTAGGCTTTCTAAGAAACCAAATCTTCTTCAACAAAGAGTAGAACAAGAAGGTTGGTCTCGAAAAAGAGTAGTTTGGCACCCAATGGAAGCAAACTCAATACCTGATTTCCCTATGTTAACAGAGGCAGAATTGAAAGACTTAACGCTAGGTATTTATCAACTCAAACAAGCTCGCTCGTATACAGATGAACATTTATCTGCTGACGGATCATATATGCTCTTTGTTCATAAAGATGATGAAAGCATATACAGATTTCAATTACAGTCTCGCCATACGTCATCGAAAATATACAACTTGTGGATCCAAACGAATGGCGCAGACGGCATATTAGGCTGGTATTGTCAATGCAAAGTGGGTGCAAGAATAATAGGCTGTTGCGCGCATATAGCAAGTGTTTTGTGGTATTTAGGCTACTCTAGATACAATCCTAATGTTCACAATAGACCATCACGAGATTTTGAAAATAATATAGACGATGCTGACCTTGATTTGTCCTGCTGGACAGATGAAGATGAGGAAGAAAAATCATCAAATTCTGAATCATCATCAGAAGATGTTTAAAAGTCACGATTGTAGTATTTAATGTTTTTTAAAAAATCTATTAAAAAGTAAAATAAAAAAATAATAAAATAAAAAGTAAAATAAAAAATAATAAAATAAAAAGAAAAAAAAATTAAAACCTCTACAATGATCACAACCTTGACGCGGTGTAGAGGCTTCAGTCTGTAGACAACTAATAGTGATCATTTATTTGTTATGAACACCCCATGTCAGGAGTAATCAAAAATTTTTTCACTATGAATTGTATTCACCTTCATCTTGAGGCAATGCAGTAGGAATACTAGGTCGGTTCTAACTCAGGTCCTCCGAGGGGGGCGCGGGGCGGGGGTATGACGTCACGCGGGGCGGGGGGGATCTTGCAGGCGAGGGGGATGACGTCACGCGGGGCGGGGGCACTTATCGCGTATTGTTTTTCATAAACAAAACAGCGTATTGTATTACTTTGAATTATCTAACATGTTTTATTATAAACAAAACACCGCAAAGTGAGCGCCGATATTCGGCCGCCCTCGCGGTACTTCCCCTCCCCTCCCCCATAAGATGACGCGCTTTGGCGGTACTTCCGCCCTCCCCCGCCCCTGCCCAAAGGCTGCGACGTTTCTTCCTCATTGTTTAGGAAGAATTCTTTTGCGATAATTTTGCCGACATTCGGCCGCCCTCGCGGTACCTCCCCCTCCCTCCATTATCTGAGGGGATCTTGGGAGGTCGCGCTTATCGCAATGAACACGTCGGGACACGTGTTTTTTTTCGCGGTAAAAGACCATGTTGCATTACGCGCCGATATTCGGCAGCCTTTGCGGTACCTTTCCCCTCCCCATAAGTGGAATTCTTTCTCATTGTTTAGGGAGCGCCGATGTCCGGCCGCTTGAATTTTTATAAACAAAAATGAGCGCCGATGTCCGGCCGCTTGAATTTTTATAAACAAAAATGAGCGCCGATGTCCGGCCGCTTGAATTTTTATAAACAAAAATGAGCGCCGATGTCCGGCCGCTTTGTGTCAAAAGCGATAACGCGATGAAGGGAGATCACTTTTCTGATATGTAATTAAACAATCCGTTAATCATGAAGAGGGGAAGAAATGATTAGACAAAATATAATAAGGACTGCTGCCACTTCAAACCATAGTACGTAATTTGCAAGCGCACAGATACGTCGGTCGAAAAAAAGTATAGCGGGTGCAAGTGCTCTATAGAACGTGATTTTAAAAAGTGTGGAAAAATGGAAAACATCGAGCAGACTGAACGCGACCTGTTGGAGTGGTCCCATCAAATCGCCACCTTGGGCGAGTATTTTGAATGGGCGCTGCGCTGCGAGGAATTTATCAAACTGCTCGAAGAAAACAGCCGTGTCAAGCGTCCGCGACTCTCCATTGGATATAGACAATCTTTGGTTGCTAGAATCGCGCGACTCGAGGGTGCAAAAACTCGATTGCAGAGACAGTTTATATCCAGTGGTGGTAATTACAGTGGCGACAATAACGCGGGAAGACTCGTTTGGCGAGAGATCGATACCGCGTTTGAAAATCGTATACTGACCGGTGCGGTGATTAACGCAGACTATATCGAACCGCGACAATTTTTGGAAGATGCTAGTAGTGTAGTACTCGAGCAAGTGCAAGACGTTATAAAAATACACAACTGTGTAAAAGTAAATACTGTGTTCAACGGTGAGTTTGTGACAGGTGATAAGCGCGCCAACAAAAGTATTAACACAAGAAATTATGAACTTTTTCGCACGTCCGATTTACACGAGTGGTATGAGCGGCACGTCATCGAAACCACATTGATGTCTCTCGAAGAGTTTCAGAAACGTGATAGCGGATGGGCATTGTCACGAATCCTCGATCTTACGGTCAACGTCAACAAGTGCAATCTTATGCGCGCGGGATGCCATATTAAATTACCGCGAGAAATTATGGCGAAGAGAGCAGTGGTGAACGTGCAATCTAAAGACAATGCATGTTTCGCGTGGTCAGTGGTGGCCGCTCTGTATCCCGCTGAAAGAAATGTGGAACGAGAATCTTCATATCCGCACTATACGACGGTGTTAAATTTACAAAACATTGAGTTTCCGATAACGTTGAATCAAATAAAAAAGTTTGAACATATAAACAACATCTCAATCAACGTGTACGGTATCGAGAGGAAGAAGGAACTATCAATTCTTCCGATAAGAATAATTCTCGCCGATCAGAAAAAAGAAAAACATGTAAATTTGCTGTACGTGGAGGAGGAGAACGACAACGTTGGACATTTTGCGTATATCAAAAATCTGTCTCGCCTCGTAAGCTCGCAACTGAGCAAAAAAGATCACAAGAAATATATCTGCGATCGGTATGTATATTTATTGCAAATTATATAATTGTAAATAAAATTGTAAATAAAATTGTAAATAAAATTGTAAATAAAATTGTAAATAAAATTGTAATTTCTTTCACAGATGCTTGCATTATTTCGGATCAGAGGACAAGTTGCAGGCACATACGGTAGACTGTGGAGAAATGAACGACTGCGCTATCCAGTTACCAAGCGATAAAGATAAGTGGCTCGGCTTCGACAACTACAACAGAAAAGAGCGGCTTCCATTCATGGTGTATGCCGACTTGGAGTGTGTGCTGAGGAAGACATCGGAACACGTGTCATACGATCAACATCACGAGGTATTTAGCGTTGGGTACTATGTGCAATACTCGTACGATGAAACATTATCCGCATACCGATCTTATCGCGGTGCCGATTGTGTCACGTGGTTCGCCAACAAACTCGAGGAATTAGCGCATCGTATAAAGGGTATTTTATCTGATAATGTCCCCATGATAAATTTAACATCAGACGAGTGGGAAAAATTTCATAGCGCCACGCAATGTCACATTTGTGAAAAACCGTTTGCGCTGGACGATAATCGAGTACGCGATTATTGTCATTTGACCGGGCGATACAGGGGTCCCGCGCACTCAAACTGTAATCTAAATTACAAAGACTCTTATGTCATTCCTGTAGTTTTCCACAATCTATCCGGTTATGACGCACATTTTATCATAAAAGAAATAGCTACCGCATACGAAGGACGTGTAGATGTGCTTCCAATAACAAAAGAAAAATACATTTCATTTACAAAGACTGTCAATAGTACCGACGGCGACGACAAAGATCGGAAAGCTTGCATAAAATTACGATTCATCGATTCATACAAATTTCTCAGTGCTAGTCTTGACAAATTAGCATCTTTTCTCGATAAGAATAAGTTAAAAATTTTACATTTCAATTTTTTCCGCATCCACTCACAATTTCGAATTATTGACGCGAAAAGCTGTCTTTCCGTACGAATACATTGACTGCGTCGACAAGCTGCAGGACACGCGTTTACCGCCGCGCGAATCGTTTTATAGTTCCTTGACCGGTGACACTGTATCCGAGAGCGATTACGCGCACGCTGAGAACGTTTGGAATCGATTCTTCCTTCGAACTCTAGGCGAATATAGCGATTTGTACTTAAAAACTGATGTCTTGTTATTAGCAGATATTTTTGAAAATTTCCGCGACAATTGCATCGCGAGTTACGGACTCGATCCTGTGTATTATTATACTTTTCCCGGGTATACATGGGACGCGATGCTAAAACATACAAATATTACGTTTGAATTGCTTACCGATATCGACATGGTTATGTTTATTGAACGGGGTATACGCGGTGGTCTAAGTCAATGCTTCAACAGATACGCGCATGCTAATAACAAGTACATGCAGTCATATGATCCATCGAAACCATCGTCGTACCTTATGTACTTCGATGTAAATAATTTGTATGGATGGGCAATGTGTCAACCATTGCCTTATGCCGATTTTCGATGGGTCGAAGACGTTTCAAACTTTGACGTTAACGCGATCGCTCCGGATTCGCTCACAGGTTATATTCTCGAGGTTGATCTAGAGTACCCACAAAATAAACACAACACACACATTGACCTACCGTTCTGTCCGACGCGCGACAAGCCGCCCGGCAAGCGGGAAGATAAGCTCCTCGCGACGCTATATGACAAGAAGCGTTACGTCATACATTATCGCAATCTGCAGCAGTGCACACGTCACGGTCTTCGTATCGTAAAGATACATCGCGTATTACAATTTACTCAATCCGCATGGCTCCGCGATTACATCGAACTCAATACAAAATTTAGAACACAAGCGAAAAATGATTTTGAAAAAAATTTGTACAAATTAATGAACAACGCGGTATTCGGCAAAACTATGGAAAACGTTCGAAATCATGTAGATGTAAAATTATTGACAAAGTGGGACGGACGATACGGTGCGGAAGCGATGATCGCGAAACCAAATTTCCATAGCAGGAGCGTCTTTTCAGAAAATTTAATCGCCGTTGAATTACGTAAACTAGAAGTAAAATTTAACAAACCAATCTATGTTGGTATGTGTATACTCGATATATCGAAAGTGTGTCTGTATGAATTTCACTATGAGTACATGTCACCGCTCTATCGTGAAAGATGTCGGATAATGTACACCGACACCGACAGTTTAATATATCACATCGAGTGCGATGATGTGTACGAGAACATGAAACGCGATATCGCTAGATTCGATACGAGCGATTATCCAATTGACAACGCGTACGGTATAGCGCATGCAAACAAAAAGGTGCCAGGCTTGATGAAAGACGAGAATAACGGCGCGATAATGACTGAATTCGTCAGGCTCAGAGCAAAAATGTACGCGGTGAAGGTGGACGGCAAAAAAGACACTAAAAAAGCAAAAGGTGTCAAAAGTAATGTCGTAGCGCGTAGTATAACATTCGACGATTATACGCGGTGCCTGAATGACGAGATTGAAATGACACGTCAGCAGTCATGTATTAGATCGAAATTGCACGAAGTGTATACCATCCGCGAGACAAAAATTGCTCTAAGTCCGTACGACGATAAGCGGTATATTATAGCTGATTCGACCGACACATTACCATGGGGACATTACCAGATACCCTTATAAAATATAATGTAGTATAATGTGTGTGTGTATGTGTATGTGTGTGTGTATGCATGTGTATGATATATTGTTATGTAACATATGTGTAATATATTGTAACGATTAAAGGAAAGGATGTATTAATAAAGATTTTGTATTTCATATATTTCATGTATACTTTATATATTTTATACGTTGTACACATTATATTTTTCTTAAAATAAATAGTCTGAGTTTAAATCACATTGTCCTTATGTATCCAAGAATTGTGTGAATTGTCAAATCCCAGCCATTTCACGTAAACCTCGTCACCCCTTCTGCGCAGTACTTTCTCCACAAGATACACGTCCGGATAATTCGCGCGATGCAACTCATACTCGTAAAACGCTCCAGCGACAGATGTTTTGCGATAGTCCTCGAGTAGATAGCTTACGGGATTAGTACGCTGCACTTTAACAATCTTAAAAACCTCCGTCGTCCAATTTGGCGTGTAACCCTTCTCGAAAAATTTCTTGTACTTGCTAACGCGTACCGAGTCACCTACTTTGAATTTCGTCGGAGCGGCAATCTTTATGTTACTATATACCGCTTTTAAAAGTTTATCAGCGATCGCGGGGGTGACGTCGGCGGGTCGCATGCTGATTGTTCGGTGCTTGCGCGCGTTATAATCCGATACGAGTCGCGGCAACGCGTCGATCCACTTGTAAGTTCCATTCAGCGTAAACATCTTCCACATGTCGTTCTTCAGCGTACGATTGAATCGCTCGACGACCGATGCCTTCATTACCGAATATGTAGAATAATGATTGATGTTATGTTTCCGTATAAGCCGTTGCACGTCAGCGTTGTAAAATTCCTTCCCCATATCAGTTTGCATGTTTTTCGGGCATCTCTTGCTATCTCGAATTATTTCGGCGATAGCGTCAGCCGTTTCGCTTCCACCTTTACTCTTGAGTGGTACGGCCCACGCGTACTTGCTCAACACATCGATGATGGTGAGTATGTAGTGATAACCTTTGTTGAAACGAGAATACGGACGCATCTCGACGATGTCGGCTTGCCACAGATCATCGTATCCTCGCACTATGACATGTCTTCGGGGAAAATTTTTTTTCGCCGGCGCGTGCAGTTCGTTCACCAACTGCCGTCTCTCCAAACTATGTTGTTTCATCGCTTCGTCGGTTTTTTTCCCCGATCGTCGTTTACTGCTGCTTGTTTATCGCTCATTTCCGTTACTGAGCCGTTAATAGTCGTTCTTGACCCGTTCTTGAGCCGTTCGTAGCCGTTCTTGACCCGTTCTTGAGCCGTTCTTGAGCCGTTCATAGTCGTTCTTGACCCGTTCTTGAGCCGTTCGTAGTCATTCTTGACCCGTTCTTGAGCCGTTCGTAGTCGTTCTTGACCCGTTCTTGAGCCGTTCGTAGTCGTTCTTGAGCCGTTCGTAGCCGTTCTTGACCCGTTCTTGAGCCGTTCATAGCCGTTCTTGCATTGTTTACTTCCGTTATTGACCCATTCGAAAATCGTTCTTGATTCGTTCGCAGCCTTGTTCACAGTCGTTCTAACCCGTTCGTAGCCGTTCCTGACCCGTTCGCAACCGTTCCTGAGCCGTTCGCAGCCGTTCCTGAGTTGATAGTAGCCTTGTATGTAGCCTTTAATGACTTGTTCGTAGCCTCGTTCGCAGCCCTGCTTGAGTTGTTCGTACCCTCGTTCGCAGCTGTTGCTAGGCCGTTCACTACCACTCATTGTAGTTAGATAGCAGTTCGATAATCCTTCGTAGCCGTTCGATAATTGTTCGTAGCCGTTCGATAACCATTCGATAGCCGCTCCTAACCCGTTCACTGCTGCTCATTCAGGTCGTTTTTAAGTTAGCATTAGCTGTACGTTGAAGTTCGTTTATCGCAGTCCGTACTGCTCGCACGTCCTTCTCGAACGAAGTCAGCTTCTCATCTGATTCTTTCTGTTGATTCATCAATCTTTTAACGCAGGATTCCACATACAGTTTGTTGACAGCATCAGTGTCAGCTTCAGGTTGCGCTACACGACGAATCTTGCGCGATCTTGCATCATAGTCTGTAGCGACACGACACAGAGCGTTTCCGCGCACGTAACTTCTCACCAATCTATCCCAATGATCGCTTGTGCCAGTTGCATCATTTCTCCGTTCGAATAATCCAAATTTGTTGATAGACATTTTTCGATGCGAATGACGCCGATCGACTGATTAGTTTTGCCGAGACCCCGTTTAATTTATAATAATGCCTGCTTCGCGAAGTTCCTCGATGATCGACAAGATCTCGTTGTCGTGAGCGTTGTGGCCAGCTCGGCGCGAAGCATCGAGCAATCGTACCCGATCCACTAGCTCGTTGGGGTCGTCCCAGTGCACCTAATCGATTTTATTGTCGGTTAGCGACATCGCTTGAGGCATGAATACACCCTTTCCAGATTTTTTCTTTTCAATTGACATCAACGATGCGATTATTTGTTTGTATTTGTATCCCCTGTTGCTCCGTAATTGACCTTGCGCATCATATTTGCGTTCGTCGCCAATAATATGCTCTTGTATTTTTGCATATCGTCTTCCGTGTAAATAACATCATCGGGAATCCTCTTGAAGACTAGCTCGTATAATCCAGGTGTACCAATGTACTTTACTTTGTCTATAATTATAGAATCATATTTATCCATGTCAAATTGTTTGTTACCGAGCAACATTCCATCCTTTTCGAAATAGACACCATATACGTGATCGATCTCGTTTTTTTTGTCGCCACCGAGGAGAGCGCCCATGTATTTTTGTCCCAGTGGTCCGAAGTGCTCTCACAACATTTCTTCCGACGTTTGTAACGTGTTTCGAACGAATGTTTCAAGTGAATTGCTTGTGGTTTCGAAAACATTTTCGTTTGCGAGTGATTCGGGTATTGTAAATGGTAGGATTCTCGTTGTCGCGGACTGTGTAGAGGTGGACGGTCTAGAGCTTATCGGTGGTTCATCCAGTAAAAATCCGTCCGATGTACGTGGTGTCGATGAGCGATTTGTGTTTGGTCGTTTTCTCTTTTTCGATGTCGCATCTTCCTCCTCCTCCTCCTCCTCGTACCGCTTAACAGCGGGTAACGTTTTAATTTTCACGTCAGCTTTACTCTCAAGTTCGTTTTTCACTGCGATCAAGCTCGCGTTGTCGACAATCTTTTGTAGTGGTTCGATAATAGGTTTAAAGTGAGTCTTGACTGCGATATCGTCATCGAACTTACCAGTCTTTAAAGCACGATGTTTCTTACGGATCGATTCGCTCGTTTTCACAATTTCCTTCGCAATCTTTTCACTCGCGAATGTTATGGTTATCAGCCATGTCTGCAGAGTGCTCGCGTTTCACTCTTCTCGACAGAATATCGGCAGCGACTAATCGTTTTGCGGTATCGCAAACTCGTTAAATCCTTTTCTGTATCGCCCGTTTGTAAGCAAGCTGTCCTTGTCTATCACTAGGAATCCATACTTTTGTTGCCAACAAATACGACATAATTTACTGAAATCTTCGTACGACATGTCGGTATTCACATGATCGTTGTACACGTGTTTCAAGTTAGTACCGTCCTGTTTAAACAAGATCAGTAAGTTCGCGTTGTCGCGTATAAGATGTTTTGGTATTCTCGCGTACGTCTGACAGAGATAGAAGCAATCAACGTTCGAGTGGCGTCCCATTGAAAAGTACTCTCTTATCGTATCTTGCTTGTCACACGCCACGTCATCAAAGATGAAAATCGAATTTGGACATGCCTCGCTCGGTGGAATGACGTTACTGTTATTGGAGAATGTAAAGTAGCTGATTTCTTCAATCGACGTCAACAAATTCTCCAGATACCGATATTTTGGCTGTTGCAGCGACTTTGAGTACACGTACACGTTTTCGAAGCAAACACCGTGCGGGCTTTCCATCAAACTAATCAAGACGTTAGTTTTACCGCAATTCGAGGGGCCGCAAACGATCGCGCGTATAGTAGTCGGCAACATCGTACCATGTCTGCGCATCTCCGCGTTGTCCCCCACCGAGCGTAATCTGTCGTCGCAATTCGTCACGCGTATCATCAAAGGTTGTCGCACGAATCTCATTTTCCCACTCCCCTATTGAATCGAACGCTTGCCTATTTAAAGCTGCGCGGAACCACGAATCGCTCAGTAACGAAAAAATGTTTGTTCTGCTAACAAGTGCCTCCGATATTCACGGTTTAAGCGCCGAACAGCTGCAATTTGTGCCAAAAGCAGTTTTACTGCAATGTGAAAATCACATCCACTATGTGTGGGACAAGCTTCCGGAACACATAAAGGCGGATCCAGAGATTCAGGCCTGTCGCCGCTGTTTCGAACATTACAATCGACCGTGGCAGCGAACGCACATCGACGGTCCAGCGCCGATGATAAAGGATTGCAGCGAATGTCAGCGAAAATATAGGTAGAGGACTATTAAATCACGCAATAAACGCACTTCCAATCGAATTCCATATCCCCGGCTATCAGTTTTGTGGTCTGGGCACGCGGCTACAAAAGCGATTAGCCAGAGGCGATCGAGGTATCAACCCATTGGACACGGCGTGCCGTGAACACGATATTGCGTACTCTCGGAGCAACGATCTCACCGAGAAACACGTGGCGGATAAGGTACTCGCCGACAAAGCGCGAACTCGTATCATTGCGAGAGATTCGACTCTCGGTGAAAGAGCCGCCGCCACAGCTGTCTGGGCAGCGATGAAAATCAAGACGAAGCTCGGTATGGGCCTGAAGACGACGACGAAGACTAAGACAAAGAAAAAGATGACGAAAAAACGGATACTTCCGGTATCGAAACGCGGTGGCATATTGCCAATTCTACCAATGTTGGGCGCGCTTGGATTCATGATTGGTGGAGCGGCTGGTGTAGCAAAGATGGTGAACGACGGAAAAGCTGCACAACGTCAGTTGCAAGAGATGCTACGTCACAATCGCGCCATGGAAGGTCACGGATTGTATCTCGCTCCATACAAACACGAACGAGGAGTTTCAACGAGAAAAAAGGGGAAAAAAAACGTCAAAGAGACGCTAAAAATGCCTAACTACCAACATACAATTGCTACAACTGGCAAAACGTATGCACATTCCGTATTTTAGAGGTGTTTTCATGCGTGATT
This sequence comes from Prenolepis imparis, assembly GCF_030444845.1. Classification (NCBI taxonomy): domain Eukaryota; kingdom Metazoa; phylum Arthropoda; class Insecta; order Hymenoptera; family Formicidae; genus Prenolepis; species Prenolepis imparis. The sequence goes on from NW_028141176.1 coordinate 816,011, forward strand.
CGCTACCGATCGGTGGTATATATCAAAACGAGAGCGGGATCATAAATTTGGATAACGCTAAAGGATCAGGTACTCATTGGGTGGCGTACGCAAAGAGGAGGAATCGCGCTATATATTTCGACAGTTTTGGCAATCTTCGACCACCGAATGAATTGGTGCGATATTTAAATGTGACAAAGATATAATATAATTACACACCTGTTCAAACTTATGATCAGAGCATCTGTGGACAATTGTGTTTGCAGTTTCTCCGAACGGTCGATACACGTGAATTTAAATACGGACATTGCATTATTTAACTCAGTATTCGTTAAACAGTTTTGCCTATATGTCTACAACATTCACGCTGACTGGAAAGAGTAGCGTCCTCGCGGCAAACTACTTTCTCGCCATAGATTTGAGCGACGATGAATACGAACTCGGTCTAGCGGATTTTGAGACTTATCACACGATATCGAACGTGAATTCCTCGAATAATAAATTTTACTTTGGCAAAGATGACGCGGAAATTACGATTCCCGAGGGATCGTACGAGCTGCAAGCGATACATGAGTTTTTGAAACATGCAATTTCACGAAAACGTCCGCGACACGCTGTTCGTGATGACGATAAAAAACACATTGACAATGGTGACTTTGAAGATGAAGAATACCCGATAGTGCTCCGCGCTAATTACAATATGATGAGGCGTGAGATCAAATGCGCCTACAGAATGAATTTTAACAAGCCTAACAACATTGGATCGCTGCTGGGATTCTCGAACCGTATACTGCAGCCGCGAAAATGGTACGAGTCGGACATGCCGATGAACATTATCAACGTGAACATTATCCGCGTAGAGTGTAACGTGACCGCGGGCGCGTACAGCAACGGCAAACTCGTTCATACGATACATGAATTTTCACCGAGGGTACCACCAGGATATAAGATATCGGAAACACCGGCACACATCATTTACTTGCCGATCATCGCGCGGAGCATTACGGATTTAACGTTACGCGTTGTCGACCAGGACAGACGATTGCTCGATTTTCGAGGAGAAGAGATCACCATTAGATTGCACGTACGACGACGACAGCAATAACGTACGTGTGCGGCGTATGAGATGCTTGTGTTGAACGGATCGAAAGACACGAGAGATAACACAATCTTTACGGAGCCAGCGACAACAACAACAACAACACAGTCCACATTCGTTAATATCCAATCATCCGGTTGCGCCAAGAAAAAGAAACTGAACGCATCAAACGTTGCGTTTTTACAATCTTTGGGATTCGCGGTGCGAAATATCTGAACAATGACCGACATCCTCAACATCGGGGAAGAGCCAATCTTCGACGATCGCATCATCAAAATTGAGACTCACACGTACAACCCGTTCGCCAACACCACGTTTGGACACAGTGATGAGATAAGAATACCCATACAACAACAGGATCTGTATACGTTGCCGTTTGACAGTTTTCTATCGAAGGAGAATTAAGGATAAATAGACCAGCCGAAGGATCTGATGTGATACTGGGAAATAATTGCGTCGCATTCATGTTTGATGAGATTCGATATGAACGATGGCGTGGAGATTGATCGCAACAGAAACGTGGGAATAACAAGTTTGCTCAAAAACTATGTAACGATATCATCCGATAGAAGCGTGATTATGAGACACGCCAGCTGGAGTGATTCGACTACTGTGAATGGAAACTTCAATTTTTGCGTGCCGCTCTACATGTTATTGGGATTTTGCGAGGATTACAGACGAGTGGTGATTAACGCTCGTCACGAATTGATCTTAATACGATCGCGCAACGACAACAATTGTCTGGTTGGAGATTCGACCCTGGAGCCTGTGATCAATATATTCAAGATACAATGGCGAATGCCACATGTGTTGTTGAGCGAGATTAAGAAGCTGTCTATGCTGCGCGCTCTGGAAAGCGGACGCTACCTCAGCATGGGTTTTCGCTCGTGGAATCTGTATGAGTTTCCGCTATTGCAGCGTACAACCAAGCATTCGTAGGCCATTAAAACCGCGACTCAGCTGGAGAAACCACGATACGTTATCTTTGCTCTGCAGACAGGCCGGAAGAATGTCATGTCTGAGGATATGAGTCGATTCGACGATTGTAAATTGACCAACGTGAAACTCTATCTGAACTCGGAATGTTATCCGTACGACGACATGAATCTGGACTTCGATAAAAACAGATGGTCGATTCTGTACGACACGTATGCGCGTTTCTGCAAAAACTATTACGGATACGAGTATCTCGAGCCGAGTCTCACCGTCTCAATGTTTCTACGTAACGGCCCATTCGTAATTATCGATTGTTCTCGACAAAACGAATCGATCAAGAGCGCAACCGTGGATATGAGATTGGAATTTGAGTGTAAGGAAAACGTGCCGATGAATACCTCTGCATACTGTCTCATCATACATGATCGCGTGATCCAGTACAACCCGTTGACCAACGTTGTGCGCAAAATCACCTAAATGCACCAACAATTTAGAGAGGGGGAAGCATAGCAGAATATAAATCAAAGTGTCATGAGATGGTTGTCATTCTTCTTTTTAAACTGATACATCGAAGAGAGAGATTTCGTCATGTCCGTACCAACGTTTGTGGATCTACAGGGGTTTATCCTCAATAAACAATTCATTGTAAAGGAAGCGGCAATCCTGAGAAGAGGATTTATTTTATTACATTGTTTTTTCGCATGTCCTGTATCATGGGATGTGCTCATAAAATCGGAGAGACACCAAGCCTCATGGTTGACTCGAAATCATCATGGATTACGATGGAATGATGGAAACGTTCCATATAGCATGGCTCAGCGTTTGATTACAACAGCTATCGTTGGACCACATGAAGAAGAAGAAGAATCCATTCTCGTATATGTAAAAGGACTTGAAAAGCGAGAATGGTTAGCCGATATATTGGATGATGCGGGAAACGGTTTCATTATTGAGACCTTGGATGCTGATTACGACGATATCGAGTCTCTAAATAATCTAGATGTTAAAAACACTATGCGATGTGGAAAACATGTTAAGAATTGCGCATTACAAAATGTATTCAAAATATTTAACTGGTGGTCGCAACGCCAGAAAGAATTGCAAGATTTGGAAAAATAAAATATTTAAACATTAATGTGTTTTATCTCTTATTCCCCTTCCCCAATCCTTTCCTCACGAATCGTTTCTAAGAATTCTTTTTATCCGAGCGCCGTTTCCCCTTCTCCTAAATTATTAGCGCCAATAGTATTCTAGAATCTCCCACCACATTTACCCCACTACTTTTAAAAATAAGCGTCATGTACAACACTCGATTAATTTCTTTATACGATCAGTGTCGCGTTAACCGTTCATACTGGTGGTTTCACTTTTAAAATCTGGAAATATGTACTACGCTGAAGGAAGCAGCGGCTCCGGCAGACATGTGAATAATTACATACCGAATTGTAATGAAACTCCATCGTTTGAGAACAAATACGACAAGTAAGTTTAACTTTTTCTATTTTTCTATTCTTATGTCTTTATATTTTTACAAATTGTTTTATTTTTCAAACTAATTTCATTACAGCTTTTCATTAAAGCCTCATGCGATTCGTATACTATGCAAACGATATGCATTGACAGCTACGGGATTTAAATTCCTCGAAATTGGTATCAAAGTCGATCCACCGAGTTACGTGGAAATCGCCATAGGAGATCATCGAGGAAAGGAATTGATACTATCTCTCGAAGCGTGGAAGGGACTCTACGAGCAACGTCACAATATTCAGAATCTGCTTTGAAACGACTCTAAAGATGCCTACAGTTTTATAAGCGTTGGACCGTTAACAGTGCGAGTTCGTACGATTAACGACGCCAAGTTAATAAGTCTTGAATCTTCAAATATATGCATGATGATGATCGAATCGACGTTACACCGCATGTTCGATCTCGATCCATGCATCGATGTAACTTTTGACCGATTGGTTAAAATTTCGTGGAATGCGCCGGTGATTGTGAATGATCGTTTGATATGCGTTTTAGTATTTGGGAGACTCACGAGGATCGTCGATGAGTCATAATTTTTTACATCATTGACGGTGATATTGCAAAGTTCTTCTCTCCTACATGCGCCAGTTATTTCGAGAATCAGAGCAGCCTATAATTATCATAGCAATGAAACGTTTTGTAAATTTAAGTATCTAAATTTTGATTTTTACCTTTGTTGCCAAATACTTATTATCCGGGGCTTCATTTATGAATTTTTCAATTTCATCTGATGTGATAACTTTTGATTTTTTGTAGACATATCCGGTCGATTGTCTTTTCAAGAATGCATTGAGTTTCGCATAATTTTTTATATTGACGTTCTGATGCATATTCAAAGTACTTTTCAGCATCGAATAGTGGGACCAAAGGGTTGATGGTTTCGCACTTTTTGACAATTCATCAAAATATACCATTAAGACATTTTCCGAAAATGATTGTATTTTTCGATGCTCTCCAATTCATAAATTTTTCATAAATACTCATATATTTATCTCTCGATTTTTTTCGGTAATAGATTCTTCGTGGCAGATTCAGCTGCTTGTACGAGTTTCAGCGGCGTGGACGGTCTTGAACACTCGTTTTTATCCATTTTATCCTTCTTGAATGATGAAGGTTATAACGAATTGACGTTTTGTCTAGCGTGAATTTCGTTACGTTCAAGTTTGTTATGTCAGTCGAGAAATGGTAAAAGAAAAAACTATCAACCGTTAAAAAAGAAGATTTTTTTACACACTAGTGCGGTAAAGTAACCCATAAGTGACGATGTTTTCGCACTAGTGCGGTAAAGTAAGGCAAGAGATACTATTCTCGCACTAGTGCGGTAAAGGAAGGCATCGTTGAAAAATAAGCCACTTTCCGCACGCTAAACAGCAATCGAAAATCGTACTTTCGCGGCAGGCATTACAAAAAAATATTTAATAAGTAACAATGTAGGCTCCCTGCATTGATAAATTACAAATTCAAAAGGAGGCTATATGGAGCCACGCGTAGGGTGTAGGTACGCAAATATTAAAAACAAACTTGTTGGAAAAACAAATTTATTGAATCTAAACGTTTCGGTCCTTTTTTTGGACCTTCTTCAGTAAATTTAATACAATAAATAATAATGGGGAATCTACATACTACCGCACGTAGCGCAAAAGCCGTGAGCCCCCCCTATCGATATCCCATTAGATAGACAAAGTGACATAATATGTCATGAGGTCCTCAAAAGTGGACTCTAATGAAGAGTATAGTGAGGAATTTCCGAAAGGGGGCTCACTCTTACTCACACACTCATCCATCGCACGTTCACACGACCGTACGCGGACGCGCCCGACGCACTCACGGCTTTTGCGCTACGTGCGGTAGTATGTAGATTCCCCATTATTATTTATTGTATTAAATTTACTGAAGAAGGTCCAAAGAAAGGACCGAAACGTTTAGATTCAATAAATTTGTTTTTCCAACAAGTTTGTTTTTAATATTTGCGTACCTACACCCTACGCGTGGCTCCATATAGCCTCCTTTTGAATTTGTAATTTAAAAAAATATTTATACATATATAAAAATTGGATTAATAATAAGAAATAGTTTTAATCAAAATAATACCTAAGTTTATAAAGATAATTTGTATTGCTTTTTTAATATAAAAAGATGAATATTTATTACAGTTAATTATTATACATGAAACTTAATGATATAAAACTTATGATTATTTACTGATAATGATTTTTAATGATTACAAAAAAAATTATCTTTTTAAATTAAACTCTTGCTTAAGCAAGTATCTCTCTTCTGTTTATAGTACGCTTTATTATCACAAACTGCTAAATGACAAAGTAAAATGATAAACTAAAAATTAAAGAGAATTTTTATGGATAATTATAAATACTTTGGTATGATTTTTAATTTTTCACCATTATTCATTTCAATAGGTTAAGTCTCCTCTCTCGCTTTATGTTGTTGTTGTAAATCGATTATGACCCTGTCGCTTATGCGACTTTTGGCCAACAACTGGTAAAAAAAGATTATAAAGTCAAATAGATTCGTAAGTAAAAAGTAGAATTCTGCTCTTGTGGTCAATTGACCCGATCTCAAAAATAAACTTCGCAGAGAAAACTGCGCAAAAAGGAAAAAACAAAAACACGTCCGCACGTGTTCAAGGGGAAATCGAAACTCCTCGCTTTATAAAAAATTAAATTTGATGATTAGCCACTAACATTGAAATTTGAACATTGAAATTGGAGATTCGAGACCTGAGAGCTGAAATTTGAGATTGGAAACGAGATCTAAGATTTAAGGAACGATTAATTCGAACCCTAGTCTAACATTTTCTAAAAATTTTAAGGAAATACACATTTCTATCCAAAAAGCCGAAATTACCATTTAACTCACTGTTACGTCCTGTGGACTCCACGATTCTTTTCTTTCAAAGAACGCAAGGCGATGATTGAAAAATCACAGACGTGGGAATAAGACTATGATCTGGCAGGCGAAGCAGCTGACCGGAGACGGTTAATCGTAAAAATAAAAAAAAGAGATATATACATACCAGATGTAACTCGCGGTGCCCGAAATTTTGCTTTGACTAGTTGACAACTCGCGCTTGAAAAGCAATAAAAATTTTTCTTTTAAAGGAAAATTTTACTTAAAAGGTAATAAAACTTTTTAGAAGGAAATCTCCACTTGAAAATCAATAAAAATTTAGAAGAAAACTTCCACTTGAAAACGAATAAAATTTTACCAGACTAACAACGATAACCGAATCCAAACAAATGCCGCCTGACAGATCACCGAAATAATCTCGAGAGGATAATAAAAATATAAACCTCAACAAATTCTCCATTGGTCAAAACCTAGGGCCCTAAACAAAAGCCCTGACCAATCCCGGTAAACTTTTAAAGTCAAGAGACGCCTCCGGGACTAAAAGGGCGTTATTGAAAAATTCCCTATTCGTCAGGAAATATTAACAAACTAACGGGAAGGAGGAGCAAGAAGGTATATATACCCGCGACATCTCTCAGAGAATCTCAATCTTTTTCTCAAACCTACGCACGCGGATCATTCGCGAAAAGTTATACTACCATCCTTCGAGTCCGTTGTTCGAATCTCGAACTCGTGAGCATTCGCAGTGACACTTGTGAGATCATTGTGTGCTCAGTGCTCACCGATTACGACAATTTTCGCGAGTGAACAACCGTGAGTGGAACACCATCCTCACGGAGGAGTCCTTAGCCAGATTCACACCTGGGATAATCAGAATAGTTAACACCTACCTACGCACTCAATAAGTAGTAAGTGACCCTCTTAAATTCCTTATTTTATTTTATTTTATTTTATTTTTTTATTTCTTTATTTTAAAAGGAATAACTCTCGGATCTTTCAATTATTTATTTATCTAATTTTAAGAGCAATCATTTACTTCTCTGAAAACTAACTTAGAATCCCATTAACTCTCCTCTTTTTCCTTCCCAAAAATCATTCAGATTCTTTGTGTTAGCGAAGTAATCCGTGATCTTCTCCCCTTTCCCAAAATCACTCAGGATTCTTTGTGTTAGCGAAATAATCCGTGATTTTTCCCCTTTCTCAAAATCACTCAGGATTCTTTGCGTAGCGAAGTAATCCGTGATTTCTCCCCTTTCCCAAAATCACTCAGGATTCTTTGTGTTAGCGAAGTAATTCGTGATTTTTCTCCTTTCTCAAAATCACTCTGGATTCTTTGCGTTAGTAAAATAATCCGTGAGTTCTTTTCCCCACCTCTCTTCTCTTCAACTTTATTTAATTTAAGGAACAGAGAAATAAATGAGCAAACATTTATATAAAAATGTTTTTCATTATCCCTTGATCTAAGAATTTCCGAGAAATATTCTTGATAAATCCCCCTTATCAATTATTCCTTATTTCGTTCGTTCCCATAGTGAACGAACTCCGCAAACGACCCTCGCGAGCGGCAGCTAAAGCAGCGCGAAATCGTCGGTTGAGGCGAGAATTAGCTCGGGCTACTGCGGGACTGCGCGACGATCTCCATCTAACTCGCGAGACACTAGAAAGATGGACTCAGGAGCACACTAGAATATCTAATAAATTTTCGAATACCACATTTAATATATTAGAACATACAAGCGCGCGCTTCGCGCGCGCCATTGCTCATTTTATATGAAAAATATAATATTAAAATAATATAATAATGCATTTTATATATAATATAATTATATAAATTATATAATTAAATAAAATTTTATATATAAATAAACGTTTTCTAATATTTAAAATATAAAATTTATTTATAAAAATTTACACATGAACATTTTGAAAAAGTAATAAGTACTTTATACATTAAATATAATTGTGACTTTTACTATAATAATAAAATAATATAATAAGATATTAATAATTGATTATTATAGAATAACCAGAAATCAGTATTAATATATACAGATGTACGCATGCATGCACACACACACACACACATATATATATAAATTTAAATGTATATAGTAACTCGTTTTTGATATTATATAATTTATTATTATAATTGAAGATCAGAAACCTTAACAGATATCCTTAAGAATTTATTTATTATTATGCAATGAAAATAGATCACGATAGAATAAAAAAAAGAATGAAAAAAATAAAAAGAATAATAATGGAGAGAAAAAAGGAAATAATAATTTTTATATAAAATAATTTATTTTCTAAATGTAGGAATTATATCTTGTTAATTAATCTCTTTATGACCAGTTTTTCAATAATAATTTAAACTTAGATTAAAGTTTATATTCTGTTGTCACATATGTCTGAACATAGTTTAAACTTTTATCTAACTATTACTTTAAAACCGGCCCTTAATATTTATGTTGCCTAGTAACAAATCTATGATTAATCAATATTTAATTTTAACGTTAAAATAGATAGACAAATAGCATAGATTCGTTAACATATAAATATTGTACAATAAATATTGATAAAATATAAGATATAATTCGTAAAGTTTTGAAAGAACGTTACGAGTTAATTTATAAGGTATCTAAAATCTATCTATCTATCATATTATAAGGTATGTAAAATATTTTATTTAGTTCTCTCTCTCTCTCTCTCTCTCTCTCTCTCTCTCTCTCTCTCTCTTTCATTACTTTTTCTTCCTTTTATTCTCTCTGTCTCCCTCTCTTTCTCTCTTTCATTACTTTTTCTCCCTTTTATTCTCTCTGTCTCCCTCTTTTTCTCTTTTTCATTACTTTTTCTCCCTTTTATTCTCTCTCTCTCTCTCTCCCTCCCACCCTCTCTTTCTCACTCTCTCTCTCTCTCTCTTTTCATTACTTTCCTTTTTATTCTCTCTTCTTTCTTCTATTTCTTTTTCATTTCACTTTTTTCCTTTCTCTCTCTCTCGTTACTTTTTCTTCCTTTTATTTTCTCTTATTATATCGTGTTTAAATTTCTTCTGTTGTATCACAATTTGATAAAAATTTTAATAATTTAATATTTTGTTAACCTACTAATGTTTGGTGTGTGTTTGTTCATACTGTGTTTAAAGCATTTATTTTATTAAAATATGAGTAATTTTAGTAAATTATTTTATTTCTTATTTTCGATATCTGATTAAAATAAAATTCAGCAATATTTCATACAGTTAAATTGTGACATTAATAAATTATTCGAAAAGCAATTGATAATTTATAGTGTATAAAAGATCAGATAAATAATTTGCATAATAAAATAATTTGCATAATTTTTTTATTCTATTGTATAATACATGTATATATTGTATGTCATGTACTTCTCATAATCATTAATTATCTTATATTTTAAAAATAAAATATAGATGGACATTTCTGCAAGCAGCAGTACATCTCAAAATGTAGATAAATTGATAGACTTAAATAATATAAACGTAATGGAATTATTAACAACAAATGAAGTTTTGGAGAACGTTCAAATGTATGATTCGACTTTGTAAGTATGAAAAAGAAAAAAATTGTAAATTAATTTGTATTTTTAAAATAATTAATATTTAATTTCTTATATTGTTATTTTTTTAGTTTTTATTGACACGTCATATTTCAATATTTTTTATTATCAAATTGAGGACCATTTCGAAAACGTATTATATTTTCAAGCCCGCTATTTCATTTTTTAATTAGTTTCAGTCATTTAAAGCGAAAATTAATTTTTTCAAATTTTAGGACCCAATGTAGATATCAATATGTTAGGTATTGACACTTCATATTTCAATATTTTTTATTATTAATCTGAGGACCATTTCGAAAACGTATTCCCATATTTTGTAACCCGATCTTTCATTTTTTAATTAGTTTCAGTCATTTAAAGCGTTAATTATTTTTTCCAAATTTTTGGATCCAATGTACGAATCAATATGTGAGGTATTGACACGTCATATTTCAATATTTTTTATTATCAATCTGAGGACCATTTTAAGGACGTATTCCCATATTTTGAAGCCCGCTCTTTCATTTTTTAATTAGTTTCAGTCATTTAAGGTAATAATTAATTTTTCAAAATTTTAGGACCCAATGTACGAATTAATATGTTAGGTATTGACACTTCCTATTTCAATATTTTTTATTATCAATCTGAGGACCATTTCGAAAACGTATACCCATATTTTGAAACCCGATCTTTTTTTCTTTAATTAGTTTGTCATTTAAAGCGATTATTATTTGTTCCAATTTTTTTGGACCCAATGTACGAATCAATATGTTATCAATATGTTTTTATTAATAGCGAAATTATTGGCTACGTGGATGGCATAGAATCTCCACGATATGTAGGCACAAAGCAACAATATAAATTTTTTAAGTTTTATTTAAATAATGGGAGAGGAAAAAGAATTCAAATTGTTTCATGGAATGATGGCATTGATTATATTCAACATCATATAACTGTAAATCATGTGAGTATTTTTTACTATTTTTCTTATTTACGAAAAAAAACATTAGTTACATTAGCAAAATTTTAGCTAATATAATTAATATAATTATATAATTGTTCATAAAATAAACTCATAAAGTTATAAAAAATCAACACTATTTTTTAATTAAAATAATGAAGTTGATATCTTTCTTAATTTTCTTTTAAAAGTTAATTTTTGCGTATTAATTTTGTAATATGAAATTTCTTAGACTCAATTGCACCAATGTTATTTTAGCTTTAAGTGAGACTTGAATATGTATCTATCTTTAACTTTCTTTCTAAATAAATAAAGATATTATATATTTAAGTCTTGCTTAAAGCCAAAGTAGGTAACGTTGATACAATCGGGCTTTAAATATTTAATTTTACAATGTTTTCTAAATTCTCAATAAGAAAAATATTATAAAAGAATAAATTAGAATACATAAATAAATAATTAAATAATATAATAATAATATAATAATAATAATAATAATAATAATAATAATAATATAACAGATTATTCATTTGAACGGTGTGCAAGTGCGCCCGCCAAAAATGGCACAATTTAATAATGGCAACGTGCCATATGAATTATTAGTAAAGTCTAATACAATCGTATCAAAAATGGGAATATTTGATCCAATTAGTTCTTTAGATACACTACCTGAATCAGTCGAATTTTGTGATGTATTAAATACTACAAATCGTATTAGTAAGTATTCTTTCATTATATTTTTAATAATTTTTTTATCATTTTTACCTATTATACTATACAATTTGGAATAAGTTAATTTTTTATCTTATCTTTTATATATTATTTTATATATTATTAATTGTTTTTCTACAAAATATATAGCTGTTATATATTGCTGTTTTTTTAAAATCTATATAGCTATTAATTGCAAATTATATACTTTTTTAAAACAAAAATAACGTGTTTTCTTTATATTAATTAATTTCTTTCATTATTTTGTGTATAAAGATATTAAAGTAAGATCATCGGTAAATAATTATTTTATGAGATATTTCATAATTTATGTAATATTATTTCAAATTATAGTATAAAATATCTTGTAAACTGTTTATTTTTTCATCCTACCATTATAATTTTTTTATACAAATATTGCAGAAAAAAATTAATTTATTGTATATATTTTTAAAAAATATGGTTTCTTTTAAAAAATTTAAAATGATCTTGCCCTGATCTTGACAACGTCAGCTAAGAAATATAAAAATGTTTTTAAAACTTTATTATAATTATATTATAAATAATAAAATTTAATTTTATTCTATTTTTTCTAATTAATTGTATACTTTACAGTCTTAAAAGAATATGTAAAAACAAATTTTCAAATAACGATAGATAAATTAAATAAAATTATTGGATGTGGTGCAATAACAAATGGTGTGTATAAATTAGAAAAACACATTATGAATTTTATAGAGGATGATTATTTTAAATATGATATTAAAAAAGGGGATCATATTGAAGTAATCGGGATTATGCAAGTAACAAGTAAAAACATTTATTATATATTATTATACTTGTTTTTAATTATTAAATCAATAACTAATAATAAGAATTTTAAATAATTATTAATATATTTAAATAATTACTAATAATATAATTAAATAATTTCTCTCTCTCTCTCTCTCTCTCTCTCTCTCTCTTTCTCTCTCTCTACTTGTACATACTATACAGATAAAGTCATATATAAATCATTCATATGTCGTGCTTACATATATGTGTATGTACATATAACACACATTTTACGAAAATTTCAGGCACCTTTTTTATTTTTACTAAGTTTCTAAACTGATATCTGAAGATTCACTTATATTCCTTTATTCAATTCTAATGGTGAAGTCGTGTTATTTTGTATATACAAATTATCAATAAAAAGAATAACTTGTCTAAATAAATTAATCGTTTGGTTGATAACCATACAATCCTTTTAGGATCTCATTAAAATCTTCTTTACAATTCCATTTACAAAAAAAATAATCACATAATCCCTTTATATCAAAATAATATTATATATATACACACACATATATATATATATATATGTATACACATATATGTATATATAATTGTTGGAACTAGAGTTCATGGTACTTTTTACCATCGCAGCGCGCTGCAGTATCTACCGCGACTCTAGGGTGAGCGCTGAGGCGACCTACCGGTCCGCTCTCTCTTGCAGTACGCGACATATTGTTATACACAAGAGAGAACTGTATTAACCTAAAAATAAACTCGACATTATTCCTTAGATTCGTTAACTTTATACAATAACCAGAGACCTACCAACAGGTTATGGACCCAGCACGCTTCCACTGCGCCCAAGGATTGTGTTTTTTAGTGACAGAGTTCGCGGAAAATTAGAGAAATACACTCGAGTAGTGCGCGAAAAGCATCGTCGCCAGTGTGTGCTAGTGAAATCGCATAACGTAATTGCATGATAATGGCTAACAATACAGTTAAAATCGAGTTCTCGGCAGCAGCCAAGCTCAGGGCCGGTAACTACAAGCTGTGGAGATTTAACGTCGAACGTCATTTGAAGAATCAAAATGTATGGGAGTTTGTCGTCGAAAACAAGAAACCAGTTAAAGACGAACAAGAAACGGCAGCAGCGTTCGCTGCAAGAGAGGCTGCGTTCAACCCGAAGAATATTGTCGCCGAATTGATAATCAGCAACTCCTTAGAAGAATCTGAGGTGGATCATATTATAACCTGTGAAAGCGCGTACGAGATGTGGACAGCGCTGCAGCGTGTTCACGAGAAGAAAGATCCGACCAATAAGTTAGTTGCGTCGCAAGCTTTCCATGATTACAGGTATGAGAATGGAATAGAAATGTCCAAACATATTGCTAATGTTAAGAATTTGGCACGTAGATGTAAGGATCTTGGTGATAAGCTGTCTGATATTTCAGTTATGGCAAAATTATTGCAAGGATTGCCGGCAAAATATCGTAGTGTTGCGACGATTTGGCGTAATAAGAGTGAGGCCGACCAAAAATTGAGTGAGCTTTATGCTATGTTGGAACACGAGGAAGCTGCTCAAGACGCTGATGATTTGGCAGCGGCTAAAATGGAAGCTCTTAATATTAAACAAGAAGCCAGCAAGAAAAAGTGACAACAGAAGAAGTCGTCAAAGTTTACGTCAAAAAGAAGCAAAGAATCTATCCGTTGTTTTAACTGCGAAGGGCTAGGCCATGTAGCAGCCAAGTGTCCGAGTGCCAAAAGAGAAGGTGCTTCGAAGCAGAATTCAGCAGAGAAGACCAGTGGAGCGATGATCTTAGCAGCAAACGCAATTCTGAAAACGAGTGACGAATGGTTGGCCGATAGTGGGGCGTCAGCACATATCACTGGAAGACGAGAATGGTTCTCAAGGTTCGAACCCGTGTCGACGAAGTTTTCATTGGCAAACAGTGAGCAAGTGTCCATTGAAGGTCGTGGTGAAGTCGAAGTCGAGTGCCTAGTAGGAGAAAAATGGCAGTTAGTGACTCTGAAGAAAGTATTCTACATACCTGGATTCAAGAAGAATCTGTTCAGCATCGGCGCTGCAGGAGAATTAGATGTGACCTGCCAGACTAAGAAGAATTCGATGAGCTTCAAAAGAGACGGAAAAATGGTAGCCGAGGCCAGGAAGGCTGATAATAATTTGTTCATCATGAAAATGAGAGTGTGTTGTCAACGACTACCGGAAGCAAATGCCATTACGAATTTACAAATGTGGCATGAACGTCTAGGACATATTGGAGTCCATGCCATTAAGGAAATGTCAAAACGCGGCATACTTGAAGGCCTTGATGTACCAGATAGTGCCAAACTACAGTGCGAGGCATGTGAATTGGCAAAGTCACGTCGCCGCACTTTCAGAACAAATACGAAAAAGGCCGAGTATCAGCCAGGCGAATTAATTCATACGGACGTCAGTGGTCCGTTTCCAACGGCATCGTATAGTGGCAAGCGATGGTTCATTTTATTCAAGGATGAAGCAACAGGATTCCGAATGGTATTTTTTATGCGTCACAAGAATGAGGCATTCGAAGCTTTCAAGAAATTTATAAACTTGATTGAGAACAAGTGGGAGCGACGCGTGAAGATACTTCGGAGCGACAATGGTCTAGAGTACGAGAACCATGTTTTTCTGTCTTACTTGGAGTCAAAAGGCATTGAACACGAACCGACAGCTCCATACACACCGGAGCAGAACGGGCGAGCGGAGAGAGATAATCAGACTATCGACGACTGTGCGCGGGCCATGCTCGTGCAAAAGATCTTGATGAACGACTGTGGGCAGAAGCGGTACGGACAGCCGTCTATTTATTAAATCGCACGCCTACAAAGCAAAGTCCAGGTTCAACACCATACGAGAAGTGGTCTGGGAAGAAAATATCGATGTTACACATTCGCACCTTTGGATCAACCGCTTATGTACATGTGCCGAAGATTAAACGGACCAAATGGATGCCAAAGGCTCGAAAGATGATTCTGATCGGCTATGAAGGAGAGTCGACGAATTATCGGTTAATGGAGCCGAATAATCCTAAGAAGGTGGTTGTGTCGGCGAATGTCAAGTTCCATGAGGAGAGCAAGTGTGAAGTCGAAAAAGCAAACACGAAGCTGCAGTTTGCTGAAGAAGAGCATAAAGAAGTGCCTGCAATTGAAGATGTCAGCGTTGAAGATGTCGGCGTTGAAGATGTTGGTGTTGAAGAATTGCACACGGCTCCAAACAGTCGTCGATATGAACTAAGAAATCGCAAGGATATACGTCAACCGAAGAGATTCGAAGTAAATTTCATCGAGTTCGAAGAGCCATCGACGTACGCTGAGGCCATGGCTAGCAGTAATGCAAGAGAATGGCAAGAAACAGTCAATGCCGAACTGCAGGCACTCCAGAAAACCAAAACATGGACAGTCGCGACCTTGCCAAAAGGAAAGAAAGCCATTTCATCTAAATGGGTTTTCAAGATAAAGCGCAATGAGACTGGTAATATTGAACGGTTCAAGGCTCGGCTAGTTGCAAGAGGCTACAGTCAAAGAGAAGGGATCGATTATACGGAGAGCTTTGCGCCGGTGGTTCGGTATGAAAGCGTACGTGCCCTGTTAGCCATGGCAGCATTACAGAACTTCGAGATCGGACAGTTCGATATCAAGACCGCGTTCTTGAATGGCATACTTGAAGAAGAAATTTACATGCGGTTACCAGAAGGAGCAGCTAATGAAGATACCATAGTCAGGCTCGAAAAATCCTTGTACGGTTTGAAGCAATCGCCACACCAATGGAATAAGCGGTTCCATGAGTTTCTGGTAAGGTTTGAATTCAAGGCCAGTGATGCGGACAGATGCGTGTACAGCGGATTCATTAATGGTGAGACAGTGCTATTAGCACTGTATGTAGATGATGGTCTTGTGCTGGCGAAGAGTCAAGATGCAATTGACATGGTTCTCAAAGTCCTGAAGTCCGAATTTGAAGTGACGATCGGTAGTGCAGCTTATTTCTTAGGTCTAGAAATCAAGAAAAATTCTGATGCCGGAACAATTACGATTAGTCAAGGACAGTACATTACAAGGATGTTAGAGAAGTTCAAGATGACGGATGCAAAGCCAGTGTCAACGCCAGCTGAAGCAAATAAAAATCTGAAGCCCTTACCAGAAAGTCAAGTTGATGCATCAATGAAAGGAATTCCATATCAACAAGCTGTTGGCTCGTTGATGTTCGCAGCCTGTGTGTCAAGACCAGACATCATGTTCGCAGTAGCTAACGTCAGCAAGTTCTTAATAAATCCGTCAATAGATCATTGGAAGGCAGTAAAGAGAATACTGCGTTATCTTAAAGGAACAAGCAGTCAGGGCATTACTTACTGGTCTAATGGAAATAGTCAACTTATTGGATATTGTGATGCAGATTACGCTAATGACGAAGAAACGAGAAAATCAACGACAGGTCTGACAATACTACTGGCTGGAGGACCAATCATTTGGGCGAGTCGACGACAAAGAGTAGTAGTACAATCAACGGCGGAGTCTGAATATGGTATATTGCGGCAGCAGATGCAACAAAGGAGATACTATGGATACGACAGCTAATGAAGAACATTGATGCTGAACAAAAAGGCGCGACGATGCTGCGAATTGATAATCAGGCGGCAATCAAGCTGATACGCAATCCAGAATTACACCGTCCAACAAAACATATCGATGTTCGGTATCATCTAATAAGAGATCACGCCGAAAAAGGGAACATCGAGGTGGAGTACGTGTCAAGCAAGGAACAGTTAGCAGACATTTTTACAAAGGGTCTGCCAAAGGAAACATTTTCACAAATTCGGAGCAGCCTTAATGTCGGCTAATTAATATTCATAAATAGTACACGAACTAGTGGGAGTGTTGGAACTAGAGTTCATGGTACTTTTTACCATCGCAGCGCGCTGCAGTATCTACCGCGACTCTAGGGTGAGCGCTGAGGCGACCTACCGGTCCGCTCTCTCTTGCAGTACGCGACATATTGTTATACACAAGAGAGAACTGTATTAACCTAAAAATAAACTCGACATTATTCCTTAGATTCGTTAACTTTATACAATAACCAGAGACCTACCAACAATAATTTTTTAATATTTAATAAATATTTTTATAATTTTATAGTTATGCCACCATATTTAGTTGTATCTGATTTAAAAGAAGTAAACAAAATTGATGGACATATGCCACTGCTAGCAGTTTTAAAAGGCACACAAATATTAAAAAAAAGAAAAATTGAAGACTCATCTGATCAGGTATAATTATTACACAATTATTATGTGAAAAACCTTATTTATTCTTAATTTATAATGATACATAATTTTATAAACTTAATACTAAAATAGGAAGAACAAAAACGTTGAAATGATATTTTGATGTCGTTTTCACCAACTTTGTATCTAAATTTAATTAATATGATGTCAAATTAACATCATTTTGATTTTTTTGTTCTTTAGAAATCGTTTCCTTAAAAAAAAGACATATTATAGTTAATTTAATGTAATTATAATACAAAAAAAATAATTCTAATTATATATAAAAAATATTTTAATTCTTTTTTTAAATTACTATCCTGAGAATTAACAGATCTTTTAAAAATCTTTTTTTGATTTTTTTTATGATAATTTTTTTAAGGTTTCTGGTCTTTTATTGATAATAAATTATAATGTCAAAAACGAAATACCATATGATTTTTTTATTGAGAAATACATCAAAATAAAGTTTTTAAAAATACGATTACTAACGTTTAATTATTATTTATTAATGAACATCTGTATAACTCATCTACATTTTAAACGAAAATAGAACTTTCGATAATTGAGCATAATTTATTTAGCTATTTAATTTACGAATTAATAATTGAGATTTTGTTAGATTTTATTATATTATGTACATATGATGTAGTTATATATATATATATATATATATATATTCAGGGTGTCCCATTTTAAAAAACGTACTTCGATAATTTTTCAACGAAGCATTTTCAGCAAAAATGTTTTAGACAAAAGTTGTATGGTTTCGAGGGTGACATAAAATAGTGCCATTGATTTGACCTTGAAAACTGAATATTTTACAAGATATTTTACATTTTGGTATAAAATTGTTAGCTTCAAACCTTTATAACTCAAAGAGTACTCCTTGAAAAAGTACTTTATTATAGGGTTTTGGAAAGCTCTCGAGATAAGCTACAAGAATATACAATGAAAAATAGATGGTTCCGTTTAAGAAATTGAAGTTGACCTTTACGTGACCTTCAAATGACTTTTCAAGGTCAAATCAATGGCACCATCTTATGTCCCTATTGAAACCATACAACTTTTGTCTGAAACATTTTTGCTGAAAATGGTTCGTTGAAGAATTATCGAGGTGCGTTTTCTTAAAATGGGACACCCTGTATAATGTATATTATAAATATAGTTATATTATCAAATAATTCTTTTTAAAAATTATTTTGATATATTTCCCAAAAAAAAGTTATAATTTATCGCTTCTGACGTTATAATTTCATGGGTTTCTAATTAATTTATGCACACGCGCATGCGCATATACACAAATACATCACACAAACTGAAAAACACATATACGCGTTATGTATATTTATATTTTATAAATTTATATTATTTCGTTTTTTGCAGGAAGCAAAAGAAACTCCATATAATTTTTATTCAAAAACGTTTATAAAAATTATTGTTATAAAATTATAAATTATTATAAATTATTTTAAAAATTGGTTTTTATGTTTAAAAATAGTTTTCTGTTTATGAATAATTTTATGAATTATTTAATTTTTAATTATAAATAATTTAAAAAATTATTATTATAAATAAAATTAATTATTGTTAATTATTTGTACCTTGTTTTATTCTTTCTATTTTAATATATGGTAGGCAATATTAATTTAGTAATAAATCAATGTTAAAATAATAATAATTAATAATATAATTTCAATAATATATTACTATAAAATTAAACTATTTAAATTATATTATTATTAAATATATTTAGTACATTAGTAATAATAATAATAATAATAACAATAATAATAATTTATAAATATAATATATTATAATCATTTTTAATATTACATATAAATATTAATTTAATAAAATGAACATCATAAAATTGGAAATAATAAATAACACAAAATTGCTAATATTATCATTCATTTACATTACTTATCTTTTTTGCTTAAAAATATAAATGTATAAATTTTTTGTTTGTATTTAAAAAAAAAAATTTATTTCCATAATAAATTAAATTATTATTTCTACTGTTACTATTACTTTAACATAAATCATTATTTGTTATTAAATTTAAAAAGCAAAATGTTAAATATATATTTCTTTATAGACATAATTTTTTACGTATCTATTATTCCGTTGATTACCAAGATAAACTTTTAATGCTTTCCAAGAACGAACTCGCGAAAAGGCAACATAAAGTTGTCCATGATTAAAAACATCTTTACGAAGATCTAGACCAAATTTATCAAATGTTTGTCCTTGAGATTTGTTAATTGTCATAGCAAAAGCTAATTTTATCGGAAATTGTCTTCTAGAAAAAGTAAAGGGATATATATTTTCGCAACATAATGTTATACGATTTAAAAATACAATGTCTCCTGCTTTGTCGCCTGTTATAATTTTACACTTTAATAAATGATCTGCAAGTTCTATAACCATTAATCTTGTTCCATTGCAAAGACCTTCTGATTGATACTAAGATTTCTAATCAACATAACAATACAATTTGGTCTTAAACGCAATTCATGGGGAAGAAGAGATGATAGAGATAAACTATTTAAATATTCTGGTAATAAAGCTTCACCAAGGTCACCATTATCATTATTTACAGCGCTGTCTACACTTGTATAAATTCGTTCACCTGTTATATCTAATAATTCAACAACTTTTTTATTGATTTCATCTACATCAACATTTCTTGCAGAAAGTATCGCACATTTAGTTACTTTGACAAATTCCTTTTTTCGTATTAATTCACCATATATATCTTCCACAATATCTGCATTAATAGGTGTTACACAACATTCAGGAATCTGTATGTTATCATTGAAATCATTTAATATACCATCTCCCATATCTAATAAAAACTTTGCAAATTCAATTTCTTCTGGGAGAACTCGCATATTTTGTGTTAAAGAAAATTTTACGAAATGTTTCCAAATAGAACTAAATTTAATAGAAAGATTAACAATTTCACTTCGAGTAACATGTACTTTTATAGGCAAAAGTTGTCTAAAATCACCACCTAATAAAACAATTTTTCCGCCAAAAGGAAAATCATTATTCATAACATCACGCAATGTTCTATCCATAATCTCTAAAGCATATCGTGGTGCCATTGGTGCTTCATCCCAAATATAAATATCAGTTTCTTTCAAATATTGAGCTTCTTTAGATTATATTTTAATAGCAAATGATGAATCAGCAAATAATGGAACTGGTAATCCAAATGTCTTATGAACTGTTTTTCCAGTAGGCAATAATGTCGCTGCAATACCCGTAAAAGCCATTGTACACACGCGTTTATTTCTAATTCTAGCTAAATGATAGATAGTTGTATATATAAATGTTTTACCTGATCCACCCGGACCATCAATATAAAAACAATTATTATGATTGTTATCATTGTTTAATCTATCTAAAATATCGACTATCTCTTTTTGCTTTTCATTTAATTGTTTATATTGTTTAGTACCTATTTCCATAACTTCTTCAAGTATTATATAATTCTCCTCTTCATTATTTTCTATTAATTGTTCCATTTGTGGGAAATCAGCAAGACTTTTATCTTCAGTACGTAGTATACTATTAATTTGCGCATAGGCTTTATTTTGTCCTTGTAATATACCAAATTGTCGAACGTAATCCTCAGACATTGCTACTTAAAAATTTTCCCACAACTCTTCAGGATGTTGCGGCTGACAATGTAATAATATACGTACAAATAATCTACGAAGTTGTTTTGGCATCATCCATCCAACAGCTTCATTCATAGCTCGTTTCCATTCATCATCATCTTCGATTAAACCTAACGCCAAACATGCCGCTGAAAATGATGGACAAAATTCTCCATTTACAGTTCTTAAATCATTAAAACTTGTAGCTCCCTTTACTGTGAGTAACAATAATCGTAAATGATATAATTCTGTTTGTGATGGGCTAACGAAATACATTCGTCCTATACAATTAAAATAGTTTTTGCGTTTAATCCAACGCGATACATTTCTGTCATTAATTTTCTCTTTTTTAAATGTATAATTACGTGGAATTTCAATATATAAATATTGTCTTGCTTCTTCATCACGTGAGTTCAATGAGAAATAATCTATTAACATTGTAACTTGATTTAAAGCAGAAGTCATTGCGTCATTAATACATTCATTTTCAATTATAATAGTTTGTTCATTCGGAAGATGAACTGGTAAACGCATTATAGCATGACTTTTATCCTGTAATTTTTTACCAAGAATTCGCCAACTGGCTTCTACAGGTCCGATATAACGAGTTTCGATATAATTATGTATCTCATCATGATCAATAATTATATTTTCTGTTATTGGCTCAATGGTTATAGCAGCAACATCATGTCCTTTATAAATATATTTATATAAATATTTAACTGATTTAATACTTGAAACTATCTCAACATTAATATGACAATTAAATATAATTGATAAAATAGGACAATATGAAACAACATAACGATTATCAACTATATATCCACCAGGACGTTCAAAATTTTTACCATTATCACGCCGACGATAATAAGGATAAGCATCTTCATCCATTCTAGTTTCTTCTAAAAAAGATTTCGGATAACGTTTCGAACAATGTCCATCTACTAAACACCAATCACCACAAGGTCCATGAATCATATGTTTCATAACTATATCATGTAAAATTTGATTCTCACATGGATCAGGAATTTCAGCAGAAATATATTTATCAACAATCTGTGGGGTTATTATTTTAAAATTATATTTTAAAGTAATTAACATATGAACATGTGGCAAACCACGTTTTTGAAATTCAATAACATACACAAACGCTGCTACATCACCAAAAAGTTTTTGCTTAACTATTAAATCAATTAAATAATATTTTTTAATATTAAATACACGAGCACAAATGTCAGGTCTATCAGAAGCTTGTTGACCAGGCAAGAGATTTTCCTCAATTTCACGCCATTTTGGATTGCAAGTCATAGTAATAAAAAGGTCTGGTTTACCAAATTTACTAACAATTGCCATGGCATCTTGATAATTTTGTAACATATTACTCGGCGATCCAATAAACGTGGAAGGAAGTATAACCATTTTACCAGTACGGCCATTTAAATTATTTGCCATAGTTTGAACATAATCTCTTAAACCTTGATATGTTTCAGAACGTAATTCTTTTTGATGATTTTTGCAATAATTAATTCTATCTTTTTCTATTTTTACATAACTATCTACAAGCCACTGTTAAAATAGACGACGTCCTGATAAAAAAACATTAAATTCATCACGAATAGCCATACGATATTTAATATACTGTCCCCGAGTTATTCGTTTATTACTATTTAATTTTGTTAAATGACAATGCCATCCTTGAGTACCATACGGATAAAATAATGGATATATCCATGGTTCAACATTTGGATCCATACTACTAACATTTTGCAAAGTTTTAGTATTTCTATTACGTATTGTTACGTATGATTCTGGAATTTCTCCATTAGCAGTTGTACGAAAAACAGCAGCAACTTCATTAGTTCTTTGAAAATTAAATCGGCGTCGATCCATGCCTGATCTTAACGTAAATAATAATTGTAATTCTGAAAACGATTCTTCAGATTCTGTCTCTAATTGTTGTTGATTTTTTAATTCTTCACTCATCATTAGATAAGAGCGAGCAAATATATTCAATTCTCGCATTATATATTCAAGATTTTCTACGATTTCAGAATCTAAATGTGAATTTTCATTAAGACGATAATTTATTGCTTCATTAGAATCTACAATAAAAAGCTGACCATAAGTCGGATTTTCATTTTGAGCAGCATACAATGCTGTATTAATCTGATAATAAATCTGCCCATGTATTTTGAAGCAATATGGACCTGGTCTCCTGTTTTCAAAATTAACCAAATTAGCGTTAAATGATGCGAATGAAAATGAACTATTATAACTACGAATATGTTGGAAAAAATTATTTGATTTTGCATGACTACCGTCGAATAAACTACGTAGAAATTGTGGAAGTTGAGGCAAAGTTTCTAAATACACAGCACCATGATTACAACAATCATGAAATGAATTACCTTTGTTATGAATTTTTTCAGCTGCAAAATGTTTAGCATTACAATGAATACAAATCACATCCATAGAATCTATATAATATTCAACGTTTTTTAATGCATTTGTACTATTAATATTTATAAGAGGCTGTTGTCTTTTTCTTGATCTGTAATTGATTTGCTTTTCCGCCCGTCGTTGTTTTCTTGTTACAATATTTAAAAAATTTTCAACGTTTTGATTTCTAAATTCTATACCATAATTATCATTAGAAGAGGCTGCAATGTGTTCTTCCTCAACTTCATTATTTAATTCTATTATATGATTTTTAAAATTATTTGTTTTTATTGTATTTATTTCTTTTTCAATTTGACGACGACGTCGTTGATTCTCATTTCTTTTTTCACGACATCGTTGTTGAAATTCTTCTTCTTCTGCAGTGCGTTGAATTCTACGTCTTGGCATTTTATAAAAATGATATAGAAGAATAAAATACTATGTTAAAAATGTTGACATATAATAATAAATATAAGCTTACAATTTAGTATAAGTATAAAAAAACAATATTAAATGTAAGTTAAATATAAAGTAAAAAATGTAGGAAATAAGATATTAATTAATAATGCATAAATTTATTAATTAAAGACAATAATTAAGCACAATACAGCTATTAATCTGGTGAATCTTATCACTCAGACAAAAATACAATGTAATATTTGGTAAAATAATAAAATAGTAAAATATACTAAATAAATAAAAACAATCAAAAGTTAAAAGAAACACTTTGATCGAGCAATGAGTTTTTTTTTTTTATTAAACGATTTAATTTAATCAGCCTCTCCTTTAAGTTGTATCACGACAGATTAAGTTAAATTAAGTTAGGTTGAGTTAGATTAGGTTAAAGTTAAGTCTCTCTCGTGGGATGCGGCCTTGCCGTGGCGAGAGGGCTCACCCCTTGCAAGAGGATAGTCTTGCAAGGGGTGCTAACAGCATCCCGTACCCGAGTAACGTCGGGTACATCAACTCCCCGAGTCTGGGGAGTTTTCCCAGTCCCGGGGAGCCCTCCCTTTGGGAGGAGGGGGCCCACTTCCCCTATAGAGCTTCGGCTCGTATGTGGTAGAGGATGGCGACCTTGAATACAAACGCCCGGTGGCATGGCACCGTTAGAAGAGGGCATTGCACGGCGCTTCGGCGCTTGCCCTCCCGCCATGCATTTTGCGGCCCGGGCCGCGGGGTTCTTGCTCTGTTTTCCCGGGGGGGTGTTTTCGGGGGTTTTTCTCCCGGGGGTATTCCCCCCGGGGTCTCGGGGTGGGGATTTCATGCGGCTGGGGCCGCGGGGGAGGGGACCAGCTGTGATCACCCGAGGGGCCTTGCCCGGAGGGTTTAACCCGAGGGGCGGCGCCCGGAGGGGATCACAGCGGTCAGTCGCCGGGGCCGCTCGGACGTATTCCGAGGCGGGGCCCGGCGACAAGAAGTACCCCAGGGTGCTGGTTGGGAGTTCCCAGGCTGGGTAGCCTGGGTCTCCGTCCCAGCGTCCCTGGGGGGTAGCCGCGCCCGGGCCACTCGGACGTACTCCGAGCTCGGGTCGGGCGCGGCGCGGAGGTCACGCGCGGTTACCCGAGGGGCTTTGCCCGGAGGGGTTACCCAAGGGGCATAGCCCGGAGGGTGCCACGCGGACCTGCCGCCGAGGCCGCTCGGACTTATTCCGAGGCAGGGCTCGGCGGCGAGAGCAGGTACTCCTGGCCGGTCGGGACCGTTTCCCCTTCCGAACCGGCCGGTCAGGAGAGGCGTAGTCCCTTCCGCTGGACGTGATTCCCGGCGGGGGGACGTGCTGGTCGCCACGGCTGGCAAGGTGTGGACGGGGAGCGGCGTCCTCACCCCAACCGTCCGTGGGGCCCCCTGGGTGGCGCCACCCCCAGCGGTGCCCGCGCTGTCGGAGGCGCGGGACCCCCGAAAAACCCGTGTGCGGTGTCACAGCTTCACACGGGGGAGTAAGGGGCTGGAGCCGGGCCAGGGGAGGTCTTTATCCCCTCTGGTTTCGGCATAGGTGGGCTCCCGGTGAGTCCACCGGGCCCGGCCGGCGGAGTGTGCCGGTCATGTTTCGGGCACTTCGTCGGTCGGTGGGAGATACGCCGGCCCACCGAGCCGCTGGGGGAAATGGGATTCAACCGAAATGAATACCAAGAGAACCAAACAAACAAAAAACCTGCAGAAAAATAAAACAAACCAAGAAGGAAACATGGATGCAAACCTAAGGGAGGCGAGAGTCATCCTTGAAAAGTGTGACTCCGATACAAGCGTCGAATCACGCCATGCGCTGGTGTCTACGGAGGCTTTGATGGTCTCCAATGACATAATGAAGGGTTATATGACGGACTCCACTGTGAGTATGTCCACCGAAGCGGAGCCCGAAGCGGATCATCCTGAGGTATTATCAGGATATACCAAGGAGAAAAAAAGAGGCAGGAAGCCATTAGACCCGAAGGCTGGTGGGGGGAAATTAAGAAGGAATAAGGAAGGAACTGAGGAGCAAGGAGAGGGGTGGGAGGCAGAGATATTAGATCCTTTCTCTGTTTATAAAGAGGGCAAATCCTATGAAAAGTTTCGGGGTTTTATCTGGAACTATGGAGAGGAGTTCCGAGATATGCCCTCGACTGGCATAGAGGCGGAGGCTGCTGCCAGAGCCCATGTAATATACAATGTGGCGGTCAAATCGGGAAATCTAAAAGGCCCCTTCGTAGGAGAACTACAAGACGCGACTGCTGCACTATGCGCCGCAGTAACTACTCTCGCAGCTCGTGCATTACTGAAAGACACGGATGGCGAGGGAAACACCAATACAGACGTTAAGGCGGAAATCCTATCAATCAAGACAGGAATGATGAACCTGGAACTGGAAAACCAGAAATTGAGGCAAGAATTGGAGGAGATCCGGAAAAAGCAAAGGACCAGAATCAAAAGAGCATCCATGACACCGAGGAATAAGGACCTCTGGAAAGAAGCATCCGAAACCCCTCTTCCATCCTCGGATGGGGAGGTCTCGGAAGCCGAGAAAAGGAAAGGAACCTCGCTTCCAACCGAGGTTGGGGAGGTCCCTCTAAAGGAAAGGACAAGAGCATGGGGAGACTCACATCCATCCAAGGATGGGGAGTCCTCCGCCACTCTAAGGAATGAGGAAAAAATGGAGGTGGATGCAGAGCGACAGGAGAGAACACACTCTCCAGTCTTTGACGATGTATCCTTCCCTCCCCCCGACTCCAAACGAAGAAAGAAAAGGGCTAGCCATTCCCACCCAATACTGGAGGGAAATGTCGTGAGACAGTACGACGTACTGCCACCAACAACACCAAACAACTTGGAGGGAAAAGAGACATCGCTTGACAAATCTTAAAGATGGTTGAGAGCCTCAGCTCTCAATTTAAGGACTTCCAGCAAGCAAATGTCCCTAAAATGGAAGGACTAATTGAAAGGGCCCTGGATAAGAGACTGGGAAACCCCCAAGACGAGACATTGAAACAAAGAGGCAAAAGTAAAGAAGGGACCAATAACAACACCGCTCCGACAAATATAAACAAAAAGGCTAATCCGCCTCCTAAAGAGAAGGGGAAAGGAGGAAAAGGGATAAAAATCACTAATGTGACTACCCCTGACCCTCCTATACAAATAAGTAAAGTAGGGGCTACAACCAAAGCCAAGGAGAAGAAAAAGACTGCTCCAATACGGGCTGAACGCACTTCAGAACAGCCCGTAAAAATGACGCAGATTACCCCTAACCCTCCGACCGCTCCATCCGAAAGGAAGGAACAGGTGGAATGGGCCAAGGTGGTCGGAAGAAGGGAAAAGAAAAAGGAAAGGAACCAAAGCGCAGGGGAAACACCTCCGAAGGCAACAAAGGGAACAAACAGTAGTCAACCTGTAAAGGGAGCTCCAACCACCAAACGGAAGGAACCTAAAACAGCCGCCATAACAATTACATGTCCGGAAGGCAGTTATGCCGAAATCATGCGAGAGGCTCGCAGTAAAATTGAGCCTCGTGACCTAGGCATTGACGAAATAAATATGCGCCGCGCAATTACAGGAGCAATGCTTCTGGAGATTCCAGGAAAAAACAGTAAGGAGCTCGCAGACACCTTTGCCGCGAAGCTCCGAAATACGCTGGCAGGTAAGGAAGGGGTACGAGTAGAGCGCCCAGTTAAAAAGGCTGAAATACGCCTAACAGGACTGGAGGCCTCTATCCGGGTTTCGGAAGCTATTGCTGCTATTGCAACAGCTGGAAATTGTGACAGGGAGGAAATCCAGGCGGGTGAAATTAAAACCTCCCCCAATGGCTTAGGCGTATTATGGGCAAAATGCCCATTAGCGGCTGCCAATAAAATAATGGGGGAGGGAAAAGGCAAGGTACACATTGGGTGGTCTAAAATAACCGTCACACTATTAGACGCTAGACCACTCCAATGTTTTAAATGCCTAGAAGGCGGGCATGTTAGACAACGCTGCCCGAACAAAGCCGATAGAAGCGACCGCTGCTATCGATGTGGCGAACCGGGCCATCTTGCAAAAACATGCACATCGGACTGGAATTGTCCGGTGTGCAAAGACCGAAACCTCCCCTCTAATCATAGAGCGGGAGGTAAGGCTTGCAAAATGGTTCTTAAAGGAACTAAAGGAATTGGGCTTGACAAATTAACCCAAGACAGGAACAAGGAAACATCAGGAATGGGAACCACACTTCCACCCAGAGGTGGGGTGGCCCCCACAGGGAAGGATGGGGTGGCAGGAGCCTCACTTCCACCCAAAGATAGGGAGGCCCCTGTCACCACAAATAGAGTGGAAACAGACGGTTGCAGGAAAGCAACCAGGAAAGAACACACCGGCTCATCCGACGAGGACATACCGGCATCGACTTCAGGATCAAAACGAAGAAAACTCGTGGAGAAGAGCCCTGAAAGTAAAATCAACAACGAGGAGGGCATGGAAGGTATAGAGGCGGAAACTATCAGCTTTGACGATGAGCTGTAAAGTTCTACAAGCTAACGTAAAATGCTCCGGGGCCACACAGGCCTGGTTCCTCCACAATATGGATGAACTGGACTGTGGCCTCGGAGTAGTGACGGAAGCCCATAGAGTCCCAAACAGCGCTCTATGGGCACGTAGCACCGATGGAGCAGTCGCCATTAAATGGCGCGAGACACGCACCTCTCCACCATACGCCAAATTATGGGCTGGAGAGGGACACGTGGGAGTTTCCTGGGGCCGGGTGGTGGTGGTTGGCCTGTATCTTCCACCCAGTCTCGCCATAGATCGTTTCAAAGCGAGACTGGAGGAAATATCGGAGAGACTGAGGGACCAGCCACTACCGGCTATCGTGGCCGGGGACTTCAATTCCAAAGCCAGTACTTGGGGTTCCCGGTTCACTGACGGAAGAGGAGAGGAAGTCCTGGACTGGGCGGCGCGGGAGAGACTAGAAATCCTGAATAGGGGTACACGTAACACGTTTGTGGCACGGCAGGGGAGGTCCATAATCGATCTTACATGGGCAAGCCCCCCTGCCGTGCAACTGATTAAAAATTGGAGGGTGGAGACGGAGAGGGAGTCCTTATCGGACCACAGATATATCACCTTCTCCGTCTCCGCCTATAAGAAGGAGGTACTCCTGCGCCGACAGGACAGAAATAAAACCCGGCCGCGGTGGGCCTACAGGAAACTTGACAAGGACCGGTGGATGGCTGCTCTCATCGGTGCTACCTTTTCATCGGAAGGAATAGAGGGACGGGAACTTGAGGAGGGTGTGGAGTGGCTGTTGCGGGCAGTCACACAAGCCTGCAACGTTGCCATGCCCAGAGTCCGACCCCGTCCCTCTAAATGTGCCTATTGGTGGTCCGAGACCATCCAAGAGCACAGGGAGGTCGTCAGCCGGGCTCGACGACAATTGAAGAGGACCCGAGAGGATCCTCAATACGAGGAAACATGGGGGGCGTACCGAGCTGCGCGGGACGTCCTCCGTATAGAAATAAGAAAGGCAAAGGCGAGGTCCTGGGATGACCTCCTTCTCTCCCTCGATAAGAACCCGTGGGGACGCCCATACAGGATAGTCCTGAAGAAACTCAAGGGTGCGGCGTCCCCACTCACGGAATCGTTGGACCCCCATTTTGTTGAGAAAATTATCAACACCCTCTTCCCGGTCGGGACCGATGGCAATCATATTATGCCAAATAGGGTCCATGACTGGGATGAGGAGGAAATGGGGGTCACGGGAGGGGAACTGTTGGACGCCGTCAAACGAATCAAGAGCGGGAAAGCTCCGGGTCCGGATGGCGTCCACGGGAGGCTCTGGGGCCTCGCCTATGCAGAAATAGGAATGCAAATGAGGCAGCTATATAATAGCTGCCTCCGCGAGGGTATCTTCCCTCCGGTCTGGAAGAAGGCAACTATTGTCCTTCTTCCGAAAGAGGGCAAACCTGAGAATGAGCCCTCCGCATATAGGCCGATCTGTTTGCTCGACGAGGCGGGGAAGATTCTAGAGAGAATCATAGCCCGCCGCCTCGTCGAGCATTTGTCCCGGGAGGGTCCAAACATAAGTGAGGACCAATATGGCTTCCGCGCCGGGCGCTCGACGATTGATGCGGTGGAGTGTGTGCGCTCGGAGGCGGAGGCCGTGCAGGAAGACGGCGGGGTGTTGTTGGCTGTGTCGCTAGACATCTCCAATGCCTTCAACACCCTGCCATGGCGGCGGGTATCCGCGGCCCTCGATTTTCACGGGGTACCGGGATACCTTGCCGCAATAATAACGGACTACTTCCGGGACAGGAGGATTGCATATGTCAACAGAGAGGCCGAAATATGTGAGAGGGAGATGTATTGTGGGGTTCCGCAGGGCTCAGTTCTTGGCCCATTACTGTGGAACCTCACATATGATATGACTCTCAGGACTGCCCTCCCCCCTGGCTGTAGAGCCATCTGCTATGCAGATGACACTCTAGTTCTGGCCAGGGGGAATGACTGGAGGGAGGCCAAGATCAAAGCCGAACTGGCCGTCGGCAGAGTTGTGCGCTCTATTAAGGAGATTGGACTTCGGGTGGCGCCACACAAAACTGAAGCTGTTTTCTTCTATAGAGGTAGACGGGCGCCACCCAGAACAATCATTAAGGTGGAGGAGACCCCAATCCAGGTGGGGGCCCACATCAAATATCTGGGCCTCTACCTGGACAGTAAATGGACCTTCCGCGAACACTTCGTCCGGCTGGCTCCGAGGGTGGAGAGAGCGGCAATGGCTCTATGCCGACTTTTGCCGAATCTCGGGGGGCCGGATACGCGGGTTCGCAGACTGTATGCCGGGATCGTTCATGCAATAGCACTGTACGGATCCCCGATATGGGCGGAGCAAATGGGGGCCACCCGTGAAATAAGGCACAAAATGTGCCAAGTTCAAAAGCGGGTGGCCAACAGAATCTGTAGGGGATACCGTACGGTGAGTTGGGCAGCCGTGGGGCTCTTGGCGGGAGTTCCCCCGATAAACCTCCTGGCGGATATGCAAGCCAATGTGTATTGGCGCATAAGGGAGGTTCGGGGGAGAGGTATAATCCCCACGGCACGCGACCGGCATGCAGTCAAGGTCCAAGCCCGGCAGTCCGTAATTACGAAATGGTTAGAGCTCCTCGAAGACCCGAGGATGCCCGGCAAGCGGACTGTCGAGGCCATCAGGCCCTGTCTCCAAGAATGGTTGGACAGGGTCTGGGGAGGGGTCTCCTTTAGAATGGCACAGGTGCTCACCGGGCATGGATGCTTTGGTGAGTACCTGTGTCGCATAGGTAAAGAGCGCACAACTCGCTGCGCCCACTGCGGGCACAGGAAAGATGATGCGCAGCACACCCTCGAAGAGTGTGCTGCGTGGGAGAGGGAGAGAGAGGAGCTGGTGTCCGTAGTGGGCGCAGATCTTTCGCTCCCGGCTGTAATCGCAGCTGCAGTCGGGAGCGAACAAGGGTGGACGGCCTTCTCCTCCTTCTGTGAAAAAGTGATGAAGCAGAAGGAGGACAAGGAAAGAGAGAGGGAACAGAAGGGAGAGCGTCGAAGGTCTCTGGAGAGGGACATAGCAGAGGAAGAAGAAGAAGAGGAGGGATTTGGGGCTCTAGTCCCCACACAGGAATCAATCCCCAATTCTGTGGGGACTGATCCAGGATGAAACTAATGGGAGGGGGTGGGGGATGTACTCCCCATTTCCCCTCCCAAGCCCGGAGTGAAGGATAGTAAGGGAGAGAAAAAAAAAAAAAGAAAGAAAAAGAAAAAGGAGGGGTGATAGAGAATAGGAGGAAACGGGGGGGGGTCTCTGCCGGCCTAGCCGGATGAGATCCTCCCCCCCTGCGGGGGCGGGGGCCGCCTGGCCGCCGACCGTGGGACTTGTCCCTCGGCCGGGGGCTGGGCGGTCCTCGTCCCCAGGGTGCCGGCCCCCCTTCCTCCCTGTGGCGGGAAGGGGATAAGCTGGCTCTTTCCCTGGCGGTGGTGGCCGAACTTCAATTCCCTCTTGGGATGAGGGGGAGCCCCACCGCCGGGGCTGTGGGGGTTGGCGTCGTCGGGCCTTCGGACCCGGCGTCGCTGACCGCCCACGAGTAGGAGGGACGGGGGCGCTCGGCCGCCTGCCCGCCCGCCGGCGACTCGCAAGAGTTGGCCGGCGGGGGGGTGGGCGGCCTTGCGCCCCCCGTCCAGCCGGGGTTTCTCCAAGGAGAAACCTCGGCGTTAGCGCCGGGCGTCGATGGCCGAACCCTAAACCCCTTGGGGGAGGGGGGGCTGCCACGACGCCCGGCAGTGGGGGGGGGCGCGGGGGGTCCAAGCTTCTGCTTGATCCCCATTGCACGCGGTCCTCCCCCGCGAGGGAGCGAGGGTCTGCCGCCCTCCCGCCGAGAAAGACGCCCAGGGTCGGGCGTTCTCGGCTGGAGGGAGCAACCTTTGCGAGGGAAGTCACCCCCCCGGGGGTGGTTTCCCTGAGAGGGCCTCCTCGGTTGACGGTCGAACCTGGCTACCTTTAGGGAGACGGGGGGAACCCCAACCGGGGAGGCGGGGGGTGGCAGCTCGAGCGGGTAACTCGAGCTGTGACCCCGCCCCCCAAATTGGGAGGGCGCGGCGTGGGGTTGATACCGCCCTGCGCCGCAACCGCGAATACCCGCGCTTGCGGGGGGGAAAGTGTCGCCTTCTGCGGCACTTTCCTCAGGAGGGATAAAGGCGGGGGGGCGGCGAGTTGGCATGGGATACCAGCATCCTCGCCGTCCCCTGTATAACGCCTGCGAAGGTATCCGTAGTGGTTTTAGTGCGGTAAGCCTTGCGCCCCCTGGCTGATCCATTCGTGGATCGGCTAAGGGATGCAAGGAGTCCCACATAACCACCCGACCTCTACCCGGAGGCGGGGGTATCCATGAGGATTTCCACTACGAATCAAAAAAAAAAAAAAAAAAAAAAGGTTAAAGTTAAGTGCTCGACGAGGCGGGTAAGATCCTCGAAAGGATAATTCACCGCCGTCTCGTCGGGCACCTGTCCCGGAGTAGATCCACTGATCTGCACGAGGAGCAATACGGCTTCCGCACCGGGCGATCGACAATAGATGCGATCAGTCGCGTCCGCTCGGAGGCGGAGGCCGTCATGGAGGGGGGTGGGGTGTTGTTGGCGGTATCGTTGGATATCTCCAACGCCTTCAACACCCTACCCTGGCACCGGGTATCCGAGGCGCTCGACATACACGAGGTGCCTGGATACCTGGCTGCCATAATAGTGGACTACTTCCGGGACAGGACGATAACATATATCGATAGAGAGGCGAATGTATGCGAGAGGGCAATGTATTGTGGGGTTCCACAAGGATCTGTACTTGGTCCGCTCATATGGAACCTCACATACAACTCGGTCCTTCGGACTAACCTCCCCCCCGGCTGTAAAGCTATATGTTACGCGGATGACACGTTGATATTAGCCGGGGGAAAGGACTGGGGGGAAGCCAAGGCGATGGCAGAAATAGCCGTAGGAAGGGTCGTGCGCTGCATTAAGGAGCTAGGACTAAGGGTGGCGCCTCAAAAAACGGAAGCTGTTTACAAGCTTCTACAACGGACGTAAAAGGGCGCCACCCAGGACGGAGCTAATGATAGAGGGAACCCCTGTCTTGGTAGGGGCACAGATAAAATATCTGGGCCTCTACTTGGATGGAAAGTGGACCTTCCGCGAACACTTCAACCGCATCGCCCCGAGAGTTGAGCGGGCGGCAATGTCGCTCGGCCGCCTCTTACCGAATCTCGGGGGGCCGAATGCGGGTGTTCGCAGGCTGTACGCCGGGACAGTCCACGCGATGACGCTGTACGGATCCCCAATATGGGCCGCGAAAATGGAGGCCACCCGCAAACTGCGAGACACCATGTGCCAAGTGCAAAAGCGGGTGGCCAATCGCGTGTGCCGGGGATACCGTACGGTGAGTGCGACAGCCGTGGGACTGATGGCGGGAATCCCTCCCCTGAACATCCTTGCCAACATGCATTCAGACGTATACTGGCGAATACGGGGTGTTCGGGAGGAGGGAATAATTCCCACGGAGAGAGACCGGCGTGCAGTGAAGGTCCACGCCCGACAGGCCGCTGTCGACCA
Organism: Prenolepis imparis; assembly: GCF_030444845.1. Lineage (NCBI taxonomy): Eukaryota > Metazoa > Arthropoda > Insecta > Hymenoptera > Formicidae > Prenolepis > Prenolepis imparis. The sequence goes on from NW_028141176.1 coordinate 850,397, forward strand.
ATGGACCGAACTCCTGGAGAGACCGGGGCTCCCGGGGCAGCGGACTGTCGAGGCCATCCGGCCCTGTCTACGCGAGTGGATAGACAGGGCCAAGGGAGGGGTTACCTATAGGATGGCACAGGTGCTCACCGGGCATGGATGCTTCGGTGTGTACCTGTGCCGCATTGGAAAGGAGCGCACGACCCGTTGCGTCCACTGTGGACACGAGCGGGACGATGCGCAGCACACACTCGAGGTGTGTGCTGCGTGGAATCAAGAGAGGAGGGAGCTCGTGTCCGCAGTGGGCGCGGACCTCTCGCTCCCGGCCGTAATTGCGGCGGCGGTCGGGAGTGAAGACAAATGGAGGGCCTTCTCCTCCTTCTGCGAAACAGTAATGCGGCAGAAGGAGGAGAAGGAAAGAGAACGAGAACAGGAGGGAAGAAGGAGAGAGGCCCTTGGCGAGGAGGGCAGCGAGGAGGAGGATGCGAGTGACGGCGGGAGCCAGGATCGCACTTTGGGGTCGGCGCCAGATGCAAGTTATGGCACCGACCCAGAATGAAACTAATGGGAGGGGAGTTTTTGGGGATGTACCTAACATCTGCTCCCCAGCTCCCCTCCCAGGCCCGGTGGGAGGGAATTGGTAGAAGCGAGAGAGGTGATAAAGAAAAGGTGGAAACGAGGGGGGGTCTCTTCTAGCGTAGCTGGATGAGATCCTCCCTCCTGCGGGGACGGGGGCCGCCTGGCCGCCGGCCGTGGGACTTAGGTTCTTCGGCCGGTGGTTGGGTGGCTCTCGCCCCCAGGGTGCCGGCCTCCCCCCTTCCTCCCTGTGGCGGGAGGGGGGTGCGCCGGCTTTTCTCCCTGGCGGTGGAGGCCGAACCTCAACTCCTTTGGGATGAGGGGGAGCCCCACCGCCGGGGCTGTGGGGGCTAGCGTTGTCGGGTCTTAGGGCCCGGCGTCGCTGACCGCCCACGTGTAGGAGGGACGGGGGCGCGTGGCCGCCCGCCCGCCCGCCGGCGACTCGCAAGAGTTAGCCGGCGGGGGGGGCGGGCGGCCTCGCGCCCCCGTCCAGCCGGGGTCTCTCCATGGAAAGACCTCGGCGTTAGCGCCTGGTGCCGATGGCCGAACCCCGAACCCCCTTTAAGGGAAGGGGGGGAGCCGCGACACCCGGCAGTGGGGGGGCCGCGGGGGGTCCAAGCTTCGGCTTGATCCCCATTGCACGCGGTCCCCCCCTGCGAGGGAGCGGAGGCTTGTCGCCCTTCCGCCGAGAAAGACGCCCAGGGTCGGGCGTTCTCGGCTGGAGGGAGCAACCTCCGCGAGGGAAGTTACCCCCCCGGGGGTGATTTCCCTGAGAGGGCCCCCTCGGTTGACGGTCGAACCTGGCCACCCTCCTGGGTGCCAGGGGGAACCCCAACCGGGGGGGCGGGGGGTGGCGGCTCGGGCGGGCACACTCGAGCCGTGACCCCGCCCCCCAAACTTATGGGAGGGCGCGGCGTGGGGTAGATACCGCCCTGCACCGCAACCGCGAATACCCGCACTTGCGGGGGGGAAGGTGTCGCCTTCTGCGGCACTTTCCTCAGGAGGGATTAGGCGGGGGGGCGGCCAGACGGCATGGGATTCCAGCATCCTGGCCGTCCCCCATTAACGCCCGAGAAGGTATCCGTAGTGGTTTTAGTGGGTAGGTCTTGCGCCCCCTGACCGATCCATTCGTGGATCGGCCAAGGGGGGCAAGGAATCCCACATAACCACCCGTCCTCTACCCGGAGGCGGGGGGTATCCATGAGGATTTCCACTACGAATCAAAAAAAAAAAAAAAAAAGGTTAAAGTTAAGTCCCTCTCGTGGGATGCGGCCTTGCCGTGGCGAGAGGGCTCACCCTTTGCAAGAGGATAGTCTTGCAAGGGGTGCTAACAGCATCCCGTACCCGAATAACATCGGGTACATCAACTCCCCGAGTTCTGGGGAGTTTCCCCAGTCTCGGGGAGCCCTCCCATGCTGGGAGGAGGGGGCCCACTTCCCCTACAGAGCTTCGGCTCGTATGTGGTAGAGGATGGCGACCTTGAATACAAACGCCCGGTTGCATGGCACCGTTAGGGGTTGAACATTGCACGGCGCCTTTGGCGCTGTCCTCCCTCCATGCAGTTTGCGGCCTCGGCCGCGGGGTTCCTGTTCCGTCGCCTCGGGGGGGTGTTTTCGGGGGTTTTTCTCCCGGGGGTGTTCCCCCGGGGTCTCGGGGTGGGTGCTTTTGCGGCGTGGGCCGCGGGGATGGATGGCCATCCGTGACTACCCGAGGGGCTTTGCCCGGAGGGTTTTCCCGAGGGGCATCGCCCGGAGGGAGTCACGGTGGTCGGTCGCCGGGGCCGCTCAGACGTTTCCGAGGCGGGGCCCGGCGGCGGGAAGAGTAGTACCAGCGGCTGGCGGTGACCGTCTCCCGTTCCGAAGCCGCCAGCCGATGGAAGGTGTTGTCCCCTCCGCCGGACGTGATTACTGGCGGGGGGACGTGCTGGTCGCCACGGCGTGTAGGGGAGGGCCGGGGAGCGGCGACCCTGTCCGAAGCGTCCGTGGGGCCCCCCGGGTGGCGCCACCCACCGCGGTACCCGCATTATCGGAGGTGCGGGACCCCTGAAAGCCCGTGTGGGCGTCAAAACCCACACGGGTGTGTAAGGGGCTCGGGGCCAGGTCGGGGTGCGATATCCCCTCGACCAATGGCGTACGTCCCCTCCCCGGGGGAACTTGGGGCCCGGCCGTGGGGTGTGGCCGGTCACGTTTCGGGGCACCCCTTGGCCGGTGGGGGTATACCCTGGGGGACAGGAGCCGCGGTGGGACAGTGGGATGCAAGAAGATGATTTCCAAGAATAACACACAAGCTAAAAATAAAACCACGGAGGAGGGAATCCCACCAGCTGTATCTGGTGAAGATAAGGGAGGTAACGGCGAAGGCCGCATAACAAGGAGCAGGCAGAGCTCTGGACGGAACATGTCTCTGACCCCGGAAAACGAGACAGGAGACGGACGCAGAAGCAGGAGCAGGAGCAAGAGCACGGAACAAGACAAACGTTCCGATACATCAGGGGAGGCCTTCGTTAAATTAGAAAGACTGAAGGACGTGCAAACGGAGGGAGATAAGTCAAGGGACGACTTTGCGGTGCCCTCACAGGTGCCGGGCGGATTCAACAGAGAGAAGCCCAACGAGGGCCAATGTTCCCGGGTAGAAAGACCATCGAGGAGAAGAAGCACTCAAAGTCGACCGGGCCCATATTCTAGGACCAAGAGGACGAGGATGCAGGCTGAATCACCGGTATACAATTCGCCGGCTTCGTCGGTATATGGCACGGCGAATCCGTCTGACACCGAAGAATATGAAGACGATACGGAGGATATGGAAGGGGAGAAGCCGGAAATCAGAAAGGAGAGGACTATTACCGCCACAACTTCTGATTCAGGGGAAGAAGTCGACGTTGTAGTAACAACGTCGAAAAAGCTTACTGACGCTTCCAAAAGAAAACAGGGACGACCCCCAACGACGGGAGAATATGTAGGACGGGCAGCTGCCATGAGAGAGTGTGCCAAAGCCGAAAGGGATGAAATGCACGCGCGAGCTGAAAGAGAGTTGCTGGATGACTGGACTGAAGTAAGAAACACTAGGTCCATGAAAATGTTTCTGGGGGGCGCTACGGAAGAAGAAGGGAAAGGAAGGGAATAGATCCAAACCTCAACCTCAACCTCTACCTTCGACATCAAAAGACCCACAGGTCGAGGACAAAAAGAAAGGGACGAAGCAGAGTGTCACTAAAAAACACCCCCCTAAAAAGGAGGAGGAAAATAAACCTAAAGCCAGAATCATCGATGACTCTGGGTGGATAATGATGGAAAGGAAGGAAAAGAAAAAGAGAGAATCGACGGATGAGAAGAGAGCTCCTGCTCCAAAAGAAAGGATAGATCCAACATCGGCATCATCATCCTCGAAAACTGCCGCTTCAGGGATAAGAGGAACTACGAGAAAGAGCGGTTCGGCTGTGATCAAAATGGCCAAGCCGGGAGGACAAACAGCGGAGAAGAGGATTGCAACACAGCCACAAACAAAGGCTGTGAAGATCCGACCGCCGAAAAGAGCTGCAATACTTCTCAGTATGCAGCAGCAAGGAGAGGACGCAATGGAGACAACTGATGCGTCGGGACAAACAAGCAAGAGAACACTGGGGGAGGCGGTGGCTGCCATTAAAGGAGATATCAATCTCTCGGAGTTTGGCATAGAATCGCTCAAACCAAAAAGGACAATCTCCGGGGATATCCTGTACGAAGTCCCCGGAAAGGATAATAAAGAAAAAGCAGACAAACTGGCGGAGAAATTAAAATCTCTGCTGGAATCAAAGGGAGTGAGGGTCACGATTCCCAAGAAAAAGGCAGAACTTAGACTGACAGGTCTAGATGATTCAACCTCACTGGAGGAAATTGCAACGGCGTTAGCCAAAGCTGGTGACTGCACCAGTGAGGAAATCAAAGTGGAAAGGGTGACCAGATCTCCCAGAGATAAACTGGGATCCTGCCCCAGCAGGGGCCGGCAAGAGCAGCCAGTAGGATAGCGGATGCCGGCCATCTTAACATTGGGTGGATCAGGGTACGAGTGGAAGCTCTCAAGACCCGTCCCCTGCAGTGTTTTAAATGCATGGGGGCGGGACATACGAGAGCTATGTGCCAGGTGGAGGACGACCGCAGTGAATTGTGTTATCGCTGCGGTCAAGCAGGCCACAAAGCGGGAGGTTGCACTGCTACACCACAGTGTGCCTTCTGCAGAGATCACGGGAGAAAGTCAGACCACAGATACGGTGGCAAAGCCTGTGGGTATCAGAATGTCAAGGTACTCAAGGTACAAAAGGAGAGGCCGAATAAGGATCTCAACAAAAAAGACGAAGCTTCTACCACTTTTAAAGGAGGAGAGCAGAGGGAAGAAGAAGACAAAGGTCAGGAGGAGGCCTCCACACCAATAGGAGATGATGCATAAAATGTACAATCTCCTACAGACCAATGCGAACCATTCCGCCAGGGCGCAAGATCTGGTTATGCAAACCATGGCGGAAAAGGACATACATTTGGCGATTGTGGCTGAACCGTACTTCGTCCCTACCAGTAATAATTGGAAGAGAGATGAGGACGGAACAGTCGCGGTAATTGGAGAGGGAGGACAGAACAGTCTACCGTTGACACAGGTGGGGAGGGGGAAGGGATATATAGTAGTCAGGTGGGGGGAAATTGTAGTGGCGGGGATTTACTTCTCGCCAAACAAATCCACCGAACACTTCGAGACCTACCTAAATGAACTATCGGATGTCATAAGACAGCAAGAGCAGCCAGGAATGGTAATGGTGGCAGGGGATCTGAATGCCAAGTCTACGGACTGGGGCTCCCCTGCCACTGATGCAAGAGGTGAAATACTGGCGGAATGGTGTGCGGAATTGAACCTGCTGGTTTTAAATAGGGGAACGGTACACACATGCATACGACACAACGGCGGGTCCATAGTGGACATAACATTGGGGACGCCACGTGTCGCGCGCATGATAAGGGAATGGATGGTGCTGGAGGGCTTGGAGACATTGTCGGACCACCGATACATCAGTATCCGGCTCTCCGATCCCTCCCTGGGCCATCAGCCCAAAGCACCAGATAAAGGAGGAACCCCCATCCCGCCCCGTTGGGCGCTAAAAAAGATGGATGCGGATGCCATCATCACAGCGGCCACAGCAAAGGCGTGGGAAGAGGAGCCAGAGGAGAAAGATTGGAGTGTCGATGAAGAGGCACAATGGTTCAGAGAGGCAATGGGGGAGATATGTGATGCGGCAATGCCGCGAGTCATATCTCCTCCAAAATGGAAAGGGACATATTGGTGGACACAAGAGATCGCTAAACAGAGAGCCAAGTGCATCCAAGCGAGACACCAACTCACACACTGTCGGAGAAAACGGCAGAGAGATGAGGAAGAAGAAGAGAGACTCCAGGAGGAGTATAGGAAAGAAAGGAAATCCCTACGGCTAGCCATAAGCGATGCCAAAGGAAAGGCATGGGACGAGTTACTGGAGGACCTGAACAGGGACCCATGGGAGAGACCCTACTTGTTGGTGAGAAACAAACTCCGATCCGGAGGCTCGCCGATCACGGAGGGTCTCCACCCCAGAGTGTTGGAAGAGGTGGTGACCACGCTCTTCCCGAGGGATGAAGGTGAGGGAAGGGCAACGCTCCCCACTATCCGAGAGGATCAGCAGAACGATTGGACTGAGGACATGAAGGTTTTGCTAGGAGAAATGAAGGAGGCCATAGGGAGGATGAGAGCAAAAAACACGGCGCCGGAACTGGACGGTATCCCGGGCAAAGCGTGGGCCATCGCTCTTAACATACTTGGAGGAAGGTTGAGACGGCTATTTAATAGATGTCTTGAGACGGGAAGGTTCCCGGAAATCTGGAAAGAGGCAACTCTAGTCTTGTTAAAAAAGGAGGGACGTCTGGAGAACACGCCTGCTGCATATCGCCCCATATGCCTCTTAGATGAAGCTGGCAAGTTCTTTGAGCGTATAGTTGCCATGCGCGTCAGGAGGCATCTATCGCGGGAGGGACCTGACCTCGCGGGAGGCCAGTATGGGTTCCGCGGGGGCAGGTCCACAGTGGACGCGATAGGGGCGGTGAAGGGGATTGCGGACGATGCTGCTACCCGTGGTCAGGTGTTGATGGCGGTTAGTTTGGATATATCAAATGTTTTCAACACCTTACCATGGGAGCGCATACGGGAAGCACTAAAGTACCACAAGATACCTCAGTACCTACAAGAGGTAATAAGGGATTACCTAAAAGATAGGAGAATCACTTATAGGGGAAGATATAAAAAAATATATAAAAGGGAAGTAAACTGCGGGGTTCTACAGGGGTCGGTCCTAGGACCACTCTTGTGGAACCTCGGATACAATTGGGTACTAAGAGGCGCTCTCTTCACGGGCCTGCACATGGTTTGCTACGCCGACGACACCCTGGTGCTGGCCCGTGGAGATACATGGGAGGAGGCAGCCAGAAGAGCTAGAGGAGGAGTCACATTGGTGATGAAAAGAATAAGGATGCTGGGACTGAAGGTGGCATTGCAGAAAACGGAGGCCATGTATTTCACAAGGTCTCGGAAAGGGAAGCCACCTCAGTCCCACATCACGGTGGAGGGAGTGCGCATCGAGGTGAGGCCTAACATGAAGTATCTGGGCCTCACCTTGGATAGCACTTGGAGCTCGAAGGAGCACTTTTGCCGCTTGGCTTCCCGAATTAGGGCGGCGATCAACGGTATAGGGAGGTTGCTGCCCAATATCGGGGGACCAGGAGAGAGGATCCGTCGCCTCTACATGGGAGTAGTCGGATCAATGGCACTATACGGCGCCCCTATTTGGTCGGGCAATCTGACCGTCAGCAGCGAAAAACTTCTGCAAGAACTACAGAGGCGGCTGGCGGTCAGAATCATAAGGGGGTATCGCACCATCCCATGGGAGGCGGCGTGTGTGGTGTCAGCATCGGTACCGTGGACACTATTAGCGGAGGCTTACTCCTCATTGTATGAAATGAGGAAGAGCCTTCAAGCGAGAGAACTGATGGCACCGAGAGCGGCGGAAGTGCAGATGAATAAGGCGAGGGAAAGAGCAATCGAAAAATGGGAAAGAAGACTTGAAAATCCGAGGGCGGGACGCAGAATCATCGAGGCACTACAACCCGTCCTCAAGGAATGGATAGATAGAAAAAATGGCGGGCTATCCTATAGAGTGATGCAGGTGCTCACCGGGCATGGTTGCTTCGGTGAGTACCTGCACCTCAAAGCAGGACGGGAACGTGATACCAGGTGTCACCATTGCGATGAAACCTTGGACACGGCGCAACACACGGTAGAATTCTGTCCCGCTTGGGAGGAACAGCGCCGTGTCCTGGTGGAGCAAATAGGGAACGACCTCTCACTACCCATGAAAGTGAGAGGAATGCTGGAAGCCAAGGAGAAATGGAAAGCGGTCACCTCCTTCTGTGAGGATGTACTCACAAGGAAGGAGGTGGCCGAAAGAGCGAGAGAAGAGGACCCGGGAGCGGACCCGTGCCGGAGAAAGAGAGGCGGGGCGCGGAGAAGGATATTCCACAGGAGGATGGAATAGAGGAGATGAAGTGATGGGAAGATAGGGAGGGGATGAGATGAGCGGGGACAATGATCGACATTAATTGATCGTCCTCGCTCATCTCATCAGAGGATTCCCCTTTTCCTTGGAAAAGGGTCATCCTCGATAGAGTGTCCCTGCGGGTCTCGGCCGAATCTTAACCTCCCCTGGGGGTGGAAGGGGCCGGGGTCTGCGGGGACAACGGAGGTAGCGGGACGGACGGAGGAAGGGCTGCTCGGAAGAGTAGCGTACCTCCGTTCCTCCCGCAAGGGAGGCCTCCTCCTTGGAGGAGACCTCTCGGAGAAGGGCCTCCTGTGCTGTTGCCGAATCCTAACCCCCAAGGGGGCGGAAGGAGTGACAGCATAGGGGGCCGGGGGAGTGGCAGGAGCATGGGAGCGGGGGCTCCTGGGTCCCATTGCACGTCACTCCCCATGAAGGGGAGAGGAGTGGTGGTGGTCCCCACTCCTCTCCGCCTGACAGGACATTCCGGTCCTGTCAAAAAAAGGGGAGGGACGCACCAGAAAGTGGTGCGTGCGGACGCCCCGTGAGTATGCGAGAGCGATTCCCGGGGCGACCGCGTAACGCCAGGAGGACCACCGTCAGGTTTAGCGGGTCGGGAAATGGGTCTTCTGCCCTTTCCCATCCCCGCATAACCCGAAGCCTCCCCGGGGTGGATGGTATGTGTTTAGCACATTCCTGACGCAAAAAAAAAAAAAAAAGGTTAAAGTTAAGTCCCACTCGTTGGACGCCACCTTGTCGTGGTGAGTGGGCTCACCCATCTCGCTGGAGAGATGGGTGCTAAGAGCGTCCAGTACCCGAATTACATCGGGGAATTACATCAACTCCCCGAGTTCTGGGGAGTTTCCCTAGTCTCGGGGAGCCCTCCCATGTTTGGGAGGAGGGGGCCCACTTCCCCTATAGAGCCTCGGCTCGTATGTGGTAGAAGATGATGACCTTGAATACAAACGCCCGGTGGTATGGCACCGTTAGGGGATGGACATTGCACGGCGCCTTTGGCGCTGTCCTCCCTCCATGCAGAGCGGCCTTGGCCGCGAGGTTCTAGCTCTGCTGTCTAGGAGGGTGTTTTCGGGGATCTTTCTCCCGGGGGTGTTTCCCCGGGGTTGCGGGGTGGGATCTTTTGCGGCGGGGGCCGCGGGGATGGGTGACCATCCGTGATTACCCGAGGGGCATCGCCCGGAGGGGGTCACGGTGGTCGGTCGCCGGGGCCGCTCGGAGGTACTCCGAGCTCGGGTCGGGGGCGGCGGAGATGGTCACGCGTGGTTACCCGAGGGGCTCTGCCCGGTGGGTTTACCCAAGGGGCATCACCCGGAGGGGATCACGCTGGTCAGACGCCGAAGCCGCTCGGACTTCTTCCGAGGCGGGGTCCGGCGTGGAGAGGAGCCCCAGGGTGCTGGTGGAGAGCTTGCTCTCGTCCCAGCGTCCCTTTGGTTGGCCGCACCCGGGCCACTCGGACGTTTTCCGAGCTCGGGCTAGGGGCAGCGGAGAAGGCCATGCGTGGTTACCCGAGGGGCTCTGCCCGGAGGGATCACACCCAAGAGGCTTTGCCCGGAGGGTGCCACGCTGGTCAGCCACCGGGGCCGCTCGAAAGTACTTCGAGGTCGGGGTCCGGTGGCGAGTGAAGATACCACCAGTCGGAAGCGACCGTTGCCTCTTCCGAAGCGACCGACTGGTGGAAGGCGTCAGCCCACATCGGACGTAATTATCGGTGTGGTGCGTGCTGGTCGCCACGGCGGTTAAGGCAGGGCCGGGGAGCGGCGACCCTGTCTGTCCCGTCCGTGGGGCCCCCCGGGTGGCGCCACCTGCTGCGGTACCCCCAGGATCGGAGCTGGGGGACCCCTGAAAGCCCAACGGGGGCGTCATAACCCTCGTTGGGTGTGTAAGGGGCTCGGAGTCACGGCCGGGGGTGCGGTATCCCCCCCGGTCAAGACATATGTGGACTCCCCGGGGGAACTCGGGGCCCGGCCAGTGGGGTGTGGCCGGTCATGTTTCGGGGCACCTCCTGGTCGGTGAGGGTACACCCTGGTCCACAGAGCCGCAGCAGGGAGTGGGATTCTTTCAGTCATGAATCAATCACTCACAAAATAATCCAAGCGAGAAGGCGAATGAACAGGAAGGTAGAGCCATGGAGGTGGAAATCACCACCATGCCTTCAAGCGCGAACAACGCGCAAGAAGACGGGGATGGTGACATCTCCACTAGGACGAGAGCCAAAGTGGCTGTTGTCAAAGTGGAGAGGATCGACGGAAAGGTAACGATCGCTAAAAAGCCAGGATCGAGATTCAAGACAATAGATGTCTTGGATACTAACCATGACGTGGCTGGGCCGTCCGGAATCCAGGATGCAGCCGCGGACAAGTACATCGACGTGGAGGGGGACACGGAGTCACTCGACTCTGATGCCGAGGAAATTCTTCGCCCCCCTAAGAAGAGGAAACGAGGACGGCCCGAGACAACGAGCGAGCACTGCTTGGTTAAGATGGAACGAATAGAGAGAGCTCTGAGAGAGGCCGAGGAGAATGAGAGGGAAATACTCGATCCCGAGACATCCCTTGAGGGCTCCAAGGCCTTCGAAAGAATGAAAGACTTAGTTCGGGAGCGCACGGAGGACCTGAGAGAGACCCCCAATCTGGACGTAGCGACCGAAGGGTTGAAGCATACCAATGCTAATGAGAGCGGTTATAAAGTCCAAGAAGGGGCTTAAAGGAACAATCAAAGCCGAGATTAAGAAAGCATCTTGCTACCTGGAGGCAGCTATAGCTGTTTTCAGTGAGAGAATTGCGGCCAAAGACATCGGCGAGGAGGAAGGCTCCGCCGAGAGCTCAAGGAAGCAAGTCCGAGCTCTCAAGGCGGAAAACGCCAAGCTGTACGGCGAGACAAAAAGAATGCGAATGCAACTCCGAACCCTCCTGGAGGAAAGGAAAGCACGCAAAATCCTGGAGGAGAGAGAAGGATCATATCCGACCGAGGCCCAAGTAAGGGCCAGCACGGAAAAGGAACGTGCACCGCTCCAATCTACGTCCGTCAACACAATGATGGACGTAGAGGTGGAAGAGACGGGAGAGCAGACCCCGGAATCGGCAGTGAGACCGGCCCTAAAAGGGGCAAAGGAAAAAATCCTGGAGGAGTACTATCCTCCAGGTATCAACACTGTGGAAGAAAAGAGAGAGTACAGCCGGCTCTCTCAACAGATACAAAGTCTGCTTGGGAAAAGAGAGGAATTCGTCAAAGGCAGGCGGGTAAACCTACAAGACCCTGCTGACAAACCCCTCCCGCTTGAGAAGGACGAACCTTCTTCCCGTGCCCTCCCTCCACCGCGAACATGCTGTGAGGTTGCGCGCCAACAACCGACTCGCCCGATGCCTGTGACACAGAACGGGGATGGCGGCACTGCGCGGTCGCAAAACGAGACCGGTAAAAGGAGGGACAAAAAGAAGAAGAAGAAGGCAATAAAGGGCGATGGAGGAAAGGAGGCGACGCAGCCAGCAAAGGCTGCGGAAACACCCAAACCGCCGCGCCCCAGGGAAGACTTCCTCATCGGGGGAAGAGCAGTTCCTCCCGCCCCGAAGGCATTAGCAACAATCCCTCCCCGACCGATGGAGGCCGAGGGAAATACCTGGGCCAAAGTCGTCGGGAGACGGGAGAAAGCGGCCAATCAGAAAAAAGAGGGTAACCAACACCCCACCCTCACAAAGTCGGGGAATAAGGCCGCCTCAGCCTCCCCCCCTCTTACTAAGGGGGCTGGCGGAGAGGCAAGGATGAAGCCCAGCGAGGGAGGTTTCGGGAAGAAGAGGGCCTTAAAATCGGCGGCGGTCACGTGCCGGTTGACGTGCCCGCCGGGCGGATATAAGGAGGCAATAATGAAAGCGAAGGAGAGAATAAACATCATGGACCTCGGTATATCCCGAGTCAAGGCTCATAAGGGTGTTACCGGGGCCATGGTGTATGAAATATCCGGGAAGGATAGAACGGAGAAGGCGGACCTCTTCGCCGCTAAGCTCAGAGAGGCATTGGCGGAGGTCGAGGGAGTAAAGATGGCTCGGCCAACGAAAACGGCCGAGCTGAGGATCCGGGGCCTCGACGAGGCTACCACGGAAAAAGAGGTGCAGTGCCGCATGGCTGAGGTGGGAGGCTGTGGTCCCGACGACGTTAAAGTCGGGCCGATAAGGTTTGCCGTCAAAGCCATGGGCACTGCATGGGTAAGGTGCCCTGTTGCAGCGGCGAGGAAAATCGTCGAAGCCGGAAAAATACAATTCGGCTGGCTACAGGCAAACGTGGAGGTGTTGAAGGACAGGCCCCTCCAATGCTTTAGGTGCATGAGGAGGGGTCATGTCCAGGCCAACTGCAGCAGCGAAGATGATAAAAGCAATCGTTGCTATAACTGTGGGACTGAGGGGCACAAAGCCCGCGACTGTAGGAGTATAACGAGGTGCATGCTCTGTGCAGAAGCGGGCAAGCCCGCCAACCACAGGATGGGGAGCGCAAAATGCTCCCCTCCCAAGGGAAAGAGTTCAAGGAAGGAGCTGGCCAAGAAAGGCCCACAAAAGGAGAAGGCCGTTACAGGCCCATCGAGGGAAGAGCCGAGGGGAGCAGCGAAGGAGCAACTGACGGGCTCCAAAACCGCGCCAAATGCGCGCCCGAAACGGGCTGCGGCGAAGGCGCGAAGGGAGGTACTGCCGGCTACAGAAAGAAAGGAGGAGCCAGTAGGCGGAAAAGAGGAACAAGTTCCGGAAAGGATGGAGGTCGAGGAGGAAACCAGTGGCCAGAAATAAGATGGCCATTGGTCTCCTTCAGGCAAACCAAAACCACGCCCGCCGTGCACAGGACTTGTTCATGCAATCCCTTGCAGAAGGCGGGTGTGGTTTGGGGATAGCCTCGGAGCCCTATCGGGTGCCAGACAATCACCCTTGTTGGGCGGCGAACGATGAGGGCTCCGTGGCAATAACATGGAGGAGGGAAGCAAACTCCCCTCCCTGTAGAAAGCTGGGAGCAGGGAGGGGATTTGTCGCAGTCGAGTGGGGGCCCATCACGGTGGTGGGGTGTTACTTCCCCCCAAGTCTGGACTTCGCCCAATACGAGCAGGTGGTGGACGGTGTAGCTGTGTTCGTGAGATCACAGCCGCACCGTCCGGTAATCGTGGCCGGGGACTTCAACGCCAAAGCTACGGCGTGGGGTTCCCGGCGCACGGACGGGAGGGGCGGAGTCCTGGAGATGTGGGCGGCGGCACTCGGCCTGCACTTAATGAATGTAGGCGCGAGGAGCACCCTGATCCGGCCGCAGGGGGAGTCGATTATAGACCTTACATGGGCAAACTCCCCTGCGGCAGATAGGATTGGTGATTGGCGGGTGATGGACAAGGAAACCTTGTCAGACCATTTATACATCGGGATGAGGGTAAACATCACCCGCCAAAGGGTGCTCGGCCGCCCCCGCGGGGGAGAGAATAGTGACACTCCGCCGAGGAGATGGGCCCTGCGCAAGTTGGACGCGGACAGACTGATGGCTGCGGTCGCCTCCGCGACCTGGCCAGGCACAGTTATGCCGGAGGATATACCAGGCCGGGTCGACTGGCTGATGGGCGTCATGTCAAGAGCGTGTGACGCCGCGATCCCAGGGCCAGTTTCAGGCCGAGTCGCGTGGCTTACTGGTGGAATGATGAAATCGCAGAACAGCGGAGAGTCACCACCAGGGCCAGGCGTAGGTTCACGCGCGCGAGGCGACTCGGCCGGGAGGAGGTGACCGAAGAGGCGTACGCCGATTATAGGTTCGAACGTAACGCACTCAGTGCAGCCATCAGGGAGTCCAAGGCCAGAGCGTGGGACGAAAGTTTACTCACGCTCAATAATGACCCATGGGAGCGCCCATACAAAACCGTACTCAACAAGTTGAGAAGATGGGCGCCCTCCGTGACGGAAGCCCTCGAGCCCCAGGAGCTAGAAGATACGCTTAATAGGCTCTTCCCCACTGTGGCCGGAACCCCCGACGTACCTAGGGAACCGGTCGAGTGGGGAGAGCACCTGGAGGTCTCGGGGGAAGAAATGTCCGGGGTGATTAAGAGGCTCCGGTCCAGGGGAAACAAAGCCCCAGGACCGGACGGTATCCCCGGACGATTATGGGTCATGGCCTCGGACCATCTGTCCGCGTTCGTAAAGCAGCTCTTTGGAGACTGCCTGAAGGAAGGATACTTCCCCCCAGTGTGGGAAAGGGCAAACCTTGTCCTTATCCCGAAGGGGGCGGAGTTGCGGGGGCCCCTCCCGCGTATAGGCCGATCTGCCTCTTGGACGAGGCGGGGAAACTGTTGGAGAGAGTGGTGGCGAACCGCCTCGTCCAGCATCTGTCCCGGGTGGGACCAGATCTTCATCAGGAACAGTACGGGTTCCGCGAGGGAAGATCGACGATCGATGCGATCCAAAGAGTAAGATTCCTCGCGGAATCTGAGATGGACTAGGGTGGGGTGGCTGTAGCAGTATCCTTGGACATTGTTAATGCTTTTAACACCCTGCCCTGGTGCCAGGTGGAACGTGCGATGGAGTCGTATCGCGTTCCACCGTACCTGGTGAAGATCGTAAGGTCATACTTTAGGGAAAGGCAAATCGGCTATATTAACCGTGAAGGTGAGAATTGCGGGAGGGAAGTCACATGTGGGGTCCCGCAGGGGTCGGTATTAGGTCCCTTGCTGTGGGACCTCGCATTTGACGAAGTCCTTCGCACCGCCCTCCCCCCCGGCTGCAGCGTCGTCTGCTATGCAGACGACACGTTAGTGCTGGCCGGGGGAGAACACTGGGGGGAGGCGAGAAATAGGACCGAACTCGCAGTGGACTGCGTCGTCAGAAGTATACGCAACATGGGTCTCAGAGTAGCGCCTCATAAGACCGAGGCGCTATTCCTGCACGACGGCACACACGGTGTGCCGCCGAGGGCCCATGTTGCGGTGGAAGGCACCCCCGTCCAGATCGGGAATCGGATTAAATATTTTGGTCTGATACTGGACGGGAGATGGAGTTTCATAACGCACTTTAAAAGTCTGGTCTCCAAAGTGGAGAAAGTGGCGGCTGCGTTAAGCCGCCTACTCCCCAACCTGGGGGGACCAGACGGGAGGGTTCGCCGCATGTATACGGGCATCGTCAATGCTGTCGCCCTATACGGAGCGCCGGTATGGGCAGAGGCCGCGATCACCACGCCGAAAATACGGGAATGTGCTGCGCCGCATTCAGCGCCACGTCGCGATTCGGGTGGTGCGCGGCTATAGGACGATGTCCCATGCGGCGGCGACAACTCTGGCGGGGCTTCCGCCGATGAAGCTCGTGGCGTGCATGTACGATGAAACGTACATGCAGACCCGCGAGTTCCAGAGGCGGAACATTAAGTTAACCGCCAGAGCGAAGGCGATTATGAAGCTCCAAGCCCGACGACTTCTACTGGAAAGGTGGAAGGGATATTTAGCTAATGTCCCCGACACCAATTCCGGCAACAGAGTCGTCGGAGCCGTGCGTCCTAGACTAGAAGAGTGGACGTTAAGGACGCACGGCGAGGTGACCTTCCACCTTGCGCAGGTGTTCTCCGGACATGGTTGTTTCGGAGAATACCTGTGCAAGATACAACGGGAAGAAACGACGCAGTGCCACCATTGCGAGGACGGCATGGACACCGCGCAACACACCCTGGCCTACTGCCCAGCGTGGGCCAGGGAGCGCGGTGTCCTGGAAGAAGCTATTGGTGGAGACCTGTCGCTCCCAACAGTTGTGGAGAGAATGCTGGAGAGCGAGGAGTCCTGGAGGGCGGTCTCCTCCTGCAGCGACGTAATGAAGCAGAAGGAGGAGGCTGAAAGGGAGCGAGAAAGAGCTCCGAGAGAAGGCAGCAGCGGGGATGACGCCGGCGGACCGCCGAGGAGAAGAAGAAGGAGACGGCCCCGGCGACAAGACCCCGCACATCCCCCGAGACCCGGGGGAGGAGGCCGTAGAGGGGGAAGATAAATTCCCCACTCAAATGGCCTCACGGGACGAAAGAGGGAAGAAAACTCCCCCTCACAAAATAGAAGAGGAAGATGATACCTCCCTATCCCGCAAGTCTGCCGGATAGGGAGATGGGGATCGGGCCTCGAGCGGGAAACTCGAGCCCGCCCCCCCGGGGAACACAACTTCCCCCGGGAGGGCGTGGCGTGAAGATGCGACCCCTTTACGCCACAACTACAAGGGTTGGACCCCCCTCGCCGAGCCAAAACGGCGAGGGGCCGGGAGTCTCCGCAGACCAAGCGGAGGCTCCCGCGGGCAGGACAGGGCGGGGGGCCTCCGGAAGTAGTGCAATTGCCAGATTCCCGGGGACTCCCTGCAACGCCCGAGAAGGTCGTCGTGTGGGTTTTAGTGGGTACCCTGATGAAGCCTCGCACAACTGTCAAGTGCGGGGTGGAGAGGGAAGTCCCACATAACCCGTGTTCCCTTTCCCGAGGGGCACGGGTATGCATAAAGCATTTCCCACATGTTAAAAAAAAAAAAAAAAAGGTTAAGTTAAGTCAGGGTGGCGAGGCTCCCAAATATACAAGAGGTCCAAGCTAATGGCTGGACCGAAGACATTGGAGTCTCACAGGATGAATTGAAGAGGGCGATCAAGAGGATGAAGGCAAAAAACACTGCCCCGGGACCTGATGGAATCCCGGGAGAGTGTGGGCTATTGCGCTCAGTGTCCTCGGGAAACGAATGAGGCAGCTATTTGATAACTGCCTTAAGATGGGAAGATTTCCAATAATTTGGAAGGAGGCTGGGCTAGTACTATTCCATAAGGAAGGGCGTCCAGAAGACACTCCCTCGGCGTACCGCCCCATTTGTCTATTAGATGAAGCGGGCAAGCTTTTTGAAAGGATCCTAGCTGTCCGCCTCAAGATGCACCTGTTTGGGGTAGGCCCGGATCTGGCAGAATGTCAATTCGATTTTCGGGAAGGGCGATCAACAATCGACGCGATACAACGAGCGAAAGACATTGCAGACGAGGCCACCGCCCGGGGTGACGTGTTGTTGGCAATCAGTTTGGATATATCTAACGCCTTCAACACGCTACCCTGGGAATGCATAAGAGAAGCGCTAGGGTACTATCAGGTACCCCAATATCTACAAGACGTGATCCGGGACTACCTCAAAGACAGGAGTATCAGGTACTGGGGGCGGTACAAAAAACCGCACAGACGGGAGACTAACTGCGGGGTTCCGCAGGGGTCGGTCTTAGGACCACTCCTGTGGAACCTCGGGTATAACTGGATGCTCAGGGGCGCCCTTCTCGCGGGTATGCATCTGGTATGCTATGCCGACGATATCTTGGTGCTAGCCCGCGGGAGTTCATGGGAGGAAGCTGCTTGCCGTGCTAGAACGGGAGTGGCTCTCGTGGTGAGAAGAATCCGGACGTTGGGACTGACGGTGGCTCTCCAAAAGACCGAGGCGATGTATTTTACAGGATCTCGGAGAGGGAAGCCACCGCAGTCCCACATCATTGTAGAGGGGGTCCGCATAGAGGTGAGGCCTAACATGAAATACTTGGGCCTCACCTTGGACAGTCGGTGGAATTGGAAGGAGCACTTTTGCCACTTGGCTCTTCGAATCAGGGCGGCAGTCAATAATATAGGGAGACTGCTGCCCAACATTGGGGGGCCAAAAGAAAAAATACGCCGCCTCTATATGGGGGTGGTGGGATCCATGGCACTTTATGGTGCCCCGATATGGAGTGGGGACCTGACCGTTAGCAGTGAGAAGCTACTGCAGGAACTGCAGAGGCGGCTAGCGGTCAGGATCATACGAGGATACCGAACCATCTCAGGGGAGGCGGCGTGCGCGGTGTCGTGGACCCTACTGGCGGAAGCATATACATCGCTATACGAGATGAAAAGGGACCTTCGTCGTAGGGGGATAGCACTGACATCGCGCGCGGCAGAAGTGCAAAGGATACAAGCTCGACGGCGGGCGATAGAAAAATGGAAGGGAAGACTGTCCCTCCCTAGGGCGGGACATCGCGCCGTTGAGGCAATTCAGCCAATTCTGGAAGAATGGGTAGACCGACAGCACGGCGGACTCTCCTACAGAGTGGGGCATGGGTGCTTCGGTGAGTACCTGCACCAAAAAACGGGAAGGGAACTCACCACGAGATGTCACCATTGTGACGAGATCAGGGACACGGCGCAACACACTGTAGAATTCTGTCCCGCATGGGAAGAACAGCGCCGTGTCCTGGTAGAACAGATCGGGCAGGGTCTCTCGCTACCAGAAATAGTGAGGGCCATGTTGGACTCCGAGGACAAATGGAAGGCGGTAGCCTCCTTCTGCGAAGAATTACTCACGCGGAAGGTGGCTGCGGAGAGGGAGAGAGAGAAGGACCCTGAGGCGGACCCCTGTAGGAGAAGAAGAGCAGGGGTAAGGCGCAGGGCTTATGCAAGGAGGTTGCAGTAAGAGTGAAGGGGAGGAAGGGAATGACAAGGGAGGAGGCGGAATGAGCGAAGACAATGGCCGTCCTTAGTCGGTCGTCTCCGCTCATTCCGCCGGAGGATGTTCCCCTCTTTGGAGAGGGATATCCTCGACAGGGAGGCCTCGCGGGTCGCGGCCGAACCTTAACCCCCTTTGGTGGCGGAAGGAGCGGCGGCCCGCGGGGGAAGTCGAGAGTAAGGTTGTCCGGAAGGGCAACTGGCTCCCGTCCCTCCTGCAAGGGAGGTCCCCTCTCAGGAGGAGGCCTCTTGGAGGAGGTCCTCTGGGCCGCCGTCGAATCTTAACCCCCTTGGGGGGCGGAGGGAGCGGCAGCGCAGGGGATTGGGGGAATGGCAGGGACTTGGGAGCGGGGGCTCCTGGGTCCCATTGCAGGCTACTACCCACGCGGGGGAGGAGAGGGTGGTGGTCCCCCCTCTCCTCCACGACCAGCCGAGTGACACTGACTGTGTTGTAGGAGGGACGCACAATAGTGTGTCAATGCGGGCGGCCATCCCGGCGTATGCGAAAGCGATTCCCGGGATGGCCACGACAACGCCCGGAGGGTCACCGTCAGGTTTAGTGAGTCGGGCAGTGGGCCTTCTGCCCCTTCCCATCCCCACATAACCCGAAGCTTCCCCCGAGGTGGAGGGTATGTGTTCAGCACATTCCTGACGAAAAAAAAAAAAAAAAAAAAAAGGTTAAAGTTAAGTCCGTGCGGGACTACTTCCGGGAAAGAAGCATCGAATATGTGGACAGAGAGGCGGTATTGCAGAGGAGGGAGGTCACGTGTGGGGTTCCACAGGGGTCTGTGTTGGGCCCCCTGATGTAGAACCTCACATATGACGCGGTGATTCGGACTGCCCTCCCCCCTGGCTGCGACGTGGTTTGTTATGCGGATGACACATTGGTTGTAGCCGGGGGAAAGAACTGGGGGGAGGCCGTAGCTCGGGCGAATATCGCTACTGGGCTCATTATTAGAGCGATCAAGGGAATGGGCTTGAGGATGGCACCACATAAGACAGAAGCTGTCTTTATGCATAAAGGCAAGCATGGGGTGCCACCTCAGGCACGAATCGAGGTGGAACTAAATGGAATTCCTGTCTTGGTGGGGCCTCGGATGAAATACCTGGGGCTCCATTTGGATGGCCGATGGACATTTAGGGAGCACTTCCGTCAATTGGCCCCTAGGGTGGAAAGGGCAGCAATGGCACTTAGCCGTTTGCTGCCTAATCTAGGCGGGCCTGACGGAAGGGCTCGTAAGTTGTACGCCGGCACCGTGCACTCAATACTGATGTACGGGGCCCCTGTATGGGTTAAGGAAGCCAACGCCACTCACGATATCAAAAACTGTATACATCAAATTCAGAAGCGAGTGGTGTTGAGAGTGTGCAGGGGCTACGGTACAGTCAGTTGGACGGCAGTTTTAATACTGGCTGGGATACTCCCCTTTGAGATATTGGCGACCATGTACGCCGATGTTTATAGGCGTGCACGGGAGCTAAAACAAAGGGGGGTGATTGTAACCGACGGATGCCGGCGTGCAATAAGAGTCCAGGCGAGACGGTCCGCAGTAACAAGGTGGTCGGAGGCATTGGAAAACCCAGTGCTTCCGGGAAGGCGGACCGTCGAGGCCATCCAGCCCTGTCTGGCAGAGTGGCTAGACAGGACCGGGGAAGGAGTTTCATACAGGATGACTCAGGTGCTCACCGGACATGGGTGCTTCGGTGAGTACCTGAGTCGAATAGGGAGGGAGAAGTCAGCTCGATGCGCCCAGTGCGATACGGGAAGGGATACCGCGCAGCACACTCTTGAAGGGTGTGCTGCGTGGCACGAGGAAAGGGGAGAGTTAATTAGGATAATTGGCAGCAACTTGGAGTTGAGGGAAGTGGTAAAAGAGATGCTCACCAGCGAGGAGAAGTGGGAGGCCTTCTCCTCCTTCTGTGAAACGGTGATGTCACGGAAGGAGGAGGAGGAAAGAGAGCAAGAAAAGGCGGGCAGGAATACCCGCCACCCCGAGACGGACGAGGACGGACAGAGTAGCGAAGAGGAGGATGGTGCCGGCCCCCCTCCCTCTGTCCCGCCGGCTGTGGGTACGCCTGCAGGCGGCGTGGGGGGGGGGGGACGGGGGTCGACTCCTTAACACCCGCATCAAATACTGATGCGGGATGAGGTCGTCGGGGGGGGGGAGTGAAGACGTGTAAGGCTTCGATGCTCCCCCCCCGACGGCCTCACGGGAAAGGGGGGTAAGAGCGACTGGGGTTCACCTTGGTGAGGTCCATTCGTGACCGCCCCAAACGGGAGCCTCCCTGATTGCGGCCGAATCCTGACCCCCAAGGGGGCGGAGGGAGCCGCAATCGGGGGGGATGGAAGGAGGCTGGGCTCCTCCGGTGGCTGGGCTTAGGCCTGATTGTTGCCGGGGGCAAGCGCAGTCTCCTTCCGGGACGAAGATGCAGAGGTGGGCACCCTCATACCGGATGCCGCTAGGCGCCGGGGTGGGGATGCTGCCTCTGTAGGGGGGGCCTTTCTCCTTCTGAGAGGGGCTCCCCAGGTGAGGGCCTCCGGAGCTAGCTGCCAAATCCATGTCCCCCTTGGGAATGGAGGGAGCACTAGCCCTGGAGGCGAGGGGGCCCCAGCTCGAGCGGGAAAACTCGAGCCGGGATCCCGCCCCCCAACTTTTGGGAGGGCGTGACGTGAGAGTGGTGCCCTCCTGCGTCACAACCGCGTACGGCCGCACGATGAATTCGCGGGGGAGAGCATTGTTCCTTCGGGGATGATGCTCTCTTGGGAAGACAAGGCGGGGGGGCGTCAGGTAGGCATGGAAACAGCATCCCTGGCGCCCCCTATCAACGCCCGAGTAGGTACCCGCAGTGGTTTTAGTGAGGTAGGCCTTGCGACCCCTGGTCGAATCACTCGTGATCGGCCAAGGGGAACAAGGAGTCCCACATAACCCGTACCCTCTACCCGGAGGGTGTGTGGTACCCATGAGCGTTTTCACTGCGTCACAAAATAAAAAAAAAAAAAAAGGTTAAAGTTAAGTCCAGAGGCGGAACGTTAAGCTAACCGCCAGAGCAAAGGCAGTTATGAAATTCCAAACCCGGCGACGTCTATTGGAAAGGTGGGAGGGATATCTAGCCGATATCCCCGACACCAACTCCAGCAACAGAGTCGTCGGGACCGTGCGTCCAAGATTAGAAGAGTGGACGACAAGGACGCACGGCGAGGTGACCTTCCACCTTGCACAGGTGTTCTCCGGACACGGTTGTTTCGGAGAATACTTGTGCAAGATACAACGAGAGGAAACGACGCAGTGCCACCATTGCGAGGACGGCATGGACACCGCGCAACACACCCTGGCCTACTGCCCAGCGTGGGCCGGGGAGCGCGGTGTCCTAAAAGAGGCAATTGGTGAAGACCTCTCGCTCCCAACAGTCGTGGAGAAGATGTTGGAGAGCGAGGGGTCTTGGAGGGCGGTCTCCTCCTTCTGCAGCGACGTAATGAAGCAGAAGGAGGAGGCCGAAAGGGAGCGTGAGAGAGCTCCACGGGAGAGCAGCGAGGAAGATGTCGACGGGCCGCCAAGGAGAAGGAGAAGGAGGCGACCTCGTCGGCAAGACCCTGCGCACCCCCCGAGACCCGGGGGAAGAGGCCGGGGAAGGGGACGTTAAACCCCCTCCCTTTAAGCTTCGCAGGATGTGAGAGAGAAGCAGCGAAACTTCCTCTCGCAAAATGAAGAAGACAAAACCTCCCTGGGCGACAAGTCTGTCGTACAGGGAGATGGGGATCGGGCCTCGAGCGGGAAACTCGAGACCCGATCCCGCCCCCTGGGGAAAACACTTCCCCCCGGGAGGGCGTGGCATGGGGGTGCGATCCCCCTGTGCCACAACAACAAGGGCTGGACCCCCCCTCGCCGAGCCAATGCGGCGGGGGGTCGGGAGTGTCCGCAGTCACAAGCGGAGGCTCCCGCGGGCAGGACATGGCGGGGGGCCCCCGGAAGTAGTGCAATTGCCAGATTCCCGGGGGCTCCCTGCAACGCCCGAGAAGGTCGTCGTGTGGGTTTTAGTGGGTACCTCGATGAAGCCCCGCACAACAGTCAAGTGCGGGGTGGAGGGAAGTCCCACATAACCCGTGTTCCCTTTCCCGAGGAGCACGGGAATGCATAAAGCATTTCCCACACGTTAAAAAAAAAGAAAAGGTTAAAGTTAAGTATATATACTTAACTCCAAATTCAAATTTGTATTTTAAATGCAGATAATAAATTACTATCACTATCAATGTTAATATTTTATTAATATTGTATCGTAATCACAATTGTCATCGTTATTATAATTATCATCATCAACAACATTATCAACATCATTATCATTATTATCATCATTTTCATCATTATTATTATTTTATATTATTATTATTTTTGTACTATTTTATATCATTATCATCATTATATTGTCATTTTTTTGTCATCATTATCAAATTTTATTTTTTATTAAAATATCAATAAACATGTATATAAATCACATAAATTACATATATATATATATATAACGTGTAACATACAAGACAATAATATAAATAATGTAACTACATTAAATAAAAATTAATTAATATAAAACTTTCAATCTGCTTATGATATTATAACTAATTATATTAAAATAATAATTAGATACTTAAAAAGTCGCTAGTAAAATTTTAAAATAGGAACGAAGTAAAGTCGACCCAACTAGCCAAAATTATATTTATTTAAAAAACACACAACGTTTCGACCATATGGATGTGGTCCTTATCAAGTGTAATACTGAAACAATACAGTTTTAAATCATAAGTGTGAGACGGTTTGATATGTCAAAAGTTAGAGATTTTTTACATACTTTATTAGTAGAGGTGCAGCCAAATTAACGATAACGTCAACTTTTCCATAATATAGTTACAACATATTTAAATAAACATAACATAAATTCAATTTTGTCAAAACATTTGAAAGAGAGAAAAAGAGAAAACGATCCTATCGTTATGATGATTCGTCAAAAACTAAATATATAAAGCCAAAGATTATACGACCTTTATAATTTTATCATAAATGTTATTGAGATTCTCAGTGTCTTTATGTAGGTTAATTGTATTGCTAACTTTTTTGATAAAAAACATCTCTGCGATTTCTCTCTTTCTAACATGTTTTTCGCTGTGAAATATAACGGGTGATGTCCAATCAAAATCGTGTCCATATGTTAGTCTGTTTATTTATGATCGAAACGTTGTGTGTTTTTTAAATAAATATAATTTTGGCTAGTTGGGTCGACTTTACTTCGTTCCTATTTTAATTATATTAATATTTATGACACATTAATGTGTTTATATTATTATATATTATAGTTTATATAATTATATTATTTGTTATTTATTCCAATTCTTCATATTAATATTTATGACACATTAATGTTTATATTATTATATATTATAGTTTATATTATTATATTATTTGTTATTTATTCCAATTCTTCTTATCATTAATGACTTCTTCTGGCTCATTCTTTTGATTATTCTTCTACTACATCATTGCTCTCAATTCTGAAACAAAAAATTATAAATTAATACTTTTTATTTAAAACATTTTTATATTTATATATAGAGTATCCTCCAAATTATAAATTTTAATATTTAAATATCTTTTTTTATAATTTGTTATAAACAAAAATTTTTCAAACAAACATTGTAAAATTTTGGATGTTTAAGAATATTATTGAATTAATCTTTGATTGAATAATCAAGATAAAATAAAAGTCAATTTCAATTCAAAATGTAATTTATTTATACAGCATACCTTTCTTTATTCAATACTTTTTTTTCCTCTTCTTTTTTTATTATCTATTCTATCTTTTTTCTCTTTCTTTCCCTTTTTTTCTTTTATTGATTGAATCTTCTTTTATAATTCTTCGTTTTCTGTGTCAGACAAAATTAAAATTATATTTTATATTTGTATTCTGTCAAATAAAGAATAAATATGTAATATAAATATAATAAAAACTGAATGAAATAAGAACTTATTTTTTTATAAGAACTTATTTTTATTCAATGAAAATAATATGTACCCGGCGATGAAAGATCTATAACTCGTATATGTATACATTTTAAGTCAGTTTCACGGTATAACCCCAGAAAGAGGATTTGCAGATTTTATTTTTGCACATATTATTCTACATATTGTTATAATGAATTTCATTGAATAGAGGTACACAAATATGTTATTAAAGCAAATCAATATATTTCATATTATGTTAAAGAATAAATTATTTCTGATAGAGTATATTACTTTTTTGCATTTGTAATTATAATTCATGATTTAATAAAATTATATATACAATATTAATAATTGATTTTTTATACAATAAATAATTATAAAATTATTTTAGGTCTTTAATTTCTTTGTTTGTTAAAATATATGTATAAATTTATTATATGAATCTCTATATAAAATAAAACTAAATATACAGGGTGTCCCATTTTAAAGGATCCACTCAAATATCTCAGAAACACTACGTTAAATCGAAAAATGTTTCAAACAAAAGTATGGCTGCAAGGGGGCCATAAGATAGTGACAATGATTTGACCTTGGATAGTCAGTTAAAGGTCATGTGAAGGTCACCATCAATTTCTTAAATAGAACTACTAATTTTTCAGGAAAAATGTTTCAGACAAAAGTTGTATGGTTTCAATAGGGACATAAGATGGTGCCATTGATTTGACCTTGAAAAGTCATTTGAAGGTCACGTAAAGGTCAACTTCAATTTCTTAAACGGAACCATCTATTTTTCATTGCATATTCTTGTAGCTTATCTCAAGAGCTTTCCAAAACCCTATAATAAAGTATTTTTTCATCAAGTACATTTTGAGTTATAAAGGTTCGAAGTTAACAATTTTTTGACATAAAATGTAAAATATATTGTAAAATATTCAGTTTTCGGTAATCATACCTTAATACTTTTTTGCACGGAATAATGAGACCAATCAATTGGTGTAAAAAAATACATAGTTGCTTATAAAAAAAAGTATGCAGCTGCATGTTGAATATTACATATTTTTTTTAAACAATTATCTGTTTTCTTTATACCAATTGATTGATCTTATTATACTGTGCAAAAAAGTATTAAGGTATGATTACCGAAAACTGAATATTTTACAAGATATTTTACATTTTATGTCAAAAAATTGTGAGCTTCAAACCTTTATAACTCAAAGAGTACTCTATAAAAAGATATTTTATTATAGGGTTTTGGAAAGCTCGAGATAGCCTACAAGAATATGCAATGAAAAATAGGTGGTTCCATTTAAGAAATTGAAGCTGACCTTCACATGACCTTTAACTGACTATCCAAGGTCAAATCATTGTCACTATCTTATGTCCCCCTTGCAGCCATACAACTTTTGTTTGAAACATTTTTCGATTTAACACAGTGTTTCCGAGATATTTGAGTGGGTCCTTTAAAATGGGACACCCTGTATGAACGTTTTATGTGCAATATATATAAATTTATAGTAGAGACAATATAGAGTATAAAATTATCTATACAAAACAAAGATTTAATTACTATATATCAAATATATATTAATACTTGTAAGAAGACTATATATGTCCTGAATTAATGGCAATAATACTATAAAACATTAATGGTAATATACTATAAAATATATTAGATCCAATACTACGAAATACTGCCAATATTTTTCAATGATATGAATATTAGTAAAAATTATCATCTTTTTCATGATTGTAGATATCATTATGAAAAAATATTATTGTATCACTATTATTTTATAATGACCAAAATTATTATTTTATTTAATCTATACAGGATATATCAGAAACTGCACAAGCAAAATAGAAATAATTTCACATGCAAATGTAAGATAAAAATGCAGAAAAAAATTGTTTTCATATTAAGTTAATTTTTTCAAAAAAAAGTTTAATTAATTCTTAAGAAAAAAAGAATGTTTTTAAAGCAGTATTTTTGTTTATGTAACTTAGTAGCCATTTACTTTTTTTTAATTATTTTAATATACAATAAAATAAAATATCTTTATTATTCTATGCTAGAAATTAATATAAGAATTTTTGAAATATTTTTTATTTAATCGGCTTTCAATATTAATAAATAATAAATAAATAAATGTGATCTGATGTTATAGATGTCGGCCAATAGAGCCAAGCGCGAAAATTAATTTCTAATTTTTCGGAACAGTATCTCTTGGTTTGAGATCACTTCCATTGTAAGTACGAGGTTAATTGATAATTAATCAAATGGAACTCAGTGATCTCAAACCAAGAGATACTGTTCCGAAAAATTAGAAATTAATTTTCGCGCTTGGCTCTATTGGCCGACATCTATAACATCAGATCACATTTATTTATTTATTATTTATAAGAATTTTTGTTATGTAAAATTATACATTATGTAAACAATATAACTATACAACAAGCTATAATATATTTTATTTTATTAATTGTATACAATGCCAAATAAAAGATAAATATTACATTACGATAGAGAAGATATAGGACATGCTCATATTTACAAAGATCTTAAGAAAAAATTCATAATTTACTATAGAGATTAATTAATTTTTAAGAGACTTAGAAAAGCATTATATTGGACTGTCTTTTAACTTAGTACCCTTCCTTACCCAGCTAGATGTATTCATTAAAAGTATGTCAAATTTTATCACAATCAAGTTAGAAACTGAAGTTGTAGATATTATTAATATTTGCATAAATAAAGAAAAAAAATATTTCATAAAACTCATTAAAATTATATATATATATATATATATATATATATATATATGTATATATACACAATTTTAATGAGTTTATGTATATGTATGTATATACATATAGTTTTTGATCGTATTGATCGTTTAATATTATTACCTATAATATCGTTACCTATTATCGTTTTTGATCGTTTTTGATCTCCCTCTTTCTTTCAATTTCTTTCTCCCTCTTTCTTTCTCTTCTCTTTCTTTCAATTTCTCTCACTTTTTCTTTCTGCAACACCCGTAATTAAAGAAGACACTAATTTTAAATAAATTTTGAAAACCTTAAATTCAAAAGATAATATGAAGACATAATATTGGATATATAAGCATTCTCGATATTTCTGCCATTAAAATTATATAATGAGTTTATGTATATGTATGTATATACATATAGTTGTATATACATATAGTTTTTGATCGTATTAATCGTTTAATATTATTACCTATAATATCGTTACCTATTATCGTTTTTGATCGTTTTTGATCTCCCTCTTTCTTTCAATTTCTCTCTCTTTATGTAATATAAAAATAATCAAGAATAAATCAAGAATATCACTTTTTCTTTCTGCAGCACCCGTAATTAAAGAAGACACTTTTTTACTAAAAAATGTTAATATTATATATTAATTATAAATAATTATATTATATTTTATTATATAATTATATGGATGTATAATACATACCTGTCTCTTTGTTCTTATATGTTTATCTCTCTCTTCTATCTCTCTCTCTTCTCATTAACTTCTTTAATAACTCAATAACTTCTTTAATAACTCTCCGTAATTTTGAAGACTGATCTTCAAAATCAAAAATTGCGGTTAATTGTCAAACTGTCAACTATTAACCCTCGCGATGACAGCCGCTCAATGTTACGAATATAACGCACAATGCGAATCGAGACAGCCAATCAGCATCGCGGAAAAGAGGCTTCAAACTTCGATAAAAACGAAATTCACCCAGGTAACACGCCTTTTTTCAAAAAGGAAACACACATGCATATGTATACAAAGATATCCATGTTAGATAAAAATAATTGTATCAGCCAATCGAGACCTTAGAATAGTCAACACAAAACACTTTCCCTCGTTGTCTCGATTGACGCCCTCCGTACTAATGTATCACCCGCGACACATACACATACACTCACCCTTTCATTAGCAACTAAGTCCGTCGATTATATTATTATGTATATAATCTCTTTCGTCACTATATTAGGAATAAACTTATAAATTTCAACACAAATGATTTTCATTTATTAGCAAGCCCGTTCCCACTCATTCCCGTAAACCGAGATCGCACAAGGTCCCATCCTGCGCAAAAGAGATTAAATTCTTTTGCCGAAAAGGGACCACCGAGCGAACGGCCCTTTAAATAGAGTAAGAGCGACCCTTGCGGTCGTTGACCTATTTGGGCCCAGACGTTCGTTCGGGTCGAACAGACGGATAGTCTGCCGTCGTTCGAAAATAAATTTAGTTACGTCCTTCCTTTCGACTCTTCCTTCCTTGAGTCTGGACGTAACATCACAATCAGTGAACTATCTAACTATTCGGAAAAATTAATGGCGTAATGGCAAATCCCTCGGAAGGCCAACCAGCCATAAAGAAAAAGAAGAAAAAATTACAATAATACATATTTTTTCGTATAAAAATAATAACTGGTTTACCCTTGCCGTCCAAGTCGTAGACGTCAGCGGGCTTAACCTGGGGCGCGAGCTAGATCGTGAATTGGAGTGAGAGAGGAGGGGAGGAGAGAGAGGGGGGAGGGAGAGAGAGAAGGGAGGAAGGGAGAGGGAGAGAGGAACAAATGGTCTTGAATATTTGTGTAGCAGCATAAGAGCCGATATCCTTTTTCGTCCCGATTTATTACAGTCAAAATTGATTAAAAAAAGTACAAAATAAATCGCGATGAGTGATCACTGATGATTGACGAGAGTCATAATTAATGATATGGAGCGCGATAAACCTATCGAACACAACTCGCGATTCCTAGCAGGCAGTAGGAACGTTCTAGAAGTCGATACAAAGAGTTGCAAAGACTATCTGTAGCACAAGCTTTCGGAAGGTCTGTCTGGTATGTCGCGGATTCCGGGCGATTAGGCTTTTCGAGCTTCCCCGTCCCTACCCCTCTCGCGTCCAAGCTGCTCGATCCACCTAAACGGAAGGGAAGCGGCGAGAGGCCAGCCAAGCAAATAATAAGAACCAAATATCGCGGGTCATGGTAAAGGTATACATATATGTATTTCGTTCGAAGTTCGAACAATAATAATATTATAGTTCGAAAATGACTAATCTTTTAATATTATAATAATATACAGTACCCTCCATAAGTTTGGAAACTTACGTTTTACAAATAAATAGTCGCACGGCAGCGATCTGCGCGGATTTTTGGTATAAATATATCGTAAGACGTTTAAATGACGATATACATATGTACTTTCATTTTGATTTTCTGTAGTTAAATAAACATTTGTGTAGCAAATTTACAAAGCAAAATGAATCGATTTTATTATGTATTTCCTTTATATTGTATACTTTTATAGAATGTTTCCAAACTTATGGAGGATACTGTATTTAGGGGAATAAGTTATGTGTGATTTTACAAAAATATGAATTTTTTGCGACTCGTAACTTTTTTATACTTTAATTAACATTAAATTAGATTATTTTTTCTATACAAGGTAAGATAATAACTGAGTTCATTCATTCATTTCATTCATCAGCCCAATCGCGCCCACTGCTGAACATAGGCCTCCCGTAGACTTTTCCATTCAACACGATCCTGCGCCACTTACATCCAGTCTCCCCGAATGCGCCTTATGTCATCCATCCATCTAGTGGGGGGTCGTCCTCTATTTCGGAGGGCCCTTTCTCTGGGTCTTCATTCGATAATCCTTCTCGTCCATCGTCCATCGCTCATCCTTGCCACATGTCCAGCTCAATTCCACTTTAACACGGTTATTCTTTCGATGGCATCACTTACTCCTGTTCTTCGTCTTATTATTTCGTTTGGGACTCTGTCCTTCAAGAATATGTCAAGTATTGCTCGTTCCATGGCCCTCTGGGCTACGCCAATTTTGTGGATTGTTTTCTTGGTAAGAGTCAAGGTCTCAGCGCCATAGGTTAATACTGGCAAAACACACTGGTTATACACTTTACGTTTGAGGCATATTGGGATGTCCGATTTAAGGGCATACTTTAGTTTTCCAAAAGCTGCCCATGTCAAGCCAATACGTCTGTGCAATAATAATAATCGCAGGTTTAGTTATGTCTAGTTATCTTGATCTCGTGACCCAGATAGTTGTATGAAACCACTTCTTCAATAGAGCTACCTGCCATTGATAAATTCTTACTCATAACGAGGTTTGTCATGTATTGAGTTTTGGAGAAATTAATCTTCAGGCCGACGTAATGACAACAGGTATATAGCTCTTGCAGCATTCTACGGGCGTCTTCTATAGAGTCCGCAGCCAATATGATATCATCGGCAAATCGCAAGTGGTTAGATGCTCTCCATCTATGTTGATTCCCATGTTTCCCCAATTCACTCTCTTACATGCGTATTCGAGTACGGCATTAAATAGTTTTGGTGATATAGTGTCGCCTTGTCGCGCTCCTCGTTCTATTGGGAACCTATCTGTATCTTGGTGGAGTCTCACAGAGGCAGTGGCATTTCGATAGATATGTTCCTGATTAATGTCGAATCGGTGGTCCACTCTGCTCTCTGCTAGCGCTTTTAACATGGCTTGCTGCTCTATCGTGTCAATATAATAAAAATAACTCTGTGAGTATATATAGACAAATAATAAAAAAGGGGCAAATGAATTTATTTTTATAAATTATCTTATATATAAATAAGAAAAAAACTTATATATCAGAAATATGGAGGGATTTCTACAAGAAAAAAACATATACTCGGTGGTTGAAAAAAATCCTATAAAAGGTGAAAGATTGAAACAGGGTTAAATAACATTGTAAAACAACTTCATTTAAATAATTACATCAACATTTCAACTTATCATAAATTAAGATCCAATGACAAATTACTACCCAAAGCATATGGGATTCCTAAAATCCATAGAGGTTTTTCCCCTTCGAATCATTATTTCATCGGTCAATAGTCCGTTATATTCCATAGCTAACCACATACATACATAAAATCTTAAATGATAGCTTACCGCCTGCCAGAAGTAAAATAAAAAACAGTTTTGAACTCTCCAAGGTTCTGCCTCAACTCAAGGGTGACGACGATCACATGTTAATATCTTTGGATGTAATTTCTTTGTTCACCAACGTTCCCATCGATCTTGCAATAAAAGGTATAAACAATAGATGGTCCTATATAGAAAAATTCACTACCATACCAAAAACAGAATTTCTAAACATTATAAACTTTATTTTAACCTCTACATATTTTACTTTCAATGATGTCATCTAACAAACAAACATTTGGAACTCCCATGGGCTCCATGGGCTCCCCATTATCTCCCATAGTAGCAGACATAGTTCTACAGGACATTGAAAATAAAGCTCTACATAAAATTTGTTTAAAACTTCCTATGTATTTTAGATATGTAGATGACATCATCTTAGGATATCCAAGAAACCAGACAAATAACATAATCGACATTTTCAACTCATTCCATCCAAGAATCCAATTTACAGCCGAATTAGAAAAGGAACGGTCTTAGTTTTTTGGAATTAAATAAGAAACAAAGAACACTTAATTTCAGACTGGTACCATAAAAAGTCGTACTCAGGTCGTTATCTTTCTTATTACTCGAACCATCCACTATGTCATAAAATAGGAACCATATATGGTTTATTGGACAGAGCTATGTTATTGTCACACCCCAAATTTCACAACAAAAATATAACTTTAATTATAAATACACTTTTGAATAATGTTTATCCATTACCGTTTATATACAAGCACTTACACCGGCGATTAAAAACTCTAAGTGCAAAAAACGTTAAAAGATATGATGCAGAGTTGGTGAATGAAGAAAGTAATGTAAAATTTATAGCAATCCCGTACATCAAAAAAATTTCTGAACAGGTGAGCAATTCGCTCCAAAAGTTTGAATTGTCCACTGGTTTCAAATGTAAATATCTTTGTACAATATCTTTATAACGACGCTCGAAGTCCCGCATTGTCCGACATTGTATTATTGTATAAATCGCGAGAATAACAAACGCGCCGAGCGGACCCGACGACCGACGGCAACCTAAACAATGTAAAGTCGGTCTCCCTCCCCACCATTATGATCGGCGCAAACGAACCGCCGCCGACGCATATACCCAGATAGCAAAATGTTAGCAGCATGTCGGCAGTATGACAGCAGATCTAATCATGACTTTACAGCAGATTCCTATCCACTGTATCCGCAATTGATGATATTCTGCTAGCATAGTTAGTAAGCAAAATCTGACAGCAGATTGGCGGCAGAAACCGAGCAGATCTGCACATATAGTTTGATGGCAGATTGGTGGCAGAAATCGAACAGATCTGTCAAACGCAATCTAATAGCAGATTGGCGGCGGAAATCGAGCAGGATCTGTACAGTTCCTTGCCATTTAATATAATAATTTAGTATAATAAAATTCAATATTTTTCGATGAATATAACAGATGCATAAGACGTGTTATCCGCTACTTATAATTTTTTTTTCATAAATATGATATTTAATGTATAACATATTATATTGTATATAGTTATATCTCACATAGCAATTTTAAATGTTCAATTTAATCTATTAATTAAATTAATAAAATAAATTGTAAAAATAATTAAATTTATATAATTTATAAAATTTAAGATATAATTTATATGAGAATTAAATTCTGCTTTATGCTTTAAATAGAAAGTAAATGGATAATTTTTCATGTATATCCTATTGATTCTAATAAGTTTAATATTCTCATGTTAGACTTGTCAGATGTCAAAAATTAAACTGATAGAAAAATATACTTTTGACCTTTTATTAATAGCCACGACTTGCAGACTTTATATCTATTTTTAACAGAAATTTGATTGCGAGAAAATACATCACATAGCGGTAGGTGAAGGAACTATTAAATAACTGCAAAATGTAGATCCTGTTGTCAATTGTGCTCGCGCAAATCTTGCTCGATTTCTGCCGTCAATCTGACACTAAACTGCGTTGCGCAAATCCTGCTCATCCTGGTTTCTACTACCAATCTGCTATGATAATTCTATACAAATCCTGCTTGATTTCTGCTACTGACTTGCTGCCAAATTATGTCAGCAGATTTTATAACATTTCTGCCAACGTTCTGCTATCATTATCTGATATAACAAGTTTTGTATAAAATCTGCAGTTTTTTTGCTGGCAAAAATATATAGCACACAGTTTTAATACATGCTCTTGACAGATTTGGCTATCTGGGTATATATAAGCCGAAGCTAGCAGAGTCTCACTCATCCGTTTTCCGATCCAGCTCCGACTTGAACACTGAACCTCGATACCTTCCAGAGCTCCATTAGACACCCGAAGCAGAGGACCCGGGGTGGAGAGTACTCCGCCTTCGTTGAGCGATCTCAACGTCCATGCTTCGATCCCGCTCCGCAACTCGCGACCGATTGCGGTGGAGCGTCCTCCGCCTCCATCGAGCATTCTCGACTACGAGCTCGCGAGTCCTGACCAAATTTCCACGCATCGGGAATCTCCCCGGGGTAGAGAGTTCTCCGCCTCCGACGAGTATTCTCGTCACCCGACGTACGTCCGTTCCCACAGAACCGCGCCGCTCCGTAAAGTACAAGGGAACAAAACCTGTCTGCGAAACTTACCGCACCGCGCGGAGATTTCCGCGTACCGCCGCGTACGATTCATCCAAAATCCCGACCGCGGCAATGATCGCGTAATTTGACAGCACAAGAGAGAACTTGTCAGAGCGAGCGAGACGTACGAACAACAGAACCGCCCGCACCCCGCCGAAACGCACCAGTGGGAAGCGAGACTCCCAGCTGATACGCAAACACGCAAACATATACACCGACACACAAATACACACGAAGCGTTAGTCCGCGTTTTGCGCACACAGACCTCCTATAGGCGAATACTTTTCTCTTTTGGCAATAAAACAATCGTTTTTTAAATTCAAACATTTTGTATCTTACATCTCCCCTTTCTCGAGCCCTGATCCCGACTCACTGTCCGAGCTCGCGAAAACGACAAAATTACATCTTGATCGGCAAATTATTTGTTCATATTATATTCAAGACGTTAATTCAATCAAAAATTTGAATAAGATTAATAAGTACCGATTGTTTCATTAAAGTTGCAACATGCAACAAACTCATCAACACAATACCCAATGCGTCTCATACACCTAAAGTTATAAAAAAAGGGCCGACCATCACGAAAAGCACATCCGACCTTAACAAAGATATGCGCCGTTAGTTTAATTTAAAAAAATACCGCACCGTCTTCGATGTAATTTTGTGTTAACAATCAATTAATATAATTTCATATGACTAATTTATTTCAATATGTATGCGACTGATGAAGCCATAAGTCAATTGCGAAACGTACCGCAATTTGTAATTTCTAATAAACATCTTTTATAATAACTTCTGCTCGTTAAGGCCTTGTAAAGTTCTTATTAATTGTTTCATCTTACGGGCTTATTTTTTATTGTTAATGTTTAATGTTTATAAATAAGAAATTATCTGTTTCCTGGCGTGTCACACACAAACCCAGAATTCAGATTACAACACACTGTCACAAAATAATTTTAGAATTATATACAATTTTTGTTTTCTCATAAAGGAAGCTTTGTTTTCTTAAAAAAAATGTTTTTCCACTTTTTGATGTCAATGTGTTTAAAATGTTTTAAAATGTCGAAAAATCACATTTTTACAAAATGTCCGTATGTATGTGTGTATGTATGTATCCATCTACGGAAGGACGTGATTGCTCTAATTTCCGTAAATTTTGAGATATCGGGTTAAATTTTTTTATATGAATAGATTATTATTAAAGGTTGGTCGGTATTTATTGAATTTGGCTTGGATCGGTTAAAGGATTCTTTTTTTATATAATTTTGAATTAAAAAAAAGGGCGTGATTGCTCTAACTTTCGTAAATTTTGAGATATCGGGTTAAATTTTTTTATATGAATAGATTATCATTAAAGGTTGGTCGGTATTTATTGAATTTGGCTTGGATCAGTTAAGGGGTCCTTTTTTTTATAAAATTTTGAATTTTTTTAAAAAAGGGCGTAATTACTCTAACTTCCGTAAATTTTGAGATATCGGGTTTTTGCATATTGCTTCGTCAACATTTTATTTCGCTCATAAAGCTTCCTCTATGAGAAAGCCAAACTATTATATACTACTAATAATTATGATTTAATTTCAAAACAAGCTTCTTCTGACGAGGAGCTTTGTGAGCGAAATAAAATGTTAAGGAAGCAATGTGCAAATTTCTAATTTGCACACTTTTTTTTGTATTATAACTAATTTATATTAATCATTGTTATTAACAACAGTATTATTTATTTTATTAAATTCTATTTTATTAATAAAAAACATTATTAAACTTTGTCCTATGTTTTAATTCTCAGTCTCCTGATATTGAAATTATTTGCATTGTAAAGTCATATACGGTTTCAACGAAGAAGCGACTTGTGCCGAATGAATAAGTTTGAAATAAAGTTAGCGTACGTCAGTTATTTTTATTTTTATTCATTTCATTTCGCGTGATCTGTTATGATAAATACGTATTAGGTCAGTCAACTTCTCAGTCCCCTGATAAGTGTTATGTTAAAAGTTTAATTTTGTTTTTATTAAGTTTTGTTTCAATTAACTTTTATTTAATGTAAATTATAATATATAATATGTATAAATTTTACTTTTAAGTTTTTCTCAACTATTTAAATCTTTATACATATAATTCAAACGAGATATTTTTAATTTATATATCTCAAAATTCTCAGTCCCCTGGTTCTCAGTTCCTGGAAAACAATATGACAGGAGACTAAGCACTAACAAAGGATTGATAAATGTATATTAAAACGAATGTATCTTTGTATTTAAAGAGCGTTTTGCATTGTTTCTTGATAGTTATTGGCAGTTATCTTATTATTTTACTTACTTATTCAATGTTTTCCTATGAAAGAAATTTTGTAATTGCAACTAGATTTTTTATTGTAAAAAAAATATCAGTTTTTTGTTTAAATATAAAGTTTTAAATACTTATTCGTTAATTCTTTTATCTAAATCTTAGTTCCTTGGAAATCTTCCTAGTCCCTTAACCATATGTTTTGGAAAGATGCTCATAAAATCATAAATACATATTTTACTGACTGGCCGCTTTTATAATAACATATCTTGTTTCATGTCATAAACCAATTATAATCCATTAAATATATTAAAAGGAATATGAACAAAAATACTATCAAATAATTCCTATTTTTATAGAACGACCCTTATATAAATGAGAAAACGTTAGAATATTAAAATGAGCTTTTTCGTAAAACGCTTATCGCGCAGAAATGTTAACGCAACGTGCTACACGCGAAAGACAAGAAATCGCAAAAGTGCAAGCAAAGAACTTCGACTTTCGACCTGCTTCGTTTGCACTCGGACCTTAGACGCGCACGTTAATATATCTAATCGATTAGGGATCTGCTCCTAAGCACCTTCCGAAAAGGAATCAAAGACATGAAGACAACGAAGGACCGGTAGCGAGAAGCGAGAACGTACCGGGAGTCGCATATTGAACCGCCAATAATTAACAAATCAAGACGCGAAATGGAAAGGAGTGAGTTAGAGGTAGAGTTTGAAGAAAATCAATTTAGATAAGTGTAAAGGAGCTAATATAGAATTTACTAATAAACAAACTGATTGAAAAAAGGAGCAAGATATATTTCGGAGATTGGGAGTTTCTATTTCCTTCGTCCAAACGATCCTATAATAACCTTCCGGCAACGCCAAATATAATATTTCTAAAGTTAAATAGATTTGTTACAATATGTTTATATTTATAATGTTTATTTATATATATTTCATAATAACACAAATATAAATTCAATCATCCAACTGACAAAGTAAAGCTAATCCTCTTTTAATCCAGTGACTTACAGGATAATTTGTGTCTAGATAAATTGACAATATATAATTCGAAGAATGTCCTGTAGTCTTGAGCACACCAAAACGTGCTGACGTTATATAAAGCGGACACTCGTATCGATCTCCGATAAGGATAAATGCCAGTTCGCAGGGTTTTATCCATACAGTTGGCATAGGGTCCCACAGTATTTTTGGATAGCTCTCGGCTAGCAACTTTTGCTGGAAATCCCATCGGGCTCCGCTTAAATATATTCCGTAAATATAAGCTCCATCGATGGGCGGTATCTTGGGTTGATGTATCAAAAATACCTAAATAATTAATTTATTTGTTAGTATAGATTTATTTGTTAGTAGTTGTTAAATAAAAAAAAAAGATATACTTAAAAATGCGCACGAGACGCTACCGCGTCTCCTGATTTCTTTATAACTATGTAATTATTTAAATTATTTAAATTATAATAAAAAATATGCCAATATAATAGACAATTAAAATAATATAATTCATAATATATTGGATTGAATAAAAAGTAATTTCGTATTTTTAGATCAAATTCGAAGACAAAATTTTCATATTTAAAAATAACTTAGTTCACAACGGTCTTTTGAGATACAATGACTATCTGTGCGATGTCTCGTGTCGTATAACGTGTATTATTTTTAATGTCATCAGCCAAAAACGCCTCCTGAGCGCTTATCATCTTTACACGTCGTATCACCAGCACGAAATTTTGCAAACCAATTTTGGTACACACGTTCAATTATAGCATCCTCTTCATATACAGTACCCTCCATAAGTTTGGAAACCCTACGTTTTACAAATAAATAGTCGCACGGCAGCGATCTGCGCGGATTTTTGGTATAAATATATCGTAAGACGTTTAAATGACGATATACATATGTACTTTCATTTTGATTTCCTGTAGTTAAATAAACACTTACAAAGCAAAATAAATCGATTTTATTATGTATTTTCTTTACATTGTATACTTTTATAGAATGTTTCCAAACTTATGGAGGGTACTGTACATATAGCACATATCTTTTTTTTAGTTTTCGTTGCGTTTTTTCCTTTGCGAAAATAAGAAAACATTAAACACCGAAAATACTGCTTGTTTTGCTTCATGTTTACAAAGTCGCCAAATAAAAAATACTGAACCGATTTTAAATAATAAACTCTTAAAATACGCGGGAAAACATAGCGTTTTAGAGTAATATATGTTTGTCAGGTTATAAATAAAGTTAGCATCAAATATTCTTTTTTAATGACATCTACCCGCAAAATACGAAATTACTTTTTACTCAACCCAATATACAGGGTGTCCCGTAAAGATCGGATCAACTCTTCAGGGTAGATTTCTGAGATCATTTTAAGACAAAAATCCTAATACCAAAATGTCGAGGCTATAATAGTTTTTGAATTATAAGCATTTATAGTTAACGAATCAGACCGCCTAAAGTTGGCGCGCTCAGGGGTGACACAACGCAAAGTGCTAAAGGCGAAAACTGACTATCGCCCTTCTTGTTAATATTGATATAAAGGTTATTTATCCGAAAATAAGATTGCTTATATTAATATTTTTATAAACACGCATTGTTCAATATAACATTTTCTTTTTTTTTAATATTAGAAGTGGACAATTTTTACTTTTACGTGATACATAAAACGCAAGCTATCACATGATATTTCTTTAAGGAATTTGCTATTAATTTCATATCTTACAGACAAAACTGTCAAATATGTAGATATGTATAGTTAGCGAATGTATTTACAATTATTTAATAAAATAAGCAGTTATTATTGCTAATATCCAAATAAAACTCATTCAAATACATAATTAATTAATTAATTATTTATTTATTTTTGTTAGAGATTTATTGTACGTTTCGGTTTAGAATCTGAACTTCAGATTTGAACCATCCTCAGCATCTGATAATAAATTCGAATAATACATTAGTTATGTGATTCTATTAATATAAACTGAGTTAATTGATTTCATAATACAGTTTTATAAACATGAAGTCTCTCTAAAGCAAACTTAATTGATCCTTGAGGATCAACCTACATACATAATTAGTTAAAGCTTCTCATTCGTCTATCCGCCACGCGACCGCCGGGCGTAACGACAACGGACTTTCGCAGTAAGTCTCCTCGCAGTTCCTGCCGTAAGAATCCCTAATGCATTCTAAATGCATCTCGTGTGTGTGAGCCTAGTCGATTTATTTATTCTTCGGTTATTGTGCGCTATTAGTTAAATTGTAACGGCGGCATGCGGGGCGTACGTCGACGGATGCGGTATGTAAACTCAAAAAATTAACAAAAATTCAATTTAACTAAGAGCGCACAATAACCGAAGAATAAATAAATCGCAATGTAAACCGAAATCTTTTTTATCACCTTTACATATTGGTTTTGGGGCGTTTTTGTTTCTCAAAAATTTGGTTCTAAAGACCTCTTGAATATTTTATCGGCTTTGGGATTTTGCGTTACATACGACAAAGTTAAGCTATTAGAGGCATCATCGTTGATACAATCGCAATCATTGTAATGCAATATTTTTTTAAATTCGTGTTTGATAACGCAGATCACAATGTTAATATTATAGAAAAGGAAGATGATGTGGAAGGTGACATTTGTCAACCCTCCATTTTAAAAAGTACAAGATTTGAGTAATTGAGACAAGTAAATTAGGCCTACGGGGAATACTAAAAAAAAACTTTACCGCAAGGTGGAATGGAAATGGGTTCAAAAGTACACTATAGCCTCTGATAAGTGAGATATGGCGAAATAAGTCGCTAAACTCGTTTGTTGTAAAAAGTACCCGAATTCTTCCTGCTCTAGTTTCAAAACTATATGTCGTAGAAAAGAAACTTATATAATCCTTTTTGTAGAGAATTTAATTTCCTACAATATTGTATAGAACTATTTTTAACCTAAGTGTGTCTAATGGAAACTGAGATATTCGCGAAAAATCGATTTTTCACCCTTTTCTTCCAAGGTGGCGGCTGAAGCTCATCACGGAGGAGGTCGAAAACTTAGTATGTCATTACTGACACCCAAACAAAGCGATTAAAATTTATTCCAGCTTTGTCCTAATTATTCGATTAAAATTGGGCCGTTTTAAACGACATGCCGACTGGACTATAAGAGCAGACTTAGTAGGAGACATTAGGAGATCCCTGGAAAACAAAAAATCCGAGATGCTATTGACTGACCTCTCGAGAGATCTCAACGATAAACAAAGACTAGACATTCTAACATATACGAGGGCAGTTCGATAAGTCAGTGACTTTTACAAGATATGGCACTCAAATCGCAATCTAATTTTATTTCTGATATTTACCATCTTATTTAAGTATACACACCAAGTTTCAAGTAGATCTGTCAAATAGAAATTTTTTGACAGCGTTTTAAAGCGGACAAGTTTGTGTTTTTTGCTAAAATGGAAAAAAGTGAATTTCATGTGCTAATAAAACATTACTTTTTGCGTGGAAAAACCATTAAGGAAACTGAAGAAAAGCTAAAAAAGTATTATGAGGACTCTGCTCCGTCGCATGGAATGGTTCACAAGTGGTTCACTGAATTTCGTTGTGGTTTTTGGTCGATTGTGAGCAAGCGCGGCACCCATCTGGCCGACAGCTTCTTCATGCCCAAATGTTTATGCAAAATATTAAAAACACGTTCGTTTGAGATGTTTACCATTTTGGCTATCTCGCGTATCTTCACTCGACAGTCGTCCAATACAATATCATTGATTTTATTGACTGTTTCTTCAGTTGTGACCTCATTCGGACGTCCCGGGCGCTCAGCATCATTCGTGCTTGTACGACCACAACGAAATTCAGTGAACCACTTGTGAACCATTCCATGCGACGGAGCAGAGTCCCCATAATACTTTTTTAGCTTTTCTTCAGTTTCCTTAATGGTTTTTCCACGCAAAAAGTAATGTTTTATTAGCACACGAAATTCATTTTTTTCCATTTTAGCAAAAAACACAAACTTATCCGCTTTAGAACGCTGTCAAAAAATTTCTATTTGACAGATCTACTTGAAACTTGGTGTGTATACTTAAATAAGATGGTAAATATCAGAAATAAAATTAGATTGCGATTTGAGTGCCATATCTTGTAAAAGTCACTGACTTATCGAACTGCCCTCGTAGAACAATCATCTGCAAATTGTAGGACAATTATCAGTCAGTAGAGAATAAAAATTGGAGAGGTATAAATTGAAAAGTAGGGGGCAAAATAAAGCCCTGGGAGACTCCCTTATAAGAAAAGCTCAGATATCTCACCATTTACTGGACCCCCATTTCGTCGAAGAGGTAATCGATTCACTCTTCCCAGCTCGGAATGTGGGCAATATACAACCGTTGCCCATTATTGATTTCGAGTGGGATAACGACGAGATGGGGATCACGGGAGGGAAAATAAAAGACGCCGTCAAAAGGATCAAGAACGGTAAAGCTCCCGGTCCAGACGGCGTCCACGGGAAGATCTGGGGCCTTGCATTCCGAGAATTAATGGAGCCAATGAAGAGACTGTACAATACATGTCTACAAACTGGCTCCTTCCCCCCAGTGTGGAAGAGGGTCCAAATAGTCCTTCTTCCCAAGGAGGGCAAACCGAAGGAAACACCCTCTGCATACAGGCCGATCTGTCTACTGGACAAGGCGGGCAAAATACTGGAAAAAATTATTGCCACTCGACTCGTCCAGCACCTGTCCCTGGAGGGTCCAAACCTACATCACGAACAATACGGCTTCCGCGCCGAGCGATCCACGATGGACGCAATCCTCCGTGTGTGCTCAATCGCGGGGGCCGTGGTGGAGGAAGGCGGGGTGTTGTTGGCTGTTTCTTTGGATATAAAGAACGCCTTCAACACCCTGCCATGGCACCAGGTCGAGGCGGCCCTGAATTATCACGGGGTCCCCCCGTACCTGGCTGCCATCGTGATGGACTATTTCAGGGATAGGAAGTTAACATACAACGACAGAGAGGCCAACGTATGTGAGAGGGAAATGTCTTGTGGGGTTCCACAAGGGTCGGTCCTCGTCTCCTTAATATGGAACCTCACCTACAACTCGGTTATAAGGACTGCCCTCCCCTCCGGCTGCAGCACCATTTGTTACGCGGATGACACACTGGTGCTGGCCGGAGGAGACAACTAGGGGGATGCTGCGAGGAAGGCGAACCTCGCGGTGGCTCGAGTTGTGCGCTCGATAAAAGGAGTGGGTTTAAAGGTGGCGCCCCAGAAAACCGAGGCCGTCTATTTTCATGACGGTACTCATGGGGTGCCACCAAGGACGGTGATAATTGTGGATGGAACCCCCGTCTTGGTGGGGACCCAGATAAAATGTCTGGGTCTCCACTTGGATGGCAGATGGGCCTTTGGCGAGTACTTCCGTCGCCTGGCTCCAAGAGTTGAAAAAACGGCAATGGCCCTTAGCAGGCTGCTGCCCAACCTTGGAGGACCGGACGGAAGGGTTCGCCACCTCTATGCCGGAGCTGTGCACGCCATGGCTCTGTACGGGGCCCCTGTATGGTGCGGAAGAATGGAGGCCACCCGGAAATTCAAGGACCTGATGCATCAGGTCCAGAGAAGGGTGGCCAACAGGGTATGTAGGGGCTACCGTACGGTGAGCTGGGCGGCCGTGGGGATTCTCGCGGGAATACCCCAGATCGAGATGCAGGCCCGAATGTACGCCGATGTTTATCTTCTGTACGATAGAGTGAGAAAGAAGAGTGTCAAAACAACTATTTCACTCTGTCGTATTCTGCCAATTTCTGGCTTCACTCGCTGCTACAGTAAAAAAATAGGAATGCTTCGTCTATATATATATATATATATATATATATATATATCATTGAGCAAACTTCAGCACTGCCATGAGCCCTCTCACCGCAAAATTGACA
Source organism: Prenolepis imparis (assembly GCF_030444845.1). NCBI lineage: Eukaryota > Metazoa > Arthropoda > Insecta > Hymenoptera > Formicidae > Prenolepis > Prenolepis imparis. The sequence continues at coordinate 893,800 of NW_028141176.1, forward strand.
GTGGACATGGCCTTTGCATTGCGAGCTCAAATGTCCAAAGCGGAAACAAGAGAATATAAGAAAGTCTTAGTAACAAAAGGCATAACTGGATGTCTCACCATATACATAAAAGTAAACATACTTGGGAAGAGATTGACTTTTTAAATTAATCAAGATAGTCTTTGAAAGCACAATACTCGAGTGCGAATCAGCACTTGAAAAAACAGAAAGATTAAAATGTCTGTTTCTTCTATTTTTAGTATTCTTACAGAAGCAACATCATTGTCTATGCCCTTAAGGATTTCGGACATGTCCAACAAAACATTCCGGATGATACTCTTTCTCTTAATCTTGAAAGGGGGATAAAAATCGTGTATTCTTTAGATTTAAGAACACAGAATTAGAGACGAGAGTATTTGTTGCTTTACGCGACTAAATTGTACATTAATGCTAGAAAAGCCTACTTTTTTTATTTCAACGATCTCTTTTTTCGAAATGGAATAAAAAGGCCCACCGCAATAGGGACGATTGAAGAGCCGTCGAATAAATTACGACATCAAAGAGTCCTTCCGAGCACATGTCATATTTATTATTATTATTATTAAAAGGAACTGAAGGAACTTGAGCCCTACTGCCAAAAAAAGTTTGAGAAGACTTACCTGGAACAAAATTCGCATTCTCCTCTTCCACAGACTTTCTACTTACGGAGGACGAAGGGAGATGCGAGACCACTATCCTCTGCCGTTTTTAACCCTCTTTAACGGGTTAACATTTTTTAACCAAATAGTAGAACCTTGCTCGTTACAGGCCTCTCCCTGCACAACGGAGACATTAGGAATGACTCAAAATGACTAAGACTTCGATGTAGTATCATAATTTGCGGCAGATTTTAAATCCATGCTGTCGTTGGAATCAGGAGAAAAGTTGCGATAAAATCAAGTTTATTCTCGTTTGATTTCGCCAAGAAGTCATTTATAGATGCAGCGGTATTTGCATTGTCAGTGCACAATGTAGCAGGCCTGAGAGAGAAGCTTTTTATAGGATCCTGAATAGACATACTGTTTGTCAAAAAGACAAAGGCCAGCTATAAGGCCGGCCAGTCAATATATCGCGAAAGTTGACCACATGACATATAGAAACAGTCAAAAGCACAGAGTAATGTCTCAATAATTTAATTCAAACCAAGAGAATCAAATAAATGTTAACGAAGTCCAGAATATAAACAGATAGAAACTCTGAGCGGGCTTACATTTAGTCAGGAAGAACAAGATAGATCAAGTATAAGATCACTGAAGTTCACTATATAGCAATCGGAACTCGAATCTCTAACTCAGGTCTTTTGAGGAAGGGTGAGAAGCAGGGAAGTCTGTGGGCGCAGGGTAATGACGTCACGCGCGGAGATCCGCGCGATGGACAAAGGGTTCGTGGGGAAAGGAAAACCGCTTAGTACGTCCATGGAGAAGAGATTCGCGAAGGACCGCGTGGAGCTTCGTAGACGAGGTGTCCGCGGAGAGGACCGCATCGGACTGGGAAGGTAGACCGCAAAGCGTCTACAAAGGATAAGGATGACGAGTAGGAGAAATCTATTGCAAAGCATACTGTTCAGAATCATGCAAAGAGTAGTGTGATCGATTATATTCGGAATGTACCGTCGACTCGCATCACAATACACCGCCGCACCGAAAAAATACTCGAGGTCGATCGACAGCACAAAGTCGAAAACAAATCATGACCCTCACGCTCGACAATAGCATCGTGCGAATTAAGTGTCGCAATATGATTGGATCCTCGAAAACACACGTTCTCCGAAACACATGAGTAACGATTGTCAGCTGATTTTCGTCTCAGACGATTTGTACGAATCAGCCAGCCAAGGTCGTGTTATCAGTTCAACCGAGAATCACGTGCTACTCACACGCTATCGACGGAATTCAGTTGCGTTTTCGTGTAGCGGGCTACCCCGAGGTGCCTCCGCAAAAACCCGAGCCCGTCATCTCCAACGGACATTCGATCTCAGAGAGAACCGCGTATAGCGATCGCCGACGCGGCGATTTCGATCTAATTTCAACTTCTGTCATTCGGCTCTCGCTGAAGAAATCGTGAATAAACCTTCGTGAGAATCTGGAGCCGTTTCTTTCCATACCACCAAACTCACAAACATCCGAGGATCCGCCCACGTCCACCACAATTTCGGCGTGTCAACCGACGCGCGTTCCGGCAGTCACCGTCCCGCTCGACTTTCCGACGGAAGAACAACGACGGCGATCCTGAAAGTCGATCATCGCCGTCCACCGATTCGACCGTAATTTCGTGACTTTGGAACGAGCCAGGGATGCAACACATACGCATGAGTGTGATCGTAATTAATTGGCATCTTTAATAACAATTGGTACGATTTTCACCTCTTTTATACAACTGCAAGAGACTTTATAAACACCATGGAAGCAGGCATTCTCTCGTTAAAAAGGTAGGGTATGTATGGCATTAAAATTAGCATGGACGCTTACTCTGTACATTAGATAACAAAATAAAAATTAGTATGTTCCCACGCAATCCGTAACCATGACAAGAAAAAGAAGTTAGCCTATAATGAATTATTATTATAGACAATAATAATATTTAAATCACTAACGAACCACTATCAAACCATTAAAAAAACAACAATCGAATTACTATTAAATTATTTTTAACTATATTAAATCACTAACGAACCATAAATAATGGAACAGTATCAACAATATTCAACAACAATCAAACCATTATCGAACCATTCTATCAATTACATTAAACCAACAATCAAATGACAAATCAACTGCACTATTCAAAGAAATATTTTATTGCAGCATATTATTATAAGATTGCTGCCTAGAGTTATGTATTGAAATTAATATTTGCAACACTGTCACGTACGGAAATATGTATAATACTTACATACATGGTAGAGGGAAAGGAGAGAGAATTAAAGAAAATATATTTTGATAACAGTTGATTTAAAAAAAAAAGATTTGGTTAAATCACTAAAATAATTGTGTTGTATGTTTTTGTATAACTGCATTTTGATGTTCGTTTATGCGTGTGATTACTATCCTCTCACTTTCTCCTATGTACACTTTACTACAGGAGCAAAGAATTTTGTATATGCTGAAGTATCTTAGCTGCTTTCATTTTCCGAATACATCTCTTTGGACCTACCTAAAGATATAACTTATAGATATCTCTGCGGTACAAGATTTAAAGATAACGAATGCGATTCAAGCATTGAACACAGTGGTGTTGTGGACGGAACAAGAGCTGGTAGAGAAGTCTTTAATTGCGCACAGTACAATTGGACACGTTGAAATTGCACACTGTGCTATTCGACACATGAAGTTGTGCACTGTTCGATTGGACACATTTTATTTGTGCACCGTTCTTTTGGACACCGTTCTTTTGCGCACATATTCTTTTGGGAACATGTTTTTTTGCACACCATTTAAAAGTTATAAGTCTATTTGAAATTGTACAATTATTGATCTCGTTAATTACTAAAAGTACCGGTCGATATAGAAAATCTATGTGGAACGAGGTAAAGTGTACTTTGCTTCGGAAAGTTGCAAACCTATGTGGTCAGTGTGCCATAGAACAGTGCGCAAAAAACACTCATTCCTTTTACATTTTTAAGTATGTTCCCATCATGTTTATGGAAAACTAATTGCACCACGTGATTCTACAGCCGAAAAACTATAAAAAAGCATACAAATTTTACTTGCCGGCTGGGGGCAAAAATCGAAGACTTTTACACATCCTTTCAAACTTGTTAAATAAATAGTTTTTGAGAAAAAAATGTGGGGGATTACTTTCTGAATAACTCTAATATACATATATGGGGTGTTCAGCGTAACGGTCCGCACGATTTTTGAGACGTTTCCGACAGTTTAAAAAAAGTTTATATAGTAAAAATTAATTTATTTTGCGCAAGTTATCACATGCAAAAAAAAATTTAAAAAAAATTTTTTTTATAAAAAATTTGTTATTACGTTCTGTGGACTCCACGATTTTTTTCTTTCGGAGAACGCAAGGCGATATTCGAAATATCGCAAATGCACAAATAAACTATGATCTGATAGGCGAGGAAGACACCTGCCGAGATAGTTCAATAATAATAGTAAAAAATCGTTACGTCTTGTGGACTCCACGATTCTTTTCTTTCGGAGAACGCAAGGCGATATTCGAAATTTCGCTGTTGCACAAATAAACTGTGATCTGATAGGCGAGGAAAACATATGCCGAGATAGTTCAATAATGAAAGTAAAGAATTGTTATAGAATTTGGGAACCAAATAGACCGATTCGTAAAATTCAAACTGTAACTCGTTATGCTCTAGGAAGCTAACCTATAGTCGACAGTCCTCTAAACAAAACCAACACTTAAAAACTAATAAAATTTTAGAAGGGATAATAACAACGATAACAGATCCCAAACAATCCTCGGCGGACAGATCACAGTTATACAATATCGGACTGAGATAAACTCGAGAGGGTAATAAAAATATCAATCTCACTTGATAGCAACAAATTCTCCATTGGTCGAAACATAAGGGCATAAACAAAAACCCTAACCAATACTAATAACTTTTAAGTCAAGGGAGGCGCCTCCGGGGCTAAAAGGGCGTCATAAAAAATTTCTTATTCGTTGGAAAATATTAACAAACCAATGGAGAGGAGGAGCAAGGAGGTTAATATATCGCGATATCCCTCAAGAGACGCACGACTTCTTTTCGAAATCTTCTGGCGTCAAGTCAAGCTTTGGCTCAAAACTTCGGTCAGTTAGACGCCCTTTATTCTCGAAAGTGACAATTATAAGTCCGTCTAGTGCAAGTGAACTCAGTGTGGGCCCGAAAATCCAGGACCTCGAATTCACTTACCAACATCTATCAACGATCTTTATAAGAAGTATGTCCCTTCCATACGTATTCTATATCAGTTCACTTAAAAGAGTTCTTGGATAAATCATACTGTCAGATTTATTATTTAATAAGTTCGCATCTACTTCCCTAAAAATTTCCTCGCTAACTATCATAAATCTGCAACGTGAACTCCACGGTCTCTCCTTACCTCCGTCGGGTTCCCTGCATAATTGCAGTGCGAGCCTCTGACTTCACAGATTTCCTGCATAATTGCAGCGTGAGCCACGGTCTCTCCTTATCTCTGTCGGGTTCCCAGCATAGTTGCAGTGCGAGCCTCTGATTTCGCGGGTTTTTTTGCATAACTGCAGTGTGAGCCTCGCGATCTCCCTTTGTTTCCGTCGGGTTTCCTGTATAATTGCAGAGTAAGCCTTCCTCAACTTTCCTCACCGTACTCTCTAATGCAATTATAAAGGTGCAAACTTCTCAATATTAAATAAATATTAAAATAAATATTAAACAAATATTAAATAAAAATTTAGTGATACTATATCTAAGAACTCCTTCAAAGACCCGCTTCTTTATTATTATCATCGTTTAGTGGAGACTACGGCCCATTCCAAGCGGTTTATTAAGCGGTCCCGAAATCGTCGGAATCGGCGCCTAAGGCGAGAGTTGACTCGAGCTACGGCGGATTTATTTACAATAACCGATAACCACGATTTACTCCGTGAACAATTGGAAACATTAACCAGGGACCATATTAGTATTATTAACGCCCATTCTAACAACGACACACCGCCTTACTCCTTGATTTCTTCTCCCAAACCACAGAGAATACCCTATCCCCCTTCTCCTCCTCCTCTTGAACGGGATTCTCTCAGGTCACCCTCTCCCCCGAATCCATCCGTTCCTCTCGAACATCTCGAGGAACACGAGAAATTTCGCGAGATCGAAACGATCGATCTCGTGGACGAATCGTCGGAAGCGCCACAATATCCAGAAACCTCGAATACTCCTTCCCTCTCCCCACCTAATATAGAGTGTGGCGAACGTTGCACTTGTCAAGAGGCGAGAGAAATCCCTTCTTATTACGCCGACGTCTATGCTTTAATCAAGGGGCATAGTGGTCGAATTTCTTTTGACCATGGAGACGAGTTCTATCAATGGCTCCTTTCTAACTTCCCTATCCTAGATCTCCCTCTCTCAGAAGGTGTTTATACCTGCGGGCCAGACGATCCCGACAAAGAATAATTCAACAGAATAGTAGCGGGAAGTCTTCCCGGCACTCTCATCCCTATGTTCACCTCCATCCATCCCAACCATGTAAGATTCCCCGCTGACATCCTCCGAGCTTCCCCTTCCCCCTCCACCACCGAAATTACCGAACTCCCATGATCCTCACTCGAACTCACTCACTCCCACATACACATGCACAAACTTTTTATATATCAATTATTTATTTATTGAAAAATTATTGTAATAACCAATCGGGACCCTAAATTTTAAACAATAATTCTTTCCCCTCTCTGTCCCGATTGAAGACCTCCGTACTAATGTAACACCCGCGATCCACACTCACTCACTCATACACAGGCGCATCTATTTTCTGACTTGGAGAGCAACACTCTTAGAATAAGGAATAATAGTAATAATATAAGTGTAATAATTCCGATGAATCTAATTTTTCTTTTCTTGTCCTCTATACGATTAAAATTAATTAATTATCTTCATATCATGCCTAATACTCTTTAATAGACCCGATCTCATTACTTCCTTTCCCGAAATCGCACTAGGCCTCGTCCCGCGTGATAAAGATTAAGTTCTTTTATCGAAAAGAGGCCACCGACCGAATGGCCCTTTAAATAGAGTAAGAGCGACCTTTCCGGTCTATTTGGGCCTAAGCACGTTCGTTCGAGTCGAACAGACGGATAGTCTGCCGTCGTTCGAAGTAAGTTTAGTTACGCCCACCCGCTGACTCTTCCTTCCACGAGTCTGGACGTAACATTATCTTGAATTTTTTAAAAATTGCATTATGCAATTTTTCTTTCAAAATATTGTAGAGGACTTCAAGACGAATTCAACGTACTATAATAAGTGTCACTTTTCTTGATATTTAATATCAAATTTACAGCATTAATTTAAAGCAGCACTTACAAACTCTGACTAAAAATGTAAACATAAACATTGAACACTAAACATTGTGTGGAAACTATTTTCATCGTAACTATCGTAACATCGAACTGTCAAAGAAGTGTTTACTTTACTTATAATCAGGAACCTGGACCGAACCGGAACCAAAACCGATAACCGTTCTATAACCGGTTTTTTAATAGAACCGAAACTGTAAACCGTATTGAAATTCTATTAAATTTATAACACCGGAACCATAACCGGACCGTTAAATTATTTTCGGTTTACGGTTTTTTTCGGTAGAAGCACACACACATACACAATTTGACTGAACAACCTCAGCGCGGTGTACATTGGATAATGCGAATACCGATGATGTGTCAATTTTGAAGCTTCGTATCTTGGGAACGGCTTGTGTAAGAGACATCCATTTAAGAAAACATCGATGATCTTGACCTGACCTTCAATAGGTCACTCAAGGTCAAGTCCACATTTTCATCATCTGTCCCCCTTCAAGTTCTACAACTTTTGTCTGAAACATTCTTCCGTATCTTTCATATTTTTCGAGATGTTTGCTTGGGGAGATTAAAATGGGACACCCTGTATATATATAAAGTATATATAAATTATAAATAAATATGATGTTAAAGTCGGCCAATAGAGCCAAGCACGAAAATTAATTTTAATTTTTCGGAACTGTATCTCTTGATTTGAGATTACTGAGAGTTTTGACTTTAACATCATATTTATTTATTTAATATTGAGAGCCGATAAAAATATTTCTTAATTTATATATATAAATTATATTACTTTAAAAAATTATTATTAATTTTTATGACATATGAAAATATATTTATATATGTATCTATATTATATATACCTATATCTAAATATATTTTCATGTATAATATAAAGTGTTGTGTTTATTTATGTCATAAAAATTAATAATAATTTTTTAAAGTAATATAATTTAGAAATTAATTTAATTAGAAAAACGAAAAGTAAAAATTTTTAAAAACCTGAACCGTAACCGAAAAAATCATAATTTAAACGGTTTCGGTTTTTTTATTTATCAAAAAACCGAAACTGGAACCGGAACAGTTATTAAATATTTTATTAAACCGTAACCGAAACCGAACCCTAATTTTGTTTAGGTCTGGATCCCTACTTATAATAATAATGAAAAACTGTAACTTACATATGTAAGCAAATACCCAAATTGCTTGCTTCCTTTTGCAACACAAAGTTCTGTTCTTTTTATCAAATGACTATGCGTAGTAGCTACTATATTATATGGATCTAAAATTGCACAAACTGTAATTATCTTTTGTCGAAGATCTTCAATATTATTTATGGCAATTGTGTATTGAAAAAGTGCAAATATCGATGTGATGTTAAGTTTTCTTTGTAAAAATGCGGTCTAATTAAATAACGATCTAATAAACCGCATTAGATATTAATTTCTGTATCAAGAAAAATAAAAAAAAATAAAGCAGAAAAAGAAATGATAAACTATTGTAAGTATAATAAATGAAAAAATTAAGAAGAAATAGAAACCTATATTAACTTGAAAGTTCCGTTCTCGAGATCAATGTAAATTTTCTGATGACCAGAAATGCTGATTATGTCTGTTGAAAATATCACTGTTCAGTTCCCATTCCCACTTTACAGAGAGCGAAAGAGCGAAAGAGCGAGAGAGTGAAAGGGCGTGAGAGTGAGAGAGCGAGAGGGCGTGAGAGTGAGAGAGCGAGAGTCGGGGGCAATGCAGATCACTGAAGCAGCAGTTACTAATCACAAAAGAATATTTCTCAAACTTGACAAATGAACAGGAAAAAACACAATTCTTTAATATAATTAAATCCCGCGAAAGCGCGCGAGACGTAGAGCAATCTTTATCGATTCATTCGGCGCGCGATCGTGAAGCGTGCGACTTCGATAGTTCGAGATTCGTAATCGGGCGTTATCCGCAGGCGACGGTAAGGCGTACGAACGTTTCTGCTGAGAATACAAGCGGATCTGGCCGTGTCGTCGGCAATCGCTTCGACCGATCAGCTCTATAGTAATTTTGGCGAATTGCGCACGACCGTGACAAAGCACACGCGGTCGAACGCGTGTTGATGCTCGCTGGTTTAGATAGCGAGTAAGTAAACAATGCTTACATTTGCTGGATTTATTTTCTTTCTCTCGAGTGTTGATATCGGATTGATTTACGACCGTTATTCCTTTTGCCCACTTTGTCTTATCTCGCAGATATTATTACCGTTCGGTGGCATCAAATTAATTAGAGTGAATTCGCGCTCGTTCGAACATCCCGCCTGCCTTCATCGATTTGATCGAATGAAATAGTCGTGTATTATTAATCACAAGACATACAATAATTTGCGCTCGTCGAATGTCATTAATCGACCCCCCCCTTCTCTTTCGAACGCAAGGTTCGGCAACGCGCAATCACGGCCGATTCTTCGCGTTCGCTGCAACAAAGCTTCCCGAATGACCTATCGGTCGGCCGATCTTCGCGCGGGACGAACTCCGCTCAGACAGTCTATGTACTCGCGGCGTTATTTTCGTAGTCACGCGATGGGAGTAAAATCAGGCGGTTCACTGGTCTCTTGTATCTCGAGGTCGCGGTTCGCACGGAGACTACGCGCACGAGGCCGTAGGTCCTCGCCGGGGTGGACGTCAGTGAATCTTGCAAGGGGCCATTTCGTCGGTGGTGTCGGTCGCCTCGTCGCGCAGGAGGCACAATCGGCCGATCTTGATGGTGGAGTCGCTTCCCCACCATTTCGGTCGATGATTGAGCGTGTGCAGATACTCCTGGGACCACCTTTCCCAAAAACTCTGTTTTATGCGTTGGATCAACTGCCAGCGTGTCAGTCGATTTTCTGCCGTGTCGAGCAGCGAGGGCTCAGGCACGGCGTTGAGTGCCGTCCTATTAGAAAGTGCCCTGGTGTCAGGGCCGCGATGTCGTCGGGGTCCTCGGAGAGTGCCTCAAGCGGCCTTGAATTGAGGCACGCCTCAATTTGCACTAGGAGCGTAGACATCTCCTCAAACGTCAAGGTGGTGTCGCCTAGCACGCGTCGAAGGTGTCGCTTGAGCGATTTGACGGCTGCCTCCCATAACCCGCCGAAGTGCGGCGTCGCTGGTGGGTTAAATTTCCATCGGATGTGGTCGCGTCCGAGCTGATCGGCGATTTGACGTCCTTCTTTGCTGCTTGCGGCGAAGAGCGCCCTAAGTTGCCTGTCCGCTGAAAAATTCGTTCCGCAATCGCTATACATCACCTCGCACAGTCCTCTCCGGGAGACGAATCGCCGCAGAGCGGCGAGGAAGGCGTCGGTGCTGTAGTCAGACACGGCATCTAAATGAACAGCCTTGGTGCTTAGGCAAACGAACACCGCGATGAACGTGTTGTAGCTCCGATGTCCTCGGCCCTTGGTGGTCCTCAACGAGATTGGTCCGGCGTAGTCAACGCCGGTATGCAGGAACGGCCTTGATGGGGTCACCCGCGGGCGCGGAAGGTCGCCCATCTTCTGCTGCACGGCTGCCGCCCGCCATCGCAGGCAGGGCAGGCATCGGTGGATGACGCCTTTGACCTCGGATCTTCCTTGGGGGATCCACAGTCGCTGTCGCAGTAGTCCGAGTGTTTGCTGCACGCCTCCGTGTAGCGTCTTCTTATAGCATGCCTCGATGTACAACTTGGAGAGGTGGGATGCGCCAGGCAAAATGACGGGGTGTTTCTCGTCATATGGAAACAGAGCGTGTTTCAGTCTCCCGCCAACCCTCAGTATTCCCTTGTCATCCATGAAGGGCGTCAGCTTCAGGATCGAGCTCGTTCGATGTAGGGGCCGTTCACTAGAGATTGCGGCGATTTCATCACGGAATCCCCACGCTTGGGTGACACGGATCCATGTCGCCTCTGATTTCTCCAGCTCAGTCACGGACAGATAGGCGGCGTTCGTCCGCTGCGGTCGCAGCCAGCGGCGGCACCACTCTGTGACGCGCAGGAGCCGGTACAGCGATGAGTATCTCGTCAACATGGGCTGCTCGGCAGGGCTTTGTTTAACGGCTGTGTGGACGCTCGTGCGCTATTCCGGCAGATTGTTCGTCACGTTCAGTGCGGGGCCGGCCTCCCAAGATCCCGACGTTGTGCTCAACCAGGGTGGTCCCTTCCACCATAGGTCGTGCGTCACCAGGTCACGGGGCGACAATCCCCGTGAAGCACAGTCCGCCGTGTTGTCGCATCCTGGTGTGTGATGACAATGTGCTTCGGGTACCGTCCGCTGGATTTCTGACACGCGGTTCACCACGTAGGTCTTCCAGCGTGACGGGTGTCCTTGTATCCAAGCGAGGGTCACGGTGGAGTCTGACCAGAGGTGCAAGGTGGCGTCCGACAGTTCAACGACAGTTCGTGCATGGGAAACGAGGGCGGCGAGTAGCGACGCCGCACATAGCTCCAACCGCGGCAGGCACACTTGCTTGACTGGCGCGACCTTGGTCTTGGCCGTCAGCAACGACGTCCTAGCGGTGATCCACCGCTCGCAGATACAGGACGGTGGCGTAGGCTCTCTCTGACGCATCTGCAAATCCGTAGAGCTCGATGTGGTCGCCGACGTTGTGAGGAATCCAGCGTGGTACTCGCACGTTCTCGAGGCACGGTAGGTCCTCCTTCAGGGTCGCCCAGAGTGAGATGTCGTTTTCCGCCAGGGGAGTGTCCCAATCCAGTCCCTGAAGCCAAACTGATTGGATAAAAATCTTGGCGCGGATGACCACGGGAGCCAGCCAGCCAAGCGGGTCAAATAACTGCGCGGTGAGCGATAAAGCCGTTCGCTTTGTAGTGGGTCGCTCCCCGGTCGGCCGGATCGCGTAGGAGAAGCAATCGCCTGGGTGCCACCGCAGGCCGAGCATTGAGTGGCTCTCGTGCGCCTCCCAAGCTCGGAGGTCGACGTGTGTCCGGTCTTCGGCGGGAATGTCCCTGAGTAGTTCAGGGTCGGTCGCGGCCCACTTCTTCAGGGGGAAGCCACCCGCCTTGCAGAGCTGGACCAGTTCGTGCTGCATGTCGAGCGCTTCCTGAATTGTCGGAGCGTCCATGAGAATATTGTCGACGTAAACATCGCGACGCCGGACGGCGGCTCCCATCGGGTAACGCGCTTCTTCGTCGTCTGCCAATTGTCGCAGGGTGCGAATGGCCCCCCAAATGGGCAACCTCCCTGGTTGCGACCGAATCCTAACTCCCAAGGGAGCGGAGGGAGCCGCAACCGGGGAGGCCGGGGGGAGGGGTCGCGCGCCTGTGGTGGTCGCGCACTGCCCGGCCGCATGGGGCGCGACTTCCCCCCTCTTAGACGTAGATGCGGTGGGAGCGCCCTCCCACCGGAAGCCGAAAGGCACCGGTGGGAGGGCGCAAGCGCCGTAGAGAGGGTCCTTCTCCTTCTGAGAAGGGCCCCCTGGTGAGGGCCTCCGGGGCTGGACGCCGAATCCCCTATCCCTTAGGGAGGGGGAGGGAGCACCACTCCGGAGGCGGGGGGTGGCGGCTCGAGCGGGATACTCGAGCCGTGACCTCGCCCCCCAAACTTTTTGGGAGGGCGTGGCGTGGGGTCGGTGTCGCCCTGCGCCGCAACCGCGAACAATCCACACGATGCGTGGAGGAAGAGTGTCGTCCCCTTCAGGGGCGGCGCTCTCCCCAAGAAGGAAAAAGGCGGGGGGGCGGCGAGTCGGCATGGGATACCAGCATCCTCGCCGTCCCCCACCTAACCCCCGAGTAGGACACCCGCTGTGGTTTTAGTGCGGTAGGTCTTGGGCCCCCTGACTGATCCATTCGTGGATCGGCCAAGGGGAACAAGGAGTCCCACATAAGCCTTATCCCCTACCCGGGGGGTGAGTGATTTCCATGAGGTTTCCACAGCGATAGAAAAAAAGGTGCGAATGGCGAGGAAGGGGGCGCACGCCAATCCACGTCACTGTGTTTAGCTGGTAGTCCGTAATTGCCTGTGTCTCGTTGCTCCTCCATACGATCCGCTGCAAGTCGCGATCCCCTGGATGCACGAGGACCTGCCTGTACATTTTCTCAATATCTGTCGCCATGGCGTGCTTATGTCGCCGCCAACGCAGCAGTACGTCAGGTAGAGCAAGCAACAGGTTCGGGCCAATGAGGAGGTTCTCGTTCAGCGAGGCGCCCGAGCGAAGGCGCGACGAACCGTTGAAGACCACGCGTAGCTTCGCTTTTCCGTCGGCGTCCTTCAGTATACCGTGATGGGGGAGGTAGCACATTCGTCCCCCTGACTCTTCCCCGCGCGGCGCGGCGGGTGTCATATGGTGAAGGTCTTCGTATGCTTGCATAAACTCCTTGTAAAGTTCGCGCATTCGACTGTCACGCGCGAATCGGCTTTCCATGCACGTCAGCAGGCGTGCGGCAAAGGGTCGCGTCCCGGAAAGGTTGGGCAAGCAAGCGGCAATCGGCAGGCGAACGATATACCGGCCCGTCGCATCTCGAGAATGCGTCTCCGCGAACTGGTCTTCGCATTGCTGCTCCTCCTTCGTCCAGAGAGTAGGTGTGTGACGCAATTCCTCCTGTTCCCAGAACTGTCGCACCATTGCGGACAGCGATTCCTCGATTATGCACGAGTGTGACCGAGTGTGATCGCTCTCGGCCGTCGCGTCGACAGCTCCCGAAAAAATCTATCCGAGGTATGTGTTCTGCGTGATCGGTTCCCGCGGGCCCCCCTTGCTTACGCCGGGCTCGAGAATAGATGCGTAGACGTCGGCGCCGAGGAGGACGTCCACCGGATCGTTGTAGTGGAACTCGGGATCGGCAAGGTCGAGCCCCCGCAAATGGTGCCATGCTTTTCGTTTGATGGTTGTTGTCCCCGAGTACGTTGTAAGGCGGGGCAAGATTAGCGCCGACACAATTATTGCCGAACCGGCGGCACGCGGTAAAACGCGCAACGATACACGACCCTTCGTGGCGGCCGTTTTATGCCCTCTGACGCCGGACACGATGACGGTAGTAGGTCTTCGAGGTAGCCGCAGGCGATGGGCGAGGCTTTCCGTGATCATCGACGCCTCCGATCCTTGGTCGATGAGTGCTCGGGCACAGTGTTGACCGCCGAATCGATCGGCAACCCAAACGCGCGCGGTAGCGAGGAGAACCGCCCCTCGCCCCAGCACCGGACACTGCGCTACGTGTGACGTCTTCGCCGGGAGTGCCTCGCGACATGCGTCGTGTAGGGACGAATGGTGCCTCACCTGGCACGCGGAGCAACTTTTTTTTATTGGCACTCACCGACTGAATGTTTGCCGAGGCAGTTGAGGCATAGGCGGCTAGCCTCGACGTGCTGCTTCCTCTCCGTCGTCGTTTTCTGCTTGTAGATCTCGCACAGCATGATGAAGTGGTCTTTCTGGCACATCGAGCAGCGACCCCGCTTTCCTTCTTCCTTCTAGACGTGATGCGAACGCGCCAGTCGAGTGCCGTGATCGCCCGTTTTGATCCCGTTCGTTTCCTTCTGAGGATGCAAGGCCTCCAGGGTATGCAGACGTCGTTCCAAGAAGGTCTTGAGCTCGGACTACGAAGGCGGCTCCGAGGAGCCGCTGACTGATTCCTCCCAGTCGCGGCGAGAGCGCGCGTCGAGGAGCTCCGCCGTGAGATGCACGAACAGATCCTCGCAATTTGAGACCGGTCGTTTAATGCTTTCTAGTGAGCTGACAGTGGTCACCACGCACTGTAGGATCTTCTTCAACTCGCCGGCTGACTCGCTCTTCATCCGCGTGAGCGCCGTGAACGCGGAGAAGTATGATCGAACAAGCAGTCGTTTGTTCTCGTAGTGCTCGGTGAGCACGTCCCACGCCCGTTGATAATTCTGTGAAGTCGTGGAAAAATTTCGGACGAGCGCCTCTGCTTCTCCCTTCAAGCTCGCTTTCAGGTAGTGCAATCTCTCTATTTCGGTGATGCTGTCATCCGCCCCTATGACTGATTGGAATAAGTCTCGGAAGGGCGGCCAGTCCGCGTACCTTCCTGAAAACTGCGGCAGTTGAATGCGTGGCAGAGTCGTGCGTTGCCGAGGACGTGCAGAGTCGGTTGTAGCTGTAGACTCCTCGAGATCCTGTCGCGGCGTCAAGGCGGCCCTCATGGTCAAGAGCTGCGTCTTCCTCATCATGTATGTTTCTTCTACCGCTGCCGCGACGTTACTCTTCCAGTAGTCGTGCGGTTGCACCTCCTCCCAAAAGGTTGCACACAGATCTTCGTGCTGCTTCTCATATTTTTCCCAGCAGCTTTCCAGTCGCTGGAGTCGGGTATCAATGGCTTCAGCAGTAATGTTTGCGACGCCCGTCTTCTTCAAATTCTCCACCATCCTCGAGATGCTAATCTGTAGCTCTGCCTGTCGGCGGATCAGAGCTTCCATTTCCATGCTCATCCTTGCGTGGCGCCGAGATTCGGTTGAGAGTCACTGATCGGATGTCTCACTCACACTGCACGTAGGTTGCATCAGCGCGAAAATCCGGCTCGAAGGACCAGAATGTTCAGTTCGCGTTCCCACTTTACAGAGAGCGAGAGAGTGAAAGGGCGTGAGAGTGAGAGAGCGAGAGGGCGTGAGAGTGAGAGAGCGAAAGTCGGGGGCAATGCAGATCACTGAAGCAGCAGTTACTAATCACAAAAGTATATTTCTCAAACTTGACAAATGAACAGAAAAAAAACACAATTCTTTAATATATTGGATGATTGCAAAAATTCGTGCCCGATTTGAAGTTATTACCACCATCTATGCAAATCGGGCACGAACTTTTGCAATCATCCAATATAATTTAATCCCGAAAAAGCGCGCGAGACGTAGAGCAATCTTTATCGATTCATTCGGCGCGCGATCGTGAAGCGTGCGACTTCGATAGTTCGAGATTCGTAATCGGGCGTTATCCGCAAGCGACGGTAAGGCGTACGAACGTTTCTACTGAGAATACAAGCGGATCTGGCCGTGTCGTCGGCAATCGCTTCGACCGATCAGCTCTGTAGTAATTTTGGCGAATCGCGCACGACCGTGACAAAGCACACGCAGTCGAACGCGTGTTGATGCTCGCTGGTTTAGATAGCGAGTAAGTAAACAAGGCTTACATTTGCTGGATTTACTTTCTTTCTCTCGAATGTCGATATTGGATTGATTTACGACCGTTATTCCTTTTGCCCACTTTGTCTGATCTCGCAGATATTATTACCGTTCGGTGGCATCAAATTAATTAGAGTGAATTCGCGCTCGTTCGAACAATCACTGACATTGGTATACATTTTGACTCTGTCCACATAATTTTATCTAATATACAAGGATTTTCTTCATAAACAATGGTAAGCCATGCTATAAATTTTAAATGTTGTATTTCGTCAATTAGACGTATGTAAATATTGTACTAAAGTTATTTTAAATAGATGATATTTGTCTTTCATTATTCTATCTACACTTCCAACTGATATGTTCATTTCAATAGCAATAGCACAAATCGAGGTATGTAGATTTACGTGAAAATGAGCCAATACTACTGCAGAATTATTATTATTATTTTTAACTACACGACTTTGATACAGACGTTTTTCATTAGATAATTTTTCAGTTTTCCGCAACTGCTATTCAATGTTTTTAAAAATTTTTTCTGATAAATGATTTCTATCTTCATATTGTTGCCTGTAGAGCAAGACTACAGCTTCACGAGAATTTCTTCTACAATCACCAAATATTAGTAACATCTCAATTTTTTCCGAATTAGAATAACGATTCATTGTGAACCGCACTCCTATTGTAACTATCAACTTTGGAATACTGAAATATTATACGATGTGATTACGATGTCTCGATTTTTTACGTTTATGTTTATATTTCAAAGTTCCAAACTTTTAATGTTTATATTTACATTTTTAATCAGAGTTTGTAAGTGCTGCTATTTAAAATAATGCTGTAAATTTGGTATTTATTATCAATAAAAGTGATACTTATTATAGTGCATTGAATTCGTCTTGAAGTCTTCTAGAATACTTTGAAAGAAAAATTGCATAATATAATTTTAAAAATTCGAGGTAAATGGATTTTTTTATGAAAATTTTTTTTCCAAATTTTTCTTGCATGTGATAATTTGCGTGAAATAAATTAATTTTTACTATATAAAATTTTTTTAAATTGTCAGAAACATCTCAAAAATTGTGCGAACCGTTATGCTGAATGTGGTGTATTTACGGTACTCATACATTGTTAGCTTAGCCTTGTAATCACGTGATTTGAGGAATTTCCGATTTGGCGATATATCGCCAGAGTGGGAACACGAGGGCAGAGTCAGTCCACGGCCGACGCTCGTATGTAACGTACCGGCATACAGCACGACATGTATTATAACTGGAGCTAGCTCACTTGATAATAAATAACCATCATATAGTTGTTCATTAAAAGTCACGTTGGTGTTTAATTAACAACCCGACCAAATCGCAAGACATGACAATTTTGGCGACGAGGTAACTCGAACTCAATAATCAGGAGTGCGATAAAGAAAGTAGAAAAAGTGCGTTTGATTCGCTGTACTCGAGATCCACTATATATACGGTAATTGCACGGTAGTCGCGAACAAGCTAGTAGCCAGCAAAGTGTGTAGTATACGATAACGACGAAACTCAAAAGTAACGGGAGACAGAATTACGCAATTGTTGAAAACGGACGCGTAATAGATTTAGTATTCGGTAAATGCGGGTATGCAAACAATGTGTAATGTAACAGAAAATCGCGGAAAAAAGATATAAACAATAAACGCGAATAAGTGTAAAATTTTGTAATATTTCACAAAATTTTGTAATATTTCACAAAATTATATTTGGTGAATAGAGACTTCTAGAATATTTCGTTATTCGAATGTCGTCGGAATTCAGTAGCGAAGAAGAGATAACGATTCATAATATTGACTACACAAGGACATCGTGGATTCAAACTCTCTCAAAGTCATAGTTAGCTGAATTATTATCGAACCTACACATCAAATTCGACAGCAACAGCGATATCAAACAACTACGAAAACTTCTGAGATCGCACGTACGCGACAAACAGCGTAAACAAGAAACGGAACGCAACGAGGCGCCTGAGAACGAAATAAACAAAGTCCCCAAGATAATTCACACGATGTCAGAACACAAAGCGTCAAACTTAGAGTTTATACTAGGAAAAGATGACTGGGAAACATATACGGAGCGATTGGAGCTATATTTCCTGGTAAACGATATAAAGGCTGAAAAGCAAGCAGCAGTCTTGCTAACGAAAATAAATCCGGAAACGTATAACTTAGCAAGAGACTTATGTGCACCAGATAAACCAAGCACAAAAACGTATGCGCAACTAGTCGCACTTATCAAAGGCCACTTAAACCCCAAACCTTCGGAGGCGATGGAAAGGTGTAAATTCCATCAGGCCCAACAAGCGTTAACGGAATCGGTCGCAGATTTTGTTGCAAGATTAAAGCGACTTTCACTATATTGCAACTTTCCGGATGTAAACAATGCGGTACGAGACCAAATTGTGTGTGGCCTCAAGGATCATGCGACGAAGAAAGCCCTATTTCGAGAAGAAAACTTGACTTACGATACAGCATATAAAATTGCGACGCAAATGGAAACGGCAGAAAAGGACGCGACGACGACCGATAAATTGAATACGGTAGCGATGCCAAGCACAAGTTCGGTACAATGGACACAGCAGTCACAACAACGTTCTTACAGGAGCACACAAGGATTCTCACGAGGTAACAAACAGTACACCAGAGGTGCGTCAAGGAAAAAATTTACGGACGACAGCTCAAACACTCAAAACTCGAATCAGCGAACAATCACATGTTACTGCTGCGGAAAAGACAATCACATGGCCAGAGATTGTTTTCAGCGATACCAGACATGCAAAGCCTGCCACAGGAAGGGACATCTTACAGTAATGTGCAGAACAAAGAAATCGGAGGTTCAACATCTTCAAGCAGGATCAACTCAGGAAACAGAGAAGGGAGAAGAATCTTCAGAAGACTTCATCTGACAAGAAGAAGATGACATCGGTAATAATCGGATAAGAGTCGGTAATGTAAACATTATAACTGATTGTAAGACCGCGGAACCGATGTACATAAATATTATTGTAGACGGAATTAATGTAAAGATGGAAATAGATACGGGAACTTATGTAACAATAATGTCGGAAGAAAAAAAAAAGAGATATTTCCCGACTACACGAATCGAAACGCTGAATATGCCCCTGAAAGCATATGGTAAAGTCCCACTCGAACATGTCAGTATTACGACGGGATTAGAGGTTCAATTAGGTAAGCGTAAGGCAACATTAAAAATGATAATAATGAAGGGATCGGGACCAACGTTAATTGGAAGATAATGGCTACAGGCATTAGCACTATGGCCACTACCTTTAAATGAATTAGTAAGCGATACGTTGAGTTGCCATAAAATAGATTTGAGTAACGTTATTAAAGAATTTCCAAGTAGATTTCCAAAGTTATTTGGTCCAGGAACGGGACTATATAATAAAGGTGTTTTAAAATTAGTACTACGAGAGAATTCACAACCAAAAGCGCTTAAGGCAAGACACTTACCTTTCGCATTGACAAAAAAAGTCGAGAACGAAATAAATAGATTAGAGGCACTAGGTCATTTGAAGAAAGTAGACGTTAGCGATTGGGCGACTCCAATCGTACCAGTAATCAAATCGAACGGGACAGTGAGAATCTGTGGAAATTTCAAGCTTACGGTAAACCCTTGTTTAGTAATGGACCGGCATCCGTTACCATTGATAGACGAAATCTTTGTAGCATTGCGGAATGGCGAGAAATTTTCACAGATAGATTTACAGCACGCGTATATGCAGATTCCAGTAGACGAGAAAAGTCAAGATTACCTCACGATAATTACACATAAAGGATTGTATAAGTATACAAAAATGACAGAAGGCATTGCATCAGGGCCGGGAGATTTCCAACGGAAAATAGAACAATATTTAGCGGGTATCGAAGGCGTGATACCATACCTTGACAACATATTTTGCACCGGTAGTAACGACAAAAAGCACTGGCAAGCTCTTAATACGATATTTACGCGATTGGAAGAGACCGGGTTCAAAATAAACATAAACAAATGCGATTTTTTCAAAGATCGACTCGACATTTTAGGATTCGTAATTGATAAAAATGGACTTTACAAGTCGGAAACGAAAGTCAAGGCAATGATTCACGCACCGACACCGAAAGAAAAGAAGCAATTAGACTCGTTCATAGGATTAATAACATACTATGCAAGATTCTTACGAAATAGAGCCGAGAAGTTAAAACCGCTATACGAATGTGCTAAACAAGGTGAATTTAAATGGAATAAAGAATGCGCATCTGCTTTTGAATGGATAAAAACAGAATTAGCGTCCCCGAGAGTTTTAGCTCATTTTGATCCTGACGAGGAGTTAGTCTTAGCATGCGATGCATCGGCATACGGAATAGCAGCGATACTATCACACCGATATAAAGATAAAACTGAGAGACCGATAGCGTTCGCATCAAAAGTGATTCCGGAGCCAGAATTAAATAGAGCGATAATCGATAAGGAAGCTAGTGCGATAATATTCGGTTTTAAAAAATTCTACAATTACATTTTCAGTAAACAGATAATTTTACGAACTGATCACAAACCTTTGACTCATATTTTTGGCCCAAAACAAGAAATTCCACTCACGGTGGCTAGTAGACTGCAGCGATGGGCATATTTTCTTTCGAGATTTTCATACACAATCGAGTACATTAAATCAGAAAAGAACAGTAATTGTGACGCACTATCAAGACTCCCTATCGATGACGCGACTCCAATTTTTGATAAAGAATTCACTGCGGTAAATTACATAGAAGAAATCGAAGTTTTAAATGCGGGAGAGATTGCGAGAGAGAGTAAAAGCGATAAAATGTTAAGCAGAGTTATTCGATACGTAAGAAACGGGTGGCCAAAGGTAAACGAGTTAAGCGAGGAAGAAAGAAATTTGTATACGAAACGAGACGAGTTATCAGTGGATAAAGGGTGTCTACTGTGGGGTTATAGAGTTGTGATTCCAGAAAAGTTTAGGGAAAGTGTCCTTCGAGAACTTCACGCATCACACTTCGGAATAGTGAAAATAAAGATGATTGCAAGATCATATGTATGGTGGCCGAACATCGATAGCGAAATTGAGAACATGATCGCGGCATGTACAGTATGTGTGAGAGAGAGAAAAACACCTGCGAGTGTACCGTTGACACCTTGGCCTTATCCCGATAGGTTTTGGAGCAGAATTCACGCGGACTTTTTAGGTCCATTCCACGGACACATGTTCATGGTAGACGCGTACTCAAAGTGGCCTGAAATAATTGACATGCACAGGTGCACGCAGGCTCCAAAAGCTATCGAAGAATTTAAGAAAATACTCGTTAGGCATGGCCTACCGAGACATCTTGTTACCGACAACGGGACTCAATATACGAGTAATGAGTTTCGAGACTTTGTAAATAGAAACGGCATTAAACACAGCTTCACTGCGCCGCACCACCCTGCTACGAACGGTGCAGCAGAAAATTTTGTAGAGACTTTTAAAGACAAAGTGGACAAAATAGTGAAGAGCGGTAAAACATTAGATTATGCGGTAAACTTATTTTTATTTGATTATAGAACGTCAGAGCATTGCACAACAGGAAGAACGCCGGCGTATATGGTTTATAAGCGAGAATTGAGAACTCGTTTTGACTTGCTAAAGCCAGATGTTAGTAGTGATGTTTCCGATAAACAATTAGCTCAAATTATTGCGAAAAACGGTAGTCGAAATGTCGAATTCCAAATAGGCGAAATGGTAATGGTTAACGATTTCAGCACTCGTAACGATAAACGAATCGAAGGAAAAATCATACAGAAATTGTCTCCGGTAACGTATAGAGTTGAAACAGCACCTGGTAAAATTTGGAAGCGACACGTCGATCAAATTATTAAGTACCCGAAGGCGAACGTTAGAACTGCGAGCACTATCAAATCAACCGAGAAAAAACCACTGAGTATATTGCGGCGTTCAGGACGATTAAAGAGATAATGTCGGAATAGAGAGGGAGGAGTTGTGGTGTATTTACGGTACTCATACATTGTTAGCTTAGCCTTGTAATCACGTGATTTGAGGAATTTCCGACTTGGCGATATATCGCCAGAGTGGGAACACGAGGGCAGAGTCAGTCCACGGCCGACGCTCGTATGTAACGTACCGGCATACAGCACGACATGTATTATAACTGGAGCTAGCTCACTTGATAATAAATAACCATCATATAGTTGTTCATTAAAAGTCACGTTGGTGTTTAATTAACAACCCGACCAAATCGCAAGACATGACACTGAACATCCTGTATATACATATATATATATATATATATATATTGTGTGTGTGTGTGTGTGTGTGTGTGTGTGTGTGTGTGTGTGTGTGTGTGTGTGTGTGTGTGTGTGTGTACAGGATGAGTCATTTTAATCAATACACGCAAATATCTCGTAAAGTAAGAAAGCTGGAAAAAAATGTTTTATACTAAAGTTGTAGGGTTCAGAGGGGGACACTTGATGATGACCTTGATCCTGATGGACTCTTTTGGAGTCAAATTTAGGGGTCATTTTAAGGTCAACTTGATTTTCTTAAATGAAACCACCAATTTTTCATATCATATTCTTGTAGTTGGCGTCAAGACCTTTTTAAAACACTATAATAAAATAATTCAGAAATAGTATATATCGCTAGTGGTAAATATAAATTGGTAGACTTAAATTCGACGTAACTAGCAAAGGTTTATTCAATTATACAATTATATTCACAACGTTTCGACCATTTGGTTGTGGTCCTTATCAAGTGAAAAACACTATAACAAAGGATTGACAAGTAATTTTTACATTTAAAACGCATATAAAAAATAAAATAAAACTGAAATTACAAAAGAACTTACTTAATTAATAAACGATGTGGTGGTTAAATTATAAATATATAAATCTAAATCATCTAAGTAATAAAATGTAAATAGAGACAATCAAAGAAAACACGTCTCATAGCTGTGATGATCAGTCAACAACTAAATTAACAGTCAAAAAGATGTTTATACGACCTTTATAATTTTATCATAAATATTTGTCAGATTTTCTGTGTCTTGTTGCAAATTAATTGTATTGTCATGCTTCTTAATCAAAAACATTTCAGCAATCTCTCTCTTTCTTATATGTTTTTCGTTATGCAAGATGATCGGTGATGTCCAGTTGAATTCGTGTCCAAATTCACATTTATGTTTACTGATTGCGGAGTGATTAGTCACATGCAATTTTATGTTATTAAAATGTTCTTTAACTCTCGTGCATAAATGCCTCTTTGTTTGGCCAATATAAGACGCATCACAATCCTTGCAATCAATCTTATAAACTACATTAGTTCGAACCTCGTTACTTAATTTGTCTTTTCCGCGCTTGATTAACGTATTTAATTTCTTAGGTAGGCTGTAGACGACATTTATGTTCACCTTTTTAAGTGAACGTTTAATATCATCACTAACACCTTCAACGTATGGAAGCGGAATAACACGTGCTTTTTTTTTATGCAAGTTAGAACCAACATTATTAACAGATTCAAGAAAACTATCGTTGCCGTCATTTTTTAAAAAGTTGATTCTTCTATTTACATATTTGTTGATAAGGTGTTTAGGAAAACTATTATTGATTAAAATATTTTTGACAGTCTCAATATTAGTCCGGTGAAATTGATCATCAGATAGTAAAATTGCGTGGTCTATTAAATTATAGATGGTATTAATTTTATATTTGATTGGGTGACCCGAAAAAAAGTTTATGTATCTGCCTGAACATGTAGGTTTCCTATACCAATTAGTTATAAGTTTATTCCCTCTACGAATGACTGTGGAGTTTAAAAAGTTGATAGAAGAATCAATTTCAACTTCGTGAGTGAAATTCAAGCGCTCATGATAGTTATTAAACGTTGTTAAAATTTCATTAATTTTGAAACCTGGTAGCTATGAGACGTGTTTTCTTTGATTGTCTCTATTTACATTTTATTACTTAGATGATTTAGATTTATATATTTATAATTTAACCACCACATCGTTTATTAATTAAGTAAGTTCTTTTGTAATTTCAGTTTTATTTTATTTTTTATATGCGTTTTAAATGTAAAAATTACTTGTCAATCCTTTGTTATAGTGTTTTTCACTTGATAAGGACCACAACCAAATGGTCGAAACGTTGTGAATATAATTGTATAATTGAATAAACCTTTGCTAGTTACGTCGAATTTAAGTCTACCAAACTATAATAAAATATTTTTTCATAAAGTAATTTTTGAGTTATGAGACTTAGTAGCGCCATTAAACTGCTGGTGGTATTTGCTATATATACATATATATATATATATATACACATATACATGTATACATAGGGTGTAACAGAGCGGCCGTATCAGCCATTTTTGGAGGAAAATACGCATTTTTTTGAAAAATGTTTCATACTAAAGTTGTACGGTTTTAAGCGCCGCATTACATATATAGTAATATTAGAACGACCTTGAATAGTATTGTCAAGGTCACATAAAGATCTTGAAATTTTTAAATGGAAACCCCATTTTTTATTGTATATTCATGTAACTTACCTCGAGAGCTCTTCAAAACATTATAATAAAGTATTTTTTTATTCAGTGCTTTTCGAATTATAATGCTTGAAGTTTACAGTATTTATACATAAAATACAAAATATCTTGTAAAATATTCAGTTTTCGGTAATCTTACCTTAATACTTTTTATGCACAAAAAAATAAGAGACCAATCAATTAATGTGCAGAAAACGCATAATTTGTTTTAGGAAAAAATATGTTGCAAATTGTATATATTTTCTTAAAAATAACTATGCGTTTTCTTTACACCAATTGATTTGTCTAATTATCTTATATATGTTTATAAAAGTAAGTAAGATTAACGAAAACTAAATATTGTACGAGATATTTTGTATTTTATGTCAAAATAAACTTCAAGCATTATAATTCGAAAAATGCTGAATAAAAAAAAATACTTTATTATAATGTTTTGAAAAGCTCTCGAGGTAAGCTATACAAATATGCCATAAAAAATGGGGATTTCCATTTAAAAATTTCAAGGTGATCTTTATATGACCTTGACAATGCTATTCAAGGTCGTACTAATACTACTACATATGTAATGCGGCGCTTAAAACTTTATAACTTTGGTATGGAACATTTTTCAGAAAAATGCGTATTTTCCTCCAAAAACGGCTAATCTGGTATACAGCTGCTCTGTTACACGGTGTATATGGTATATGTATATTACATACAATATTATATATAAATACAGAGTGTCCCATAATTCACGAACCATCTCTCGTATGCATGTAGAGCATCTTAAACTGACAATGAGTAGAAAAGTCCTCTAACATTTTGCAATTTTCACAATAATTAATGAGAAATTAATTTTAAAATATTGGCCAATTCGCGCGCCTAAAGCGAGAAGACAGAGACTGTTGGCTCACTCGGAGGTCCAGCGTTATTTATGCGCTGCTTATACATAGTTATTGTCTTTTGCAGATCGCTCCTTCCCGCTTCGTCGCACCTAACAACCGTGTAACATTAGACTGTTTCTTTTCGTCGCGTGCTTAATAACCACGTAAGACTGGACTATCTTTCCTCACCGTGCGCTTGTAATCATGCGAATTGGCCAATCTTTTTTGCGAAAATCGCAAAATAATAAAAAACTTTTCCACTCACAATCAGTTTAACACGTTCTACATGCACACGAGAAGTGGTTCACGAATTATTAGACACCCTGTATCCTGTATATACATATGTAAGTTCTGTATACTATATATATACCCAGATAGCCAAATCTGTCAAGAGCATGTATTAAAACTGTGTGCTATATATTTTTGCCAGCAAAAAAACTGCAGATTTTATACAAAACTTGTTATATCAGATAATGATAGCAGAACGTTGGCAGAAATGTTATAAAATCTGCTGACATAATTTGACAGCAAGTCAGTAGCAGAAATCAAGCAGGATTTGTATAGAATTATCATAGCAGATTGGTAGTAGAAACCGAGCAGGATTTGCGCAACGCAGTTTGGTGTCAGATTGACGGCAGAAATCGAGCAAGATTTGCGCGCGCACAATCTGATGGCAAATTGACAACAGGATCTGCATTTTGCAGTTATTTAATAGTTCCTTCACCTACCGCTATGTGATGTATTTTCTCGCAATCAAATTTCTGTTAAAAATAGATATAAAGTCTGCAAGTCGTGGCTATTAATAAAAGATCAAAAGTATATTTTTCTATCAGTTTAATTTTTGATATCTGACAAGTCTAACATGAGAATATTAAACTTATTAGAATCAATAGGATATACATGAAAAATTATCCATTTACTTTCTATTTAAAGCATAAAGCAGAATTTAATTCTCATATAAATTATATCTTAAATTTTATAAATTATATAAATTTAATTATTTTTACAATTTATTTTATTAATTTAATTAATAGATTAAATTGAACATTTAAAATTGCTATGTGAGATATAACTACATACAATATAATATGTTATACATTAAATATCATATTTATGAAAAAAAAATTATAAGTAGCGGATAACACGTCTTATGCATCTGTTATATTCATCGAAAAATATTGAATTTTATTATACTTATATATTCAAATGGCAAGGAATTGTGCAGATCCTGCTCGATTTCTGCCGCCAATCTGCTATTAGATTGTGTTTGACAGATCTGTTCGGTTTCTGCTGTCAATCTGCCATCAAACTATATGTGCAGATCTGCTCGGTTTCTGCCGCCAATCTGCTGTCAGATTTTGCTTACTAACTATGCTAGCAGAATATCATCAATTGCGGACACAGTGGATAGGAATCTGCTGTAAAGTCATGATTAGATCTGCTGTCATACTGCCGACATGCTGCTAACATTTTGCTATCTGGGTATATATACATATGTGTCCATCCTAGATTACTCGTGCCACCCATTTAAAAACTAGAGTTGTTATTTCGAAATAAACGAAATATCTATTTTATAAATCGAGTACGTTCTACCGAATAGTGATATTTTCAACTTCCGTTTCCAGTCGGAAATTGGGAATTAAGATTGAAAGTAATTTTTTAAAAATGGAACATGATATTTTTTATTACAGATTTTGATACAAATATAACATATAGGGGAAAGTGGAGCAAAACCAGATACTTTTTTGGATTTGTCTTCCTACAAAAAATCAGAAGATAAACAAAAATCTACTGACCGTTAGTAGTGTTTAATGAACCTTAAACTATAAGAAAATAAGGTTAGTTACTGAAAAAAAATATTTGCTTAGGAGGATAATAAGATTTTTCGAAGTAGTCAAAATATCCGGTTTTGCCCTACCGGTAGGGTAAAACCGAGTCATTCAAAAGCGTGTAAATCACCGTGCAATTATGAAATCTTGATTTATTTAAATCATAATACAATACAAAAATGCACAGAAAGAATTTTCTCTTAGATTTTATCCTAAAGATCATGGTAATCATGGGACAATATAGTATGAAAAGAATTTTATGAGAATTTCTCTGATTAATACCTAATAATTCTCTGATTTATCACAATAAAAAATAATATCTATCACAATAAAATATAAAATGTTTGATTAATTTTACTGAAAGTATAGTTTCACTAAAAGTATGGTAAAATTAATTAAACATATTTTTAAAATTTTTTCCATACCATATTGTCTCACGATTACCATGATTTTCAGGGTTAATTCTTAAAAGAAAATTCTCTTTATGTGTATTCTATATACAAAAATCACAAATAAAAACAAATATCTTGTTCTACATAGCTGCAGAACTCGTGGGCCCACCCTTGGCATGCAATGCATTGTATCTAGCCTTCGATTGATGTTGAGTACAAATTATTGCAAAAGATGCAACTACATCCTTTTTTTCTTCTAAAAATAAAATGTTTTCTTGCTTTTTTTATTATTTCATTTTTTAATCTTATATTTTTTGTACCCGATTTTGCCCCACACATAGATACCCGGTTTTGCCCCAACACGGCGGCTGTATATTCCGACGTAAAAGAAACGATGAAAATAATGTGATTTGTACTTTCTAATATGTACAGAATTCAGTTCTGCATTTATCAAAATAGATGCTTTGTAGAGAAAAAGTCCACGACGATTTGATTGTTGTTCCGATATCGATCTTTTTTGTTTCGAAAACTTCAAACTTCTCTCAAAAAAGAAGTATCGTGTATATGTGGACACGGTTCATCTCAGAATAATAATGGCATTAATTTATAACTAATAACATGAATAGGCCACAAATGACAATACTTATCACGAAGTAATAGAGGTACCCGGTTTGACCCGACTTTCCCCTACATATATTACAATAATGATGTAAATTACATTAATAAAAAATTAAGGAGACTTTATAAATAAAATCTAATATTATATATATTATATTATATTTGCTTATATTTGCTAATATTATATTATATTTGCTATTACGAGCAGTTTGACATACCTCGAAGTCAAAATCGATTTTGTCGATTGGTATCTTGTACTTTCTGGCATAATTTTGAGCAATCGCAGTGAGGAATGCGTGCGCAAATGAGAATCCGGATATCCAAAATGACGTTGGTTGTCCATGATCTAACCAGCTTTGCAGCATCTCAAGTCTTTTTATGAGATCATTTACGAAACTTGGCAGTCGCTTCAAGCTAGGATAGGCGCATGCTTTAGTCCAATTGAGAGGAATTTTCGCGGTAAGCATATTGTTGGCCATTTCCTGTCATATTAACACACACACACATATATATATATATACTATATATATCTATATATATGTATATGGGGCATTCCACGCCAAATCAACGACTTTTTTCCCTGATCATTTTTGATTTGCTTCATTTTTAAATGTTTTTATATCCATTGAAAGTAGCTTCCATGAATTTTTTTAGATTTTTATCTTTATCGATTTCCGAGTTACACATTTAAAAAAAAATTGATTTTAACAATTTTCGAAAATTTTAAATATTTATAACTTGAAGAAAAATAAAAATATTGTCATTAATAAGGTAGTCATTTTTTTGTCTTTGAATGTATTTTTCGAAAAAAATATTGAAAAAAAAATGTAATAGTGTTTTAATCAATTTTAACCGAAATTATTTTTTTTCCTCAATGAGACCCCTTCAATTTTTTTTCAAAAAAATGTATATCATTTTAGATTAAAAACTAGAACTTAAAAACAAAATTTTTGAGCAATTGGCAAAAAGGGGATTCAAATATTTTCGATTTTTTAAGACTACTTTTCGATTTTTTTTTTCAGAAATCGCACTTTTTGGTGTTTCACACAACTCTGATTTAAAAAATAAATCTTTACAAAATTAACAAGCACTTATCTTAAAGTTTTAAGGGTTTTAAGGGTCAGGAAAAAAGAAAATTCCAATATTTTTAATTTTTTTTAACATATTGGAATTTTCGTTTTTCCTGACCCTTTAATACTTCGAAATGAATGCCTATTAATTTTGTAAATACTTATTTTTTAAATCAGAGTGGTGTAAAACACCAAAAAGTGCGATTTTTGAAAAAAAAATCGAAAAATAGTCTTAAAAAACCGAAAATATTAATAAATCCCCTCTTCGCCAATAGCTCAAAAATTTTGTTTTTAAGTCTAGAATGATATACATTTTTCTTGAAAAAAATCGAAGGGATCTCATTGAGGAAAAAAAATAATTTCGGTTAAAATTGATTAAAACACTATTAAATTTTTTTTTAATTTTTTCAATATTTTTTTCGAAAAATACATTCAAAGACAAAAAAATGACCACCTTATCAATGACAATATTTTTATTTTTCTTCAAGTAATAAATATTTGAAATTTTCGGAAATTGATAAAGATAAAAATCTAAAAAAATTCATGGAAGCTACTTTCAATGAATACAAAAACATAAAAAAAAATTAAGCAAATCAAAAATGGTCGGGGAAAAAAGTCGTTAATTTGGCGTGGAATGCCCCATATATAAATATGCATACATACATATACATACAATACATACATACATACATACATACATATACATATATACATATACAGGGTGTCCCGGGAGGAAAGGTCACTACTCTAGGAGGTGATAGTATCGGTCATTTTAAGCAAGAAAGTTCATATAAACGAGTGTCCTGTTCCGAACGATATCCGAGATCATTTAAATTTAGTGCGCAATATTATTACGTCTGAAGTCAGTTGATTGTTGATATTGGTTGCGTTGCAAAATTCATTGCCAGTACTGGAAATCTATAGTTCACATACTACAGATTTTCAGTACTGGCAATGAATTTTAAAACATAACTGTCGTAGAAGTGTTATTAAAAATGCCGAAGTGTTATTAAAATTTATTATAACTAAAAAATATTATCTTTTTATGTATTAAAAACTTTATTGGTTAAAAGTAGGGTGCCAAGTTCACATAGGAGTAAAAAATGTGTCATTTGAACAATAAATTAAAAACAGTACGTAGTATCTCTTTCTTATCAGTAATTTTGCCACTGTACATTCAATAGCTCTATCTCGGAAATCGTTCGGAAAAGGACACTCGTTTATATGAACTTTTTTGCTTAAAATGACCGAAACTATCACCTCCTAAAATCGTGACCTGTGCTCCCGGGACACCCTGTATATACATATAACATATAACATATATAAACACACACACACACACAGGCGCTCCCGCACACTATAAACAGGGTGAATAAGAAAGGTTGCAACTTTTAATTTTACTAAATTAATTTTACTAAAACTATGCATTTAAAAAAATGTTCCACACAAAAGTTGTAGGGTTTTAAATGACGCATTACATTGCAATAACATGTATATATAATCTTGAATAACGTTGTTCAAAACATATAAAGATTATCTTGAAACTTTTAAATAAAAATGCTTACTTTTATCTTTTATTGTATATTCATATAGCTTCGAGAGCTTTTTCCACTATTATATAATGTTATTATAAGGCACTATAATAACAAAACACTATAATATTATTTTATTAGGTAATGTTCGATTATGGAATTTGAAAGTTACAATATCGTCGCCATTAGCATTACCCAAGATGTATCGTGCAACTTCCACGCGGTACATTTATGCAATAAAAATTGAAGTTTTCATTAATAAATGTTAAAGTGATCTTTACATGACCTTAACAATGATATGCAAGAATATATTAACATTGTATGTGTTACGTCCAGACTCAAGGAAGGAAGAGTCGAAAGGAAGGACGTAACTAAATTTATCTCGAACGACGGCAGACTATCCGTCTGTTCGACCCGAACGAACGTGCTTAGGCCCAAATAGGTCAACGACCGGGAAGATCGCTCTTACTCTATTTAAAGGGCCGTTCGCTCGGTGGTCCCTTTTCGGCAAGAGAATCTAATCTCTTTTGCTCGGGATGGGACCTTGTGCGATCCTGGATTACGGGAATGGAAGTAACGAGATCAGGTCTATTAATTAAAGAGTATTAGGCCTCATATTAAAACAATTAATTTATTTTACTTTTAAAGAACGAGAAAAGAAGAATTAAGTTCATAAGCATCATATTATACTTATACATTATTATTATTATTATTTATTCTAATTGTGTACTTCTCTTAGTCGGAAAAAAAAAGAAATAGATGCTCGTGTGTATGAGTGAGTGATTGTGTATAGATCACGGGTGATACATAGATACGGAGGTCTTCAATCGGGGCAGAAAGGGGAAAGAGTTATTGTTTAAATTTTAGGGTCCCGATTGGTGGTTACAATAATTTAAACGATAATAGATATATAAAAATTGTGTCCATGTGTGTGCGTGTGAGAGAGAATGCTAGTTTATGAGAGTTCGGTAATTTCGACGGAGGAGGGGAAAAGGAAGGCGCGGAGGATATCGACGATTCCGATGAAGAGCAGTTCATGAGAATTGTAGCGGGAAGTCTTCCCGGCACCCTCATCCCTATGTTTACCCCTATCCATCCCAACCCTATCGGAGAATCCGGATGGATAGGGGTAAACATAGGGATGGATAGGGGTAAACATAGGGATGAGGGTGCCGGGAAGACTTCCCGCTACAATTCTCATGAACTGCTCTTCATCGGAATCGTCTGGCCCGCAGGTGTAAACACCTTCGGGGAGAGGGAGCTCTAGTATAAGGAAATTAGAAAGGAGCCATCTATAACATTCATCTTCGTGTTGGAATGGAATTTGCTCGATGTGTCTCCTGAAAAAGGAGTAGGCCTCGTTATAAATGAAGGGGATTTCTACTACCTCTTGACAAGTGCAACAAGGAGAGGGAGGGTGGTTTCGAGGTGCAGAAGATGGAATGTGCGATGGCTCTGGAGAGGAAATCAGAGGGTCAAGGGGAGTGTCAGGGTTCCTATTTCTGCTGTGTTTATTTATTATATGAATGTGTTCTGTAATTAAGCGCTCTAATAGTTCCTGGGTTGGACTATCGTCCGGGAATGAATCGTCGGGCCGTAGCCCGAGCCACTTCTTGCCTCAGGCGTCGATTCCGACGATGTCGCGCATGCTTTGCTCCAGCTCTCGAAGTCCGCTTTCTTAAGTCGTCCACTAAGAATGACGAACGATAAGAAAAATCGATCGAGGCGATGGAGTGCAATTTCGAAATAATTCTTGTAATACTATTCTCTTTCCATTCTGTCGTTATTAATTCTATTTCTTATTCTTTGCGCTTGTAGGATTTTAGAGAGAGAGAGAGAGAGGAGAGAGAGAGAGAGAGAGAGAGAGAGAGAGAGAGAGAGAGAGAGAGAGAGAGAGAGAGAGAGAGAGACTGGATAATGTTGAGTAGGGGAAAGGTATGGGAAACGGTATCACGAATCTCGCCGTTATTACGAGAGATCCTGAGTGATTTTTCGGGATGGATGAAATCACGGATCTCGCCGTTATCACGAGAAATCCTGAGTGATTTTTCGGGATGGATGAAATCACGGATCTCGCCGTTATCACGGGAAATCCTGAGTGATTTTTCGGGATGGATGAAATCACGGATTTCGCCATTATCACGGGAAATCCTGAGTGATTTTTCGGGATGGATGAAATCACGGATCTCGCCGTTATCACGAGAAATCCTGAGTGACTTTTCGGGATGGATGAAATCACGGATCTCGCCGTTATCACGGGAAATCCTGAGTGATTTTTCGGGATGGATGAAATCACGGATCTCGCCGTTATCACGAGAAATCCTGAGTGATTTTTCGGGATGGATGAAATCACGGATCTCGCCGTTATCACGGGAAATCCTGAGTGATTTTCGGGGTGGAAGAGAGAGGGAGAAGAAGGTTTAGGGTTGGATATGATAGGACTTCCTCAAAAGGAGATAAAGAAGATGGCTTTATCTTAAATCCAAGAATTATTTTGATACGGAGTGAAAATTGTACTTTATGTTTTTCCCTTTTTATATACATATATGTGTGTCTTGACTTACTGTTAGTAGAGTGCGTTGTTAATAATGGCTGCAGGGTTCTAGTCTGGTTGTGTGGTCTTCCGGACTTCCACTATGTTCTTTCACTTGCACTCTAACGAACGTCGGAATTTGAGTTGAAAGCGGATTTCGAAATTGAAAGTATATAAAAGTCCGAAGAGTCTAAATACGAGCTCGGATAGCTTGTGCACGGCAAACTGCGCTCGAAAGTTCGGATTAAAATCTACTCTCTCGAGGGATATCGCGGGTATATAAACCTTCTTGCTCCTCCTCTCCATTGGTTTATTAACATTTCCTGACGAATAGGAAATTTTTCAATGACGCCCTTTAGGTCCCGGAGGCGTCTCTTTTAATTTTACAATTACTACGATTGGTTAGGGCTTTTGTTTAGGACTCTAGGTTTCGACCAATGGAGAATTTGTTGTAGTCAAGTGAGGTTGATATTTTTATTACCCTCTCGAATTTATCTCAGGCAGATATCGCGTAACGACGATTTGTCAGGCGAGAATTGTTTAGGTTCGGTTATCGTTGTTAGTCTTTCTTTTAAATTTTTATTAGTTTTCGAGTGTTGGTTTCGCTTAGAGAACTGTCGACTATAGTTTAACTTCTTAAAATATAATGAGTTATAGTTTGAATTTTATGAGTTGATCTGTTTGTTTCTTAAGTTCTGTATTTACTCTTTACTTTTACGATGGAACTGTCTCGGAATATGTTTGTCTCGCCTGTCAGATTGTCGGTTTATCTGTGCGTCTGCGATATTTAAAATATCGCCTTGCGTTCTCCGAAAGAAAAGAATCGTGGAGTCCACAGGACGTAACGATTCGTTACTATTATTATTAAACTATCTCTGTGTATGTTTTCCTCGCTTATCAGATCACAGTTTATTAGTGCAGCTGCAATATTTCGAATATCGCCTTGCATTCTCCGAAAGAAAAGAATCGTGAAGTCCACAGGACGTAACATATGTAATGCGTCACTTAAAATTGTATAACTTGTATAAAATATTTTTTTAAGTGCGTAATTTTTAAAATCCCTAAAAACTTACCTTTTCAAAAAAGGTAAAAAAGAGTCGCCAAGTACACGCGCGTCAGTGAGAAATTAAAGTTACGAACCCATATAGAATTGTATAATTAAAGCGCTTCCGATTGTGCAAATCTAAATTGAATCGTACTAACAAAAATAATGATATCAAAAATTGCACCAAGTGAGAAACTTGAAAGTAGAAACTTGTACAAGTGAAAAATTAATGATAATACAAAAAAATTAAAAATTAATAGAAAAATTAAAAATTAATAGAAAAATTAAAAATTAATAGAAAAATTAAAAATTAAAAATTTAAGCAAAAATTAAAAATTAATACTTAAAAAAAAATAAAAAATTTTTATTATAAAAAATTTTAATTATTAAGAAACTTCATCAAAATAAATCAAGATAAAGAGGTGAAACTGGTGGTGCATGAATTCCTACGCTCTCAGGTAAAATTTTTTTTCTAGAGGTATCCATGCACTTCCGAAGCGCTGGAACACTTGTATTGCACACCATGGAGACTGGATAGAAAAATAACGTAAGTGCGTACCTTTTGTATTCACTAAATTACGAGATAGAAAATATTTAAGGTTTTCAGTTGACTCACTTAATAAAAATATTTATTTAAAACAAAGTTGACTTGTCGATTACGTTGTAATAATCAAGAAGATACGACAGTTATGATTAATCTATATGACGGAAACATATTTCATTCTGTAACACTAAATACTGTAACAAATCATATACATAAAAAAAATTGTCGAGACGTCACGGTGGACTTATACATATGTATACATATGTATGCAATTACGGATTTACGATTTACTATTGGGATTATTGGTAAATAGATTTATTATTCAGACTATTTTTAGAGCATACCATTATATCAATTGTAGAGTGCTGCTAATGTCGCAAAGCGCTGTTAAGTATAATCTTGTTGTTGGAAATTATAAACGTACAAGAATTAATCTATGTACAATATATGTGTACAGATATGTAAGCTGACATTAATTTCCTAAATAAAATGTGCACAGATATGTAAGCTGACATTAGTTTCTTAAATTAAAAAATTTGATCTTTGTATATCGTAGTTAATAGTAGGAATACTATGCCGGTTCTAACTCAGGTCCTCCGAGGGGTGACGCGGGGTGGGGAAGGGGGGGGGTTCTCCGCGGCGAGGGAGTCTGACGTCACGCGGGGCGGGGGGGATCTCGGTGGCGAGGGAGATGACGTCACGCGGGGCGGGGGCGCTTATCGCTGTGTGGGAGACGCTTATCGCGTATTGTTTTTCATAAACAAAACAGCGTATTGTATTACTTTGAATTATCTAACATGTTTTATTATAAACAAAACACCACAAAGTGAGCACCGATATTCGGCCGCCCTCGCGGTACTTCCCCTCCCCTCCCCCATAAGGCGACGCGCTTTGGCGGTACTTCCACCCTCCCCCTCCCATGCCCATAAGGCTGCGACGTTTCTTCCTCAATGTTTAGGAAGAATTCTTTTGCGATAATTTTGCCGACATTCGGCCGCCCTCGCGGTACCTTCCCCTCTCCTCCTCCATCTGAGGGGATCTTGGGAGGTCGCGCTTATCGCAATGAACACGTCGGGACGTGTTTTTTTCGCGGTAAAAGACCGTGTTTGCATTACGCGCCGATATTCGGCAGCCTTTGCGGTACCTTTCCCCTCCCCCTAAGCGGGATTCTTTCTCATTGTTTAGGGAGCGCCGATGTCCGGCCGCTTGAATTTTTATAAACAAAAATGAGCGCCGATGTCCGGCCGCTTTGTGTCAAAAGCGATAACGCGATGAAGAGAGATCACCTTTCTGATATGTAATTAAACAATCCGTTAATCATGAAGAGGGGAAGAAATGATTAGACGAAATATAATAAGGACTGCTGCCACTTCAGACCATAGTACGTGATTTGAAAGTGCATAGCTCGGTTGAAAAAGTATAGCAGTTACTTTCTTGTGTCAAAATTGTGCAGTAATGTGTAAAAAATGGAAAATAATAATTTCGAGGCAATATTAGACGAGTCGTCTGATGAAGATGTGATTGTCATTGAAAATGGAGAAGAGGCCTTTGAGAATAATGAGGCCATTGAGGAAGATGAAGACATGTATACAGATGTCGAAGAAGTGGACAAGGAAGAAGTTATGAACATAGAAGAAGAATCATCCGATGATGATGATGATAATATAAGAATTTTAGAAGACTCCGATTATGATAGTGAGTGTAGTGCGGACCTTACTGAACAAAAACAAGTGCGGGTTCTAAAACGAGCTGATATCCACGATATTGACGAACTACAAAAAATGTGTTGCATTTGTTTTTATTATGAAGCTAATAACGACAAATTTTGCACAGCATGTTTTTTGCGAGTCAATGACTTATTTTCACGTGCTAGTGCTGTGCGGAAACACGATACTGAAAGATACATTTTACTTTTGGGAGATAGATGCTGCGAATGTCGATTATCAGTGTCTCAAATAGTATCGTGCAGTCTGTGCCCTATTTGCAGACAATAAACTGTTTAAAAATTAAAACACTTAAAGTGAGAACTCTGAAAGTGAAGATGGCGTCTCAGGAAAGATTGAAGAACATTCCAGTGACTTCGATGGTGCATTATTTAAGAAATCGCGAATTTGATGTGCAAAAACCTCAAGCAAGAGATGTGACCCATTTTCTGCAATATCATGAAAGGAAATTAATAAGAACTGGCGTATGTAACTGCGTCGTATCATCTAAACACAGCCGAATCGCGTGTTTTCAGCGTCGATATCAAGAGTTATTGCATTTTTTAAGTGGACAAATGAAAGTTTGTATTGGCCGAATGGATATGACATTGCCACCATTGCCACCATTGCTATTGCCATCCAAATCAGATGTGTTGCCAGAACATAATATTCCGGATGCGGACCTAGAAAACGATGAGTTGGATGTGAGGGGACCGAGATTATATTGTAAGTACTCATTTTAAAT
Organism: Prenolepis imparis; assembly: GCF_030444845.1. Classification (NCBI taxonomy): domain Eukaryota; kingdom Metazoa; phylum Arthropoda; class Insecta; order Hymenoptera; family Formicidae; genus Prenolepis; species Prenolepis imparis. Next base: position 931,346 of record NW_028141176.1, read on the forward strand.
AAATTAAAAATATAAATAAAAATATATAATTATTAATTAAAAATATAAAAAAATTTTTTGTTATGCAGAAACCGCATCCACCTCGCCATGCCGCCGCCGTCGCACCTCGCCATGCCGCCGCCGATCGCACCTCCGCTTGCCGCCCCACCGCCCGGCGACCTTGCCGCCTCGCGATCTATCCGCCGCCGTCGCCCATCGCGACCCCCCAGCGCCTCGCAGCCGCCGCTTCATAGCAGCCGACGCATTTTTTTATTTACGTATATTTTATTTTCATTCATATTTTTTATTATATTTTAAATTCTATACTCTTTAAATTTTTATATTCTTATATTTTAAATTCTATACTCTTTAAATTTTTATATTCTTATATTATTCCTTTTATATTATATTTAATATCAATTATTTGATATATTATTTTTATATATTCAATTTTTTTCTTATATTCAGACACACATATATTACACGCATATATGATTAAAAATTATTAATATTAAAAGAAAAATATATATTTATTCTAGAATAAGACGTCCTTCTCCCTCATCGTGACATTATTTAAATTATTAAAAATTATTATTAAAATATTAGTAGAATTAAATTCTCTCTGCTTCGCGTACGCCTCACGCTCTCCTAAAGCGTTTGCTCTCTCGCGGTCCCTAGCGTCGCGCTATCTTTCTCTTTCATGTACCTCGCCGAGCCATCTCTTTCTTCTCTCGCGCGTCATCTCTCGCGCTCTTCGCCGCTACATCTCTCTCTCTCGCGCGCTATCTCTAGTAAACGCTTCACGCTCTCTCTTCTAAGCGCTCTCGTGGTCCTTTTCGAGGGTATAAACAAAACAGTATGACAGTGAGCGCAGGCAGCTCGAATTTATAAACAAATATTTATCACTATGGTATTCCTTTGTGGAAATTTTGAGATGGAGCTGAAGCTTATGGAGAGCGGGTCTATCTCAGCAACGTTCGTCATAAAGTCTCGAACAGTCAACGTGTCAAAGCGTGAAAAAAAAGTGTAAAACAGTTTTTAAAAAATGGAATTTATTGGAGAGATATTTGGGCGGCGCTTCTTTGAACCTCTAATTACGGGGATATTCCGGAATGTCCCTTTCCTGGGGACACCATATATATTTCGGGAGGAGTTTGAAGGAAGACGATTCATTGAATGTGTTGTAAGGGCCATATTCTGCCTCTTCGCTATGCCGGTAAGGCTTATTATTATATACATATATATTAATTTTTTTATTTTTATTTATTTAATTTTTGTTTTTAATTTAATTTTCTTATATTTGTTTTTATTAATTATTAATGATATTAATATTTTTTCCAGAGCTTTATGATGTCTGACGTTCAAATTGATGGCTTTGTGAATGTAGAAAGAAGGAGAGATGTGAGGTACTGGCGGCGGGTGGATCGTGAACTTCATGATTGGTTGTGGGGTGACCTCCCCGAACAAAACAATAATCATTTCGATTATGGGGATCGCTTCAACTTGAGACCAATGTTTGGGGAGGAGCCATATCCAGAGGATGAAGATTGGAATTGGTATGTGTCTTTCTTGTAATAAATTAAAATATTAATATGTAAATAATAATATATTTAATATATAATTTGTTGTAGAAGAAGCCCTACCCGGCTGCCCCCACCGCTGCCACCATCGCGCCGCTACATATATATGTATATATATATTTTATATCATTATTAATAACCATATATTTTTTATTATATGTATATATTTTAAATATAAATTTTTAATTTTAATAACACACACACACACAATTATCAATATTACACATACTCATTTTAAGAATAAAAATTATTTTAAATATTAAAAAATATATAGTTTATTTTAGAATAATTCCTCTTTCCATCTATATTAAGAATATTATTATAAAAGAATTATTACATATTAATATTATTATAAAAGAATTATATATTAATATTAATAAAATATTATTAAAAATTCTCTCTCGCGAACACCTCGCGCTCTCCTTCGCTTCATCATCTCTCGCAACATCTCTCTCTCATGCATATACGCCTCTCTTGCAATATCTCGCTCGCGTGCGCCTCGCGCTCTCTCTTTCTCTCCTAAGCGCTATCTCTCTAGCAATCCCTAACCTCGCGCTATCTCTCTCTCTCTTTCATGTTTCTCGCTGCGACATCTCTCTTGCAGTCCCTAGCCTTCGCGATCCCTAGCCTCGCAGTCCTTAGCCTCGCAGTCCCTAGCCTCTCGGTCCCTAGCCTCGCGATCCCTAGCCTCTCGGTCCCTAGCCTCTCAGTCCCTAGCCTCTCGGTCTCTAGCCTCTCGGTCTCTGGCGTCACGTTCCCCCTTCCCCGCATGACGTCATCCCCCGCAAGGACCAAGCAACTATTGGGAGCTGTATGTATAAGAGCTAGGGAACTGTTTACGGATGGGAGAGTGTGGATTGGAAATGCGTGCAAAGAAATTACATCATAATTTAAACTTAAACTCTTATTCTTTTACATATTTTTTTCTTACATATTATGAACTAAAAACTAAAGCTGCCAGCTCACAATCGACGAGTTGATGTTTATTGAAGGCGTCGCTAGCGTGTATTACATTTAATACTTCTTTATTATCCTTTACAGTAGACGCGATATTTGAAAATTGTGTAAACTTGATATCGACTGTCCCGATAATTTTAACCAATCGATCAAAAGTTACATCGATGCATGGATCGAGATCGAACATACGGTGTAAGTCGATTCGATCATCATCATGCGTACATTTGAAGATTCAAGACTTATTAACTTGGTGTCGTTAATCGTACGAACTCGCACTGTGAGCAGTCCAACGCTTATAAAACTGTAGACATCTTTAGAGTCGTTTCGAAGCAGATTCTGAATATTGTGACGTTGCTCGTAGAGTCCCTTCCACGCTTCGAGAGATAGTATCAGTTCCTTTCCTCGATGATCTCCTATGGCGATTTCCACGTAACTCGGTGGATCCACTTTGATACCAATTTCGAGGAATTTGAATTCGGTAGCTGTCAATGCATATCGTTTGCATAGTATACGAACCGCATGAGGTTTTAATGAAAAGCTGTAAAAATAAAATTAGTTTAAAAAATAAAACAATTTGTAAAAATATAGACATAAAAATAGAAAAATAAAAAAAAGTTAAATTTACTTGTCGCATTTGTTCTCAAACGATGGAGTTTCATCACAATTCGGTATGTAATTATTCACATGTCTGCCGGAGCCGCTGCTTCTTTCGGTGGAGTACATTTTTTTCTACGTTATTAAAGTGAAACCACCAGTACGAACGGTTAACGCGACACTGATCGTATAAAAAAATTAATCGAGTGCTGTACATGACGCTTATTTTTAAAAGTAGTGGGGTAAATGTGGTGGGAGATTAATGCGCTATGAAATTTAGGAGAAGGGGAAACGGCGCTCGGATAAAAAGAATTCTTAGAAACGATTCGTGAGAAAAGGATTGGGGAAGGGGAATAAGAGATAAAACACATTAATGTTTAAATATTTTATTTTTTCAAATCTTGCAATTCTTTCTGGCGTTGCGACCACCAGTTAAATATTTTGAATACATTTTGTAATGCGCAATTCTTAACATGTTTTCCACATCGCGTAGTGTTTTTAACATTTAGATTATTTAGAGACTCGATATCGTCGTAATCAGCATCCAAGGTCTCAATAATGAAACCGTTTCCCGTATCATCCAATATATTGGCTAACCATTCTCGCTTTTCAAGTCCTTTTACATATACGAGAATGGATTCTTCTTCTTCTTCTTCATGTGGTCCACCAACGATAGCTGTTGTAATCAAACGCTGAGCCATGCTATATGGAACGTTTCCATCTTTCCATTGTAATCCATGATGATTTTGAGTCAACCATGAGGATTGGTGTCTCTCCGATTTTATGAGCACACCCCATGGTACAGGACATGCGAAAAAATAATGTGATAAAATAAATCCTCTTCTCAGGATTGCCGCTTCCTTTACAATGAATCGTTTATTGAGGATAAACCCCTGTAGATCCACAAACGTTGGTACGGACATGACGAAATCTCTCTCCCTCTCTTCGATGTATCAGTTAAAAAAGAAGAATGACAACCATCTCATAACACTTTGATTTATATTCTGCTATGCTTCCCCCTCTCTAAATTGTTGGTGCATTTAGGTGATTTTGCACACAACGTTGGTCAACGGGTTGTACTGGATCACGCGATCATGTATGATGAGACAGTACGCAGAGGTATTCATCGGTATGTTTTCCTTACACTCAAATTCCAATCTCATCCACGGTTGCGCTCTTGATCGATTCGTTTTGTCGAGAACAATCGATGATTACGAATGGGCCGTTACGTAGAAACATTGAGACGGTGAGACTCGACTCGAGATACTCGTATCCGTAATAGTTTTTGCAGAAACGCGCATACGTGTCGTACAGAATCGACCATCTGTTTTTATCGAAGTCCAGATTTATGTCGTCGTACGGATAACATTCCGAGTTCAGATAGAGTTTCACATTGGTCAATTTGCAATCGTCGAATCGACTCATATCCTCAGACATGACATTCTTCCGGCCTGTCTGCAGAGCAAAGATAACGTATCGTGGTTTCTCCAGCTGAGTTGCGGTTTTAATGGCCCAGGAATGCTTGGTTGTACGCTGCAATAGCGGAAACTCATACAGATCCCACGAGCGAAAATCCATGCTGAGGTAGCGTCCGCTTTCCAGAGCGCGCAGCATAGACAGCTTCTTAATCTCGCTCAACAACACATGTGGCATTCGCCATTGTATCTTGAATATGTTGATCACAGGCTCCAGTGTCGAATCTCCAACCAGACAATTGTTGTCGTTGCGCGATCGTATTAAGATCAACTCATGACGAGCGTTAATCACCACTCGTCTGTAATCCTCGCAAAATCCCAATAACATGTAGAGCGGCACGCAAAAATTGAAGTTTCCATTCACAGTAGTCGGATCACTCCAGCTGGCGTTTCTCATAATCACGCTTCTATCGGATGATATCGTTACATAGTTTTTGAGCATACTTGTTATTCCCACGTTTCTGTTGCCATCAATCTCCACGCCATCGAGTTCATATCGAATCTCATCAAACATGAATGGGACGCAATTATTTCCCAGTATCACATCAGATCCTTCGGCTGGTCTATTTATCTTTAATTCTCCTTCGATGTATAGAAAACTGTCAAACGGCAACGTATACAGATCCTGTTGTTGTATGGGTATTCTTATCTCATCACTGTGTCCGAACGTGGTGTTGGCGAACGGGTTGTACGTGTGAGTCTCGATTTTGACGATGGGATCGTCGAAGATTGGCTCTTCCCCGATGTTGAGGATGTCGGTCATTGTTCAGATATTTCGCACCGCGAATCCCAAAGATTGTAAAAACGCAACGTTTGATGCGTTCAGTTTCTTTTTCTTGGCGCAACCGGATGATTGAATATTAGCTAATGTTGATGTTGTTGTTGTTGTCGCTGGCTCCGTAAAGATTGTGTTATCTCTCGTGTCTTTCGATCCGTTCAACACGAGCATCTCATACGCCGCACACGTACGTTATCACTGTCGTCGTCGTACGTGCAATCTAATGGTGATCTCTTCTCCTCGAAAATCGAGCAATCGTCTGTCCTGGTCGACAACGCGTAACGTTAAATCCGTAATGCTCCGCGCGATGATCGGCAAGTAAATGATGTGCGCCGGTGTTTCCGATATCTTATATCCTGGTGGTACCCTCGGTGAAAATTCATGTATCGTATGAACGAGTTTGCCGTTGCTGTACGCGCCCGCGGTCACGTTACACTCTACGCGGATAATGTTCACGTTGATAATGTTCATCGGCATGTCCGACTCGTACCATTTTCGCGGCTGCAGTATACGGTTCGAGAATCCCAGCAGCGATCCAATGTTGTTAGGCTTGTTAAAATTCATTCTGTAGGCGCATTTGATCTCACGCCTCATCATATTGTAATTAGCGCGGAGCACTATCGGGTATTCTTCATCTTCAAAGTCACCATTGTCAATGTGTTTTTTATCGTCATCACGAACAGCGTGTCGCGGACGTTTTCGTGAAATTGCATGTTTCAAAAACTCATGTATCGCTTGCAGCTCGTACGATCCCTCGGGAATCGTAATTTCCGCGTCATCTTTGCCAAAGTAAAATTTATTATTCGAGGAATTCACGTTCGATATCGTGTGATAAGTCTCAAAATCCGCTAGACCGAGTTCGTATTCATCGTCGCTCAAATCTATGGCGAGAAAGTAGTTTGCCGCGAGGACGCTACTCTTTCCAGTCAGCGTGAATGTTGTAGACATATAGGCAAAACTGTTTAACGAATACTGAGTTAAATAATGCAATGTCCGTATTTAAATTCACGTGTATCGACCGTTCGGAGAAACTGCAAACACAATTGTCCACAGATGCTCTGATCATAAGTTTGAACAGGTGTGTAATTATATTGTATCTTTGTCACATTTAAATATCGCACCAATTCATTCGGTGGTCGAAGATTGCCAAAACTGTCGAAATATATAGCGCGATTCCTCCTCTTTGCGTACGCCACCCAATGAGTACCTGATCCTTTAGCGTTATCCAAATTTATGATCCCGCTCTCGTTTTGATATATACCACCGATCGGTAGCGAATCACGCATGAAAACACCTCTAAAATACGGAATGTGCATACGTTTTGCCAGTTGTAGCAATTGTATGTTGGTAGTTAGGCATTTTTAGCGTCTCTTTGACGTTTTTTTTCCCCTTTTTTCTCGTTGAAACTCCTCGTTCGTGTTTGTATGGAGCGAGATACAATCCGTGACCTTCCATGGCGCGATTGTGACGTAGCATCTCTTGCAACTGACGTTGTGCAGCTTTTCCGTCGTTCACCATCTTTGCTACACCAGCCGCTCCACCAATCATGAATCCAAGCGCGCCCAACATTGGTAGAATTGGCAATATGCCACCGCGTTTCGATACCGGAAGTATCCGTTTTTTCGTCATCTTTTTCTTTGTCTTAGTCTTCGTCGTCGTCTTCAGGCCCATACCGAGCTTCGTCTTGATTTTCATCGCTGCCCAGACAGCTGTGGCGGCGGCTCTTTCACCGAGAGTCGAATCTCTCGCAATGATACGAGTTCGCGCTTTGTCGGCGAGTACCTTATCCGCCACGTGTTTCTCGGTGAGATCGTTGCTCCGAGAGTACGCAATATCGTGTTCACGGCACGCCGTGTCCAATGGGTTGATACCTCGATCGCCTCTGGCTAATCGCTTTTGTAGCCGCGTGCCCAGACCACAAAACTGATAGCCGGGGATATGGAATTCGATTGGAAGTGCGTTTATTGCGTGATTTAATCGCGTCCTCTACCTATATTTTCGCTGACATTCGCTGCAATCCTTTATCATCGGCGCTGGACCGTCGATGTGCGTTCGCTGCCACGGTCGATTGTAATGTTCGAAACAGCGGCGACAGGCCTGAATCTCTGGATCCGCCTTTATGTGTTCCGGAAGCTTGTCCCACACATAGTGGATGTGATTTTCACATTGCAGTAAAACTGCTTTTGGCACAAATTGCAGCTGTTCGGCGCTTAAACCGTGAATATCGGAGGCACTTGTTAGCAGAACAAACATTTTTTCGTTACTGAGCGATTCGTGGTTCCGCGCAGCTTTAAATAGGCAAGCGTTCGATTCAATAGGGGAGTGGGAAAATGAGATTCGTGCGACAACCTTTGATGATACGCGTGACGAATTGCGACGACAGATTACGCTCGGTGGGGGACAACGCGGAGATGCGCAGACATGGTACGATGTTGCCGACTACTATACGCGCGATCGTATGCGGCTCCTCGAATTGCGGTAAAACTAACGTCTTGATTAGTTTGATAGAAAGCCCGCACGGTGTTTGCTTCGAAAACGTGTACGTGTACTCAAAGTCACTGCAACAGCCGAAATATCGGTATCTAGAGAATTTGTTGACGTCGATCGAAGAAATCGGCTACTTTACATTCTCCAATAACAGTGACGTCATTCCACCGAGCGAGGCATGTCCAAACTCGATTTTCATCTTTGATGACATGGCGTGTGATAAGCAAGATACGATAAGAGAGTACTTTTCAATGGAACGCCACTCGAACGTTGATTGCTTCTATCTCTGTCAGATGTACGCGAGAATACCAAAACATCTTATACGCGACACCGCGAACTTACTGATCTTGTTTAAACAGGACGGTACCAACTTGAAACACGTGTACAACGATCATGTGAATACCGACATGTCGTACGAAGATTTCAGTAAATTATGTCGTATTTGTTGGCAACAAAAGTATGGATTCCTAGTGATAGACAAGGACAGCTTGCTTACAAACGGGCAATACAGAAAAGGATTTAACGAGTTTGCGGTACCGCAAAACGATTAGTCGCTGCCGATATTCTGTCGCGAAGAGTGAAACGCGAGCACTCTGCAGACATGGCTGATAACATTCGCGAGCGTGAAAAGATTGCGAAGGAAATTGTGAAAACGAGCGAATCGATCCGTAAGAAACATCGTGCTTTGAAGACTGGTAAGATCGATGACGATATCGCAGTCAAGACTCACTTTAAACCTATTATCGAACCACTACAAAAGATTGTCGACAACGCGAGCTTGATCGCAGTGAATAACGAACCTGAGAGTAAAGCTGACGTGAAAATTAAAACGTTACCCGCTGTTAAGCGGTACGAGGAGGAGGAAGAAGATGCGACACCGAAAAAGAGAAAACGACCAAACACAAATCGCTCATCGACGCCACGTACATCGGACGGATTTTTACTGGATGAACCACCGATAAGCTCTACACCGTCCACCTCTACACAGTCCGCGACAACGAGAATCATACCATTTACAATACCCGAATCACTCGCAAACGAAAATGTTTTCGAAACCACAAGCAATTCACTTGAAACATACGTTCGAAACACGTTACAAACGTTGGAAGGTCAAGAAATGTTGCGAGAGTACTTCGGACCACTGGGACAATAATACATGGGCGCTCTCCTCGGTGGCGATAAAAAAACGAGATCGATCACGTATATGGTGTCTATTTCGACAAGGATGGAATGTTGCTCGGTAACGATTCGACATGGATAAATATGATTCTATAATTATAGACAAAGTAAAGTACATTGGTACACCTGGATTATACGAGCTAGTCTTCAAGAGGATTCCCGATGACGTTATTTACACGGAAGACGATATGCAAAAATACAAGAGCATATTATTGGCGACGAACGCGCATAAACGCAAATATGAAGCGCAAGGTCAATTATGGAGCAACAGGGGATACAAATACAAACAAATAATCGCACCGTTGATGTCAATTGAAAAAAAAAATCTGGAAAGAGTGTATTCATGCCTCAAGCGATGACGCTAACCGACAATAAAATCGATTACGTGCACTGGGACGACCCCAACGAGCTAGTGGATCGGGTACGATTGCTCGATGCTTCGCGCCGAGCTGGCCACAACGCTCACGACAACGAGATCCTGTCGATCATCGAGGAACTTCGCGAAGCAGGCATTATTATAAATTAAACGGGGTCTCGGCAAAACTAATCAGTCGATCGGCGTCATTCGCATCGAAAAATGCCTATCAACAAATTTGGATTATTCGAACGGAGAAATGTTGCAACTGGCACAAGCGATCATTGGGATAGATTGGTGAGAAGTTAGTGCGCGGAAACGCTCTGTGTTGTGTCGCTACAGACTATGATGCAAGATCGCGCAATATTCGTCGTGTAGCGCAACCTGAAGCTGACACTGATGCAGTCAACAAACTGTATGTGGAATCATGTGTTAAAAGATTGATGAAACAACAGAAAGAATCAGATGAGAAGCTGACTTCGTTCGAGAAGCTGACTTCGTTCGAGAAGGACGTGCGAGCAGTACAGACTGCGATAAACGAACTTCAACGCGCGGCTAACGCTAACTCAAAAACGACTATCAACCTGAATGAGCAGCAGTGAACGGGTTAGGAGCGACTATCGAACGGTTATCAAACATCTACGAAGGGTTATCGAACGGCTACGAACAATTATCGAACAGCTACGAAGGATTATCGAACTGTTATCTAACTACAATGAATGGCAGTGGTAGTGAACGGCCTAGCAACAGCTGCGAACGAGGGTACGAACAACTCAAGCAGGGCTGCGAACGAGGCTACGAACAAGTCATTAAAGGGTACATACAAGGCTACTACCAACTCAGGAACGGCTGCGAACGGGTCAGGAACGGTTGCGAACGGGTCAGGAACGGCTACGAACGAGTTAGAAACGACTGTGAACAAGGCTGCGAACGGGTCAAGAACGACTATGAACGGCTCAAGAACGAGTCAGGAACGGCTACGAATGGCTCAAGAACGGGTCAAGAACGACTACGAACGGCTGCGAACGGCTCAAGAACGGGTCAAGAACAGGTCAAGAACGACTACAAACGGCTCAAGAACGGCTACGAACGGCTCAGTAACGGAAATGAGCGATAAAACAAACAGCAGCAAACGACGATCGGGAAAAACCGACGAAGCGATGAAACAACATAGTTTAGAAAGACGGCAGTTGGTGAACGAACTGCACGCGCCGGCGAGAAAAAATTTTCCCCGAAGACATGTCATAGTGCGAGGATATGATGATCTGTGGCAAGCTGACATCGTCGAGATGCGTCCGTACTCTCGTTTCAACAAAGGTTATCACTACATACTCACTGTCATCGATGTGTTGAGCAAGTACGCGTGGGCAGTACCACTCAAGAGTAAAAACGGAAGCGAGACGGCTGATACTATCGCCGAAATAATTCGAGATAGCAAGAGATGCCCGAAAAACATGCAAACTGATATGGGGAAGGAATTTTACAACGCTGACGTGCAACGGCTTATGCGGAAACATGACATCAATCATTATTCTACATATTCGGTAATGAAGGCATCGGTCGTTGAGCGATTCAATCGTACGCTGAAGAACGACATGTGGAAGATGTTTACGCTGAATGGAACTTACAAGTGGATCGACGCGTTGCCGCGACTCGTATCGGATTACAACGCGCGCAAGCACCGAACAATCGGCATGCGACCCGCCGACGTCACCCCCGCGATCGCTGATAAACTTTTAAAAACGGTCTATAGTAACATAAAATTGCCGCTCCGGCGAAATTCAAAGTAGGTGACTCGGTACGCGTTAGCAAGTACAAGAAACTTTTCGAGAAGGGTTACACGCCAAATTGGACGACGGAGGTTTTTAAGATTGTTAAAGTGCAGCGTACTAATCCTTTAAGCTATCTACTCGAGGACTATCGCAAAACATCTGTCGCTGGAGCGTTTTACGAGTATGAGTTGCATCGCGCGAATTATCCGGACGTGTATCTTGTGAAGAAAGTACTGCGCAGGAGGGGGACGAGGTTTAAGTGAAATGACTGGGATTTGACAATTCACACAATTCTTGGATACATAAGGACAATGTGATTTAATTCATATAGACTGTATTTATTTTAAGAAAAATATAATGTGTACAACGTATAAAATATATGAAATATACATGAAATATATGAAATACAAAATCTTTATTAATACATCCTTTCCTTTAATCGTTACAATATATTACACATGTTACATAACAATATATCACACACACACATTATATTATTATATTTTATAAGGGTATCTGGTAATGTCCCCATGGCAATGTGTCAGTCGAATCAGGTATAATATACCTTATCAGGTATAATATACCGCTTATCGTCGTACGGACTTAAAGCAATTTTTGTCTCGCGGATGGTATACACTTCATGCAATTTCGATTTAATACATGACTGCTGACATGTCATTTCAATCTCGTCATTCAGGCACCATGTATAATCGTCGAATGTTATACTACGCGCTACAACGTTACTTTTGACACCTTTTGCTTTTTTAGTGTCCTTTTTGTCATCCACCCTCACCGCGTACATTTTTGCTCTAAGTCCGACGAATTCGGTCATTATCGCGCCGTTGTTCTCATCCTTCATCAAGCCTGGCACCTTTTTGTTTGCATGCGCTATACCGTACGCATTGTCAACTGGATAATCGCTCGTATCGAATCTAGCGATTTCACGTTTCATATTCTCGTACACATCGTCGCACTCGATGTGATATATTAAACTGTCGGTGTCGGTGTACATTATCCGGCATCTTTCACGATAGAGCGGTGACATGTACTCGTAGTGAAATTCATACAGACACACTTTCGATATATCGAGTATACACATACCAACATAGATTGGTTTGTTAAATTTTACTTCTAGTTTACGTATTTCGACGGCGATTAGGTTTTCCGCAAAGACGCTCCTGCTATGGAAATTTGGTTTCGCGATCATCGCTTCCGCACCGTATCGTCCGTCCCACTTTGTCAATAATTTTACATCCACATGATTTCGAACGTTTTCCATAGTTTCGCGAATACCGCGTTGTTCATCAGTTTGTACAAATTTTTCTCAAAATCATTTTTCGCTTGTGTTCTAAATTTCGTATTGAGTTTGATGTAATCGCGGAGCCATGCGGATTGAGCGAATTGTAGTATACGGTGTATCTTTACGATACGAAGACCGTGACGTGTGCACTGCTGCAGGTTGCGGTAGTGTATGACGTAACGCTTCTTGTCATATAGCGTTGCGAGAAGCTTATCTTCCCGCTTGCCGGGCGACTTGTCGCGCGTCGGACAGAACGGTAGGTCAATGTGCGTGTTGTGTTTACTTTGCGGGTACTCTAGATCGACTTCGAGAATATAACCTGTGACCGAATCCGGAGCGATCGCGCTAACGTCAAAGTTTGAAACGTCTTCGACCCATCGAAAATCGGCATAAGGCAATGGTTGACACATTGCCCATCCGTACAAATTATTTACATCGAAATACATAAGGTATGACGATGGTTTCGATGAGTCGTATGACTGCATGTACTTGTTATTAGCATGCGCGTATCTGTTGGAACATTAACTTAGACCACCGCGTATACCCCGTTCGATAAACATAACCGATGTCGATATCGGTAAGCAATTCAAACGTAATATTTGTATGTTTTAACATGGCGTCCCATGTATACCCGGGAAGAGTATAATAATACGCAGGGTCGAGTCCGTAACTCGCAATGCAAGTGTCGCGAAAGTTTTCAAAAATATCTGCTAATAACAAGACATCAGTTTTTAAATACAGATCACTATATTCGCCTAGAGTTCGAAGGGAGAATTGATTCCAGACGTTCTCAGCGTGTGCGTAATCGCTCTCGGATACAGTGTCACCGGTTAAAGAACTGTAAAACGATTCGCGTGGTGGTAAACGCGTGTCCTGCAGCCTGTCCACGCAGTCAATGTACTCGTACGGAAACACACCTTTTCGCGTTAATAATTCAAAATTGTGAGCGGATAATGCAGAAAAATTGAAACGTAAAATTTTTAACTTATCCTTCTCGAGAAAAGATGCTAATTTGTCAAGACTAGCACTGAGAAATTTGTATGAATCGATGAATCGTAATTTTATGCAAGCTTTCCGATCTTTGCCGTCGTCGTCGGTACTATTGACAGTCTTTGTAAATGAAATGTATTTTTCTTTTGTTATTGGAAGCACATCTACGCGTCCTTCATACGCGGTAGCTATTTCTTTTATGATAAAATGTGCGTCATAGCCGGATAGATTATGGAAAACTACAGGAATGACATAAGAGTCTTTGTAATTTATATTACAGTTTGAGTGCGCGGGACCCCTGCATCGCCCGGTCAGATGACAATGATCGCGTATGCGTGTATCATCCGGCGCAAACGGTTTTTCGCAAATGTGACATTGCGTGGCGCTATGAAATTTTTCCCACTCGTCTGATGTTAAATTTATCATGGGGACATTATCAGACAAAATACCCTTTATGCGATGCGCTAATTCCTCGAGTTTGTTGGCGAACCACGCGACACAATCGGCACCGCGATAAGATCGGTATGCGGATAATGTTTCATCGTACGAGCATTGCACATAGTACCTAACGCTAAATACCTCGTGATGTTGATCGTATGACACGTGTTCCGATGTCTTCCTCAGCACACACTCCAAGTCGGCATACACCATGAATGGAAGCCGCTCTTTTCTGTTGTAGTTGTCGAAGCCGAGCCACTTATCTTTATCGCTTGGTAACCGGATAGCGCAGTCGTTCATTTCTCCACAGTCTACCGTATGTGCCTGCAACTTGTCCTCTGATCCGAAATAATGCAAGCATCTGTGAAAGAAAAAAAAATTACAATTTTATTTACAATTTTATTTACAATTTTATTTACAATTATATAATTTGCAATAAATATACATACCGATCGCAGATATATTTCTTGTGGTAATGTTTGCTCAGTTGCGAGCTTACGAGGCGAGACAGATTTTTTATGTATGCGAAATGTCCAACGTTGTCGTCCTCCTCCTCCACGTACAGCAAATTTACATGTTTTTCTCTTTTTCGATCGGCGAGTCGTATCGGAAGAATTGATAGTTCCTTCTTCCTCTCGATGCCGTATACGTTGATTGAGATATTGTTTATATGTTCAAACTTTTTTATTTGATTCAACGTCATCGGAAACTCAATGTTTTGTAAATTTAACACCGTCGTATAGTGCGGATATGAAAATTCTCGTTCCACATTTCTTTCAGCGGGGTACAGAGCGGCCATCACTGACCACGCGAAACATGCATTATCCGTTGATCGCACATTAATTACCGCTCTATTCGTCATAATTTCTCGCGGTAATTTAATATGGCATCCCGCGCGCATAGGATTGCACTTGTTGACGTTGACCGTAAGATCGAGGATTCGTGACAATGCCCATCCGCTATCACGTTCCTGAAACTCTTCGAGAGACGTCAATGTGGTTTCGATGACATGCCGCTCATACCACTCGCATAAATCGGATGTGCGAAAAAGTTCATAATTTCTTGTGTTAATACTTTTGTTGGCGCGCTTATCACCTGTCACAAACTCACCGTTGAACACAGTATTTACTTTTACACAGTTGTGTATTTTTATAACGTCTTGTACTTGCTCGAGTACTACACTACTAGCATCTTCCAAAATTTGTCGCGGTTCGATATAGTCTGCGTTAATCACCGCACCGGTCAGTATATGATTTTCAAACGCGTTATCGATTTCTCGCCAAACGAGTCTTCCCGCGTTATTGTCGCCACTGTAATTATCACCACTGGATATAAACTGTCTCTGCAATCGAGTTTTTGCACCCTCGAGTCGCGCGATTCTAGCAACCAAAGATTGTCTATATCCAATCGAGAGTCGCGGACGCTTGACACGGCTGTTTTCTTCGAGCAGTTTGATAAATTCCTCGCAGCGCAGCGCCCATTCAAAATACTCGCCCAAGGTGGCGATTTGATGGGACCGCTCCAACAGGTCGCGTTCAGTCTGCTCGATGTTTTCCATTTTTCCACACTTTAAAATCACGTTCTATAGAGCACTTGCACCCGCTATTCTTTTTTCGACCGACGTATCTGTGCGCTTGCAAATTACGTACTATGATTTGAAGTGGCAGCAGTTCTTATTATATTTCGTCTAATCATTTCTTCCCCTCTTCATGATTAACGGATTGTTTAATTACATATCAGAAAGGTGATCTCCCTTCATCGCGTTATCGCTTTTGACACAAAGCGGCCGAGCATCGGCGCTCATTTCTGTTTATAAAAATTTAATCGTCCGGACATCGGCGCTCCCTAAACAATGAGAAAGAATCCCGCTTAGGGGGAGGGGTAAGGTACCGCAAAGACTGCCGAATATCGGCGCGTAATGCAACACGGTCTTTTACCGCGAAAAAAACACGTGTCCCGACGTGTTCATTGCGATTAGCAAGATCCCCTCAGATGGAGGAGGGGGGGGGAGGTACCACGAGGGCCGCCGAATGTCGGCAAAATTATCGCAAAAGAATTCTTCCTAAACATTGAGGAAGAAACGTCGCAGCCTTATGGGCATGGGAGGGGGAGGGAGGAAGTACCGCCAAAGCGCGTCGCCTTATGGGGGAGTGGAGGGGAAGTACCGCGAGGGCGGCCGAATATCGGCGCTCACTTTGTGGTGTTTTGTTTATAATAAAACATGTTAGATAATTCAAAGTAATACAATACGCTGTTTTGTTTATGAAAAACAATACACGATAAGCGTCTCCCACACAGCGATAAGCGCCCCCGCCCCGCGTGACGTCATCCCCCTCGCCACCGAGATCCCCCCCGCCCCGCGTGACGTCAGACCCCCTCGCCACAGAGAACCCCCCCGCCCCGCGCCCCCCTCAGAGGACCAGAGTTAGAACCGGCAGTATTCCTACTGTTGATATCTTTATAGAGTACGTAAAATAAAAATAAAAATATTTTTATAATATGACTAAAACTCAAGCTATTAATTAAGTCTATTAACTACTCAATTGGCTATTATATTAGTTAACTGGTCGATAATTTAAGATATTCTCCATCAATTCGCCTTGTAAGTAAACGATATCGCTATTGCTATAACTTGGTATGAAACTACCATGTTCCATAAGAGATTTTACTTACTTAAAATTTTAAATTCCATCTTTTCCAAATTTTATTTATAAATATTTCTCAGTGACTCAATTGTATATTTGTAAATAGAACATACCTCTAACAATGGTGTCATCACTACCAGTCCTTTTACTGCTTTCTCGAACGTCGTCAGGCTATTCCGTATTTCTGCCAAAAGATCATTATATCTCTCTAATTCTTGTACTAATACCGTATTCATCGATTCTATGTACGTGATTGGATAACGCTTTTGCGCTTCTTCAATATCAAATAACTCCGGTATTCTTTCGTATATATCCTTTTTCATTTGCAATAAAATTTCATCTTGCTTTATGGCATCGCCCACGATTACGGCACTCCGTATTAATGTCATAGAATCAAATAAATTCGCCGTGAGTTCAAGATTGCGAGTTATGCCCGCATTTACATGGAGACCAAACACTTCCGGTGATGGATTCAAAGGAATCGATTGTATATGTTTCACTATGTCCTCATGACCATGTCTGTGATATATTTTTATTGATTTATTTGCGCGAATATTTATACATACAGGGTGTTCAAAAAAGGTGGAGAACCCTGAATAACTCCAAAAAGATATGCAAAATAGAAAAAAATGTTTCAGACAAAAATTGCAGGGTTTCAAGTAACGCATTACATAGCAATACCAGTATGACCTTGAACAGCAACAATTGTCAAGGTCACGGAAAGATCACCTTGAAATTTTTAAATAGAAACCCCCAATTTTTATTGGGGTTCCTTTTATTGCACATTCTTGTAACTCATCTCGAGAGTTTTTCAAAACACTATAATAAAGTATTTTTTTATTCAATATTCTTTGAGTTATAAGGCTTGAAAAGTGTGTGTGTGTGTGTGTGTCTCCAGGTGTAAATCCGACTATGAAATCTCCATGCGGTACAGCTTGAGTAATGCTAATGCTAGCGATACTGTAACTTTCAAGCCTCATTACTCAAAAAGTACTAAATGAAAAAATACTTTATTATAATGTTTTGAAAAGCTTTCAAGATAATCTACAAGAATGTGCAATAAAAAATTGGGATTTCCGTTTACAAATTTCAAGTTGTTCTTTACATAACCTTGACAACGCTGTGTAAGATCATATTGGTATTGCTATATAATGCATCACTTGTAATCCTGCAACTTTTGTTTGAAACATTTTTTTTTCTATCTTGCATATTTTCAGAGTTATTCAGGGGTCTCCATCTTTTTTGAATACCCTGTATGAAGCATAATATCATACACATATTACAAATGTATACAATAGAAGTTCTCAACTAGGGATTTCTCTCCCTGGGAGAAATTTTAGAATTTCAGGGGGGAAATGAAACCATGAAACAATCTTAAATTTTCAATTCTGTTGTAAATAAAAACGAAGTAAATAGATTGGAAGCTGAAAATGAGCTTTGTGCCTTTTCAAACTCCTTTTAACATCCGTCCGCGTATTCAAGAATTGGCAAAGAAAAAACAATCAGGTTTCTTATTAATTGTAATCTTCATCTGTATAACTTTAAACTAATTTACAATATCCTGGCATTCTATTGAATTTTTTGTTTATTAAAATAAAATTGACTATAATAATAATGTAAAAGTATATGTATTAATATAGAACAAATAAAATATTGTAAATTTTATATGCATATTACTTTTAAGTCAATATATAGGCAGGATTACATTCTGATGAATGGTGAAAGCGGTGAATGGGCCAAAAAGGTTGAAAACTACTTAGGTTAGTTAGGTTAGGTTAGGTATACAATGAATACAATAAATTATAAATTACTATTTTATTTCAATAATAGATTCTCTGATGAATTTGCTTCTGTTTAATGAAAATAAAGAATTTATTTTTAAATGATTTAAATTTGTATTTTTAGAATATAAATTTTGAAATTTTAAAAAATAATAGTTTTGTAACACATAAAAATCTTATTTTGTAAAAATATGAATTTAAAGGGATCCTAAAGTCATCTGTTTTATCAACCAAAATGATAATTTTTTTTCGCACACTATTCATTTTATTGATTGAATAGAATAATAAATGCTGTTCTAAAATTAAAGTACATATAGAAACAAAGCAGGAACCTATTAATTTTATGTTAAAATATTTAAAAAATTAAAAAATTTTATTTTTTATTGGTTTTTTACGTCAGGTCAAAACAATACTTTTAAAGTTCAAATGGCATCAGATTTCTATTCAAATTTGTTTGTAATTGTTTATAGTAGAAGACTTTTTGGTTAATTTCTATTTTAACATTATCACCTACGATTTGTTTCAAAATTTACATAAAGCTTCCTTTCTAGTGTACAATTAATTATTTATTTATATGATGTTTTTAAGCCGGGCAAATAATATGTTGTTTTTGGGAAAAATCTCAAACTCCCCTACTTTCAATGCGAACCAAAGTCTGTATTTTTACAATTTTACATAATTTTGAATCAGAAATAGGTTTGGATTAGCAAACACTATCAGAAATACTACATATATGCATTACACAATCCTAAAGAATCAAGATTAAGCGTGGAGTGAACTTTATTTCGTTTTGCAAAGTACATGTGTGGACACAGTAGATTCCGCTTACCCCCCCCCCCTTCCTACGGGAGCTCCCCTTCCGTGGAATATATAACCTAACCTAACCTAACCTAACTTAACCTAACCCCTAACCGAAATCTATTTCTGATTTAAAATTATTGATTTAAAAGGGATAAAGTTCCGAAAAGTACTCACCTCCAATTTTTTTGAAACTCAGTATTCTTACGTAATTTGACGCGCTGATTACGAATATTATAGTGAAAATTGGCGACTACTTGATTTTCATGGTAAAAACCATAAAAAACCCATAAAAATTATAGTTTTTTACGTTTATCTCAGTAAATACGAAAAATCATGATAAATGTTTTAGACAAAAGTTTTAGATCTCACAGAGATAAATATTTTAGGTTTTATACATTTTCACCGTACGAATAATAGTTTTCGAGGAAATGAAGTAAAGACAGTAACAGCGTTAACACAAAAATCCTAACTTTAGAGTGCTTTTTAACTGTGAGTCCCCTCACCTCTCACAAACCGGGGTGCTTTTTTACTGTGAGTCCCCTCGCCTCTCATAACCCGGGGTGCTTTTTTTTTACTGTAAGTGTCCTCGCCTCTCACAAACCGGGGTGCTTTTTTTTACTGTGAGTCCCCTCGCCTCTCACAAACCGGGGTGCTTTTTTACCGTGAGTCCCCTCGCCTCTCACAAACCGAGGTGTTTTTTACTGTGAGTCCCCTTGCCTCTCACAAACGGAAGTGCTACTGCTAGAATAGAAAATCCTAATATTTGCAAGTAATTGAATAAACGGATCTACGTTGCAAACCCATGTGGAACCTCGCTTCGCGTGGAAAAGTGTATGCGTGGAAACAATGGGTTCCATTCCCCTGCGGGGAGCTCCACTACCAAAAAACTAGACAAATAGGTTTGCGTGGAAAGTTGCAAACTCATGTGGAACCTCGCTTCGCGTGGAAAAGTGTATGCGTGGAAACAGTGGGTTCCGCCCCCCTGCGGGGGGCTCCACTACCAAAAAACTAGACAAATAGGTTTGCGTGGAACCTCGCTTTGCGTGGAAAGTTGCAAACCCATGTGGAACCTCGCTTCGCGTGGAAAAGTATATGCGTGGAAACAGTGGGTTCCCCCTGCGGGGGGCTCCACTACCTAAAAACTAGACAAATAGGTTTGCGTGGAAAGTTACAAACCCATGTGGAATCGTATATGTACTGCAAAGTACATGCTTAGATGAGAGGACAGATATAAGATTTAGAGTCTATCGTTTTTGTCGAAAACTATCACTCGTACGGTAAAAATGAATAGGACATAAAATATTTATCTCTGTGAGATTTAAAACTTTTGTCTAAAACATTTATCATGATTTTCCGAATTTACTCAGATAAGCGTAAAAAACTATAATGTTTATGAGTTTTTCATGGTTTTCACCATGAAAATCAAATAGTCGCCAATTTTCACTATGATATTCGTAATCAGCGCATCAAAATACGTAAAAATACTGAGTTTAAAAAAAATCGGGGGTGAGTACTTTTCGGAACTACACCCAAAGATTTAACTAATCGATGTTTACCATTGACGAGAAAAGAATTTTTAAAGTTGGCTTAGCTGTAAATCTGAAGCTTACTCACCACTTTAACACTGAGAAAGGAATAGCTGGTAAACATTTTTATTATGATTTCATGGCTAGACATCCAGACTTATCGCTAAGAACACCAGAATCTACGAGCTTGATGCGAGCTGTG
This sequence comes from Prenolepis imparis, assembly GCF_030444845.1. Taxonomy (NCBI): domain Eukaryota; kingdom Metazoa; phylum Arthropoda; class Insecta; order Hymenoptera; family Formicidae; genus Prenolepis; species Prenolepis imparis. The sequence continues at coordinate 952,185 of NW_028141176.1, forward strand.
GGGTTTAATAAGCCGCAAGTAGAACTGTTTTACAACAATCTTGAAAAGCTCATAAACCAGTTCAATTTCCCTCCTTCTAACATATATAATTGCGACGAAACAGGGGTCAGCTGCGTTCATAAACACCAGAAAGTCTTGGCTATGAAGTCTGTGCGCCAAGTGGGAAAACTAACTTCAGCTGAAAGGGGCAAAAATATCACCATTCTTTTTTTGCATGAGTCCCAACGGATACTTCATTCCACCGTTTTTCGTTTTCCCAAGACAGAAAATGAATAATCGCCTCATGATAAATGCTCCAGCACAGAGTGAAGGTATTGCACAATCAAAGGGTTGGATGAATAGCGACTTTTTCCTTCAATACTTGCGGTATTTTATAAAATTTGCACGTCCTTCAAAAGAATCTCCTGTTCTCATCCTTCTAGATGGCCATTGTAGCCACAAAACTTTGGATGTCATAAATTTTTGTAGAGAACATAAGATTCATTTAATCAGTTCACCACCACACACAACCCATAAACTCCAGCCACTCGACAGAATTTTTATGAAGCCGTTTAAAAATGTTTATCACGAGCGATGTGATATGTGGATAAGAGCAAACGCAGGAACACGAATAACAGACTATGACATTGCGGGCCTTGTTGGAGAAGCATTTACTAAAGTGGCTCGACTGGACATAGCAGTGTCTGGTTTTAAATGCACAGGGATTTATCCCTTTGATAAGAACATATTTTCTGACATTGACTATTTACCATGTGATGTGACGAATATTCCATTAGTAGAAACAAGAAGTCAACAAGATAGAAACAACAGGACGGCTCCAGAATCTAATGTCCCAAAAGATGTTCCAAGTGAAATGGCTCAAGAGGCATTAGATGTCCAACCGTCTACTAACTTTACTACAGATATTTATCAAAATATTTTGAAATTGTCCCCATTACCTGATGCTGCAAAGAAGCGATCAGAATCAAGGAAGAGAAAATCAGAAAAAAGTGAAATTCTCACTTCGTCTCCTTATAAATTATTGCTTGAAGAAAAAGAAAATGAAAAGAAAGCTAAAGAACAGAAAAAAAACTTAAGAAATAAATTTAAAATGACGAATCGAGAGAAGATAAAAAAAACTAGAGCGCTAACACCTAAAAATACAAACAAAGACACTACCTGTAGTTTGCCTAGAGAGTAATGAAGAAGATTGGATTTAATGCTCTAACTGTCAGGAATGGACTCACGAGGCATGTGCTGATATCCCAGAGTGCTCTGATGATTACATTTGTGATCATTGTAAATTATTTTGAAGTTATTCGGTGTTAGGGGACCTAGTATAACCATGTCCGGTACTAGATGCCATTTCAATTAATACAAAATTTTATACCATAGTTTGATATTGAATTAAGTATTATATTATAATAAAGTTGATTATTTCGTTCATTTATTCTCATTTCTAATACTGTTAACTAATAATTAATGCAAAATAAAAATTGTGCAAATGGAAATTTGCACATTGCTTCCTCACCATTTTATTTCGCTAATTAAGATGGTTTTTCAATTATGGCTCCCTCATAGAGGAAGCTTAACTGGCACGTTGCTTCTTCACCATTTTATTTTGCTCATTAAGATGGTTTTTCAATTATGGCAATGTGCAAGTTAAGCTTTCTCTATGAGGAAGCCATAATTGAAAAACCATCTTAATTAACGAAATAAAATAGTGAGAAAGCAATGTGCAAATTTCCATTTGCACAATTTTTTTCAATACTAGCAAACCCTATATATAATTAAAAAATATTTTCTTAAAAAAATTTTTTTAAAGATTTCTATGCTACTGTGTTCTGAATGTTGTATAATTTGTCAATTTACAATTAAAAGAAATTGACCAATTCTCTCAACAAATTTGATATCAATCATGCTTTAATGATATTTTATTCAGAACTTTCAAAAAATTATTTAAATTTTAAAATAATTAAAAATTTTATAAAAAATAAACCATTTTAAAAATTCTCCCCAAATTAAATATCAATCATTCTTTAATGATATTTTCAAAAGTTCGATAAGTTCGATATTTCAAAATTTACGAAAGTTAAAGCATGTACAAACATTTTTTGAAATTGATAATTTTATAAAAAGAAAAAAAACTCACTGATCCTCGTCAAATTAAATAGTAAACATCCTTTAATGATACTCTATTTATGTAAAAAAGTTTATGTAAAAATATTTGTCTGATATCTCAAAATTCACTGAAGATAAAATAACCACATAAATTTTTTTAAAAAATTTTATAAAAACTTTATAAAAAATGAACCCTTTTACCCTTTCCTTGTTAAATTCAATACCAAATATCCTATTGGTACTTTATTCATGTAAAAAAAATTAGTTCGATATCTCAAAATTTGCGAAAAATAAAAATGTACATTTCTTAAAAATTCTAAATTTTATAAAAAATGAATCCTTTCACTGATCATCGCCAAACTCAATACCAAACATCTTTAAATGGTAGTCTATTTATGTAAAATAATTTATCCAAATATCTTAAAATTTACGGATATTAGAGCAACCACAGACATTTTTCATAAAATCTAAAATTTTATAAAAATCGAATTCTTTCACCGATTCTCGTCAAATTCAGTACCAACCATCTTTTAATGATAGTCTATTCATGTAAAAAAATTTATCTCAATATCTTAAAATTTACGAAAGTTAGAGCAACCACAGACATTTCTCAAAAAATTCAAAATTTTATAAAAAATAAACTCTTTCACCGATTCTCGTCAAATTCAATACCAACCATCTTTTAATAATAGTCTATTTACATAAAAAAATTTATCCCGATATCTTAAAATTTACGGAAGTTAGAGCAACTACAGACATTTCTAAAAAAATTCAAAGTTTTATAAAAAATGAAACACTGTATGCATTTTTATAAAAATGACAGTAAATAAAAGTGTTGTTCTACTTTACTTGTATGCCAAATTGGAGCGCTGCAAGCCAAATAATTTTTGAGATATTTAAATTTAAAAAAACATGGGTGAGCACATACATACATACACACACACATACGGACATTTTTAAAAAATGTTATTTTTCGATGTTTTTGAACATTCTAAACACATTGGCATAGAAATCTGAAAAAATTGTTTCACGAAAACAAAGCTTCCTCTATGATGAAGCAAAAATAAGTAAAACATATTCTTTCTATTTATCTTCTATATTCTATATATAGATTCTATGAAAAACCTTAAGTGTCCGCTACTAGGGGAACTCCCCTTATGGTTCTGCGTTCTGGGAAACAGACGTTTTAATTTGTTTGCAAAATCCGAATCTGGCCACAGAATTACTTTATCATGTCAGGAGCTAAATGGATTAAAATAACCAAACAACAACAATTTTTATCATATTTATCTTATTATAAGTAACAAGCAATTTTTTTCTTAAAAGACTCCAATGACACCTTAAAGTATGTGTAAATAAAGTAAAATACTGATTTTTATCTTGAAAATGAATTTTGGTTTTCAATCGTACGATTCTTATTTGCTAAGATATTCCATTTCGAATGTAGAGAATTTATAATGCATTATACCATAGCACTTTAGGCTAATAGATCACACTTTCAATTTCTGTAATCTTTCTTGTGGTGTGGGTATGTGCGTATGTGTGTGTGCGTGCGTGCATGCATGTGTGCGTACATGCGTGTGTGTGTGCGCATGCGTGCGTGCGTGCGTGTGTGTTTATATTATTGCTTTTCATATAATATTATATTATTGCAAAATTATGAATCATAAATATCTTTGATTAAAGGAATATCGCAATTTTCTAGAACTTGAAATAAATTCTATTCTATTCTATTCTCATAAGATTCATCAGAGAATTAATTATTTATAAATTAAAACTTTGATATATATTTTGTAACAAGTACTTTTTCGGTATCATATATTCTGGACCGAAATCTGCAAACGAATAGTTTGGATTTGCGATTACGTCTGGATTGAAAAAATCCTTTAAAATGGTAATCAGACACCTTCTGTCTCTCTCATCCGTCACTCTACCTCCGTAATTGCATTCACCTGTCAGATATGTAATTGCCTTGAATGGTACTTGCTCGTAATTCTGAACGAATAGTTTAAGTTGTTGGGCAGATATTTGCAAATCAGATTCGTTGAAATCTAAAAAGAAAATACAAATGCAGGGAGATTCTAAATTCTAAATAGAAATACAAATTAAGTGCAAATTACAAACCGTATCGAACATTCCAACCTTGTGGACCATAATTTCGTCGTTCTTGAACTACCGCATGGAAAAAACATAAAGCATATAATAATTTGAAGAATGTCTTCTTTTTCGTCGGATCTTTTTCTAGAGATTCCATCTCTCTCGCTGCTTCGCTCAAATACGATCTACACATATAACATTTGTTATTTTTATCTAATAATATTACTAAATAATTGATGTTAAAATAATTAAAATCTAATCTAATTCTTTCTGTTTGATACAGTAAAAATGTATAATACACTAAAAAGTGGTAATTTAATGCTTCCTATAATACATAAATTTTTGCTTTATACACAATGTTTTGTAAATAATAAATATAATTTTGACAGATTATTACTATTCAATAAAAAAAACACACACGACATAACCATTTCTCATAGATTTTTTTATTAAATATTTACTTTTATAATATTTAGTTTTACTAACAAATATGATTGCGACTTCTAAATTGCTCTATTATATCACAATTTTAAGAAATTTGTCATAACCCAATTAATTGCATAAACAATTATTTAATATATAATACTAAAAGAGGACAAGAAAAAGATTTAAAAATATTAAATAAAGCAGAGCAAGAGAAATTAAATAATAAAGATTAAGAAATTGCAAAGATAAGCAATTAAAGATTAAAAATCATGTAAGAGAATAAGCAGATATGACTAAATGACAAGTCCATCAAGTTCTGAAAAGCTGACCAAGCAACTGACAAGAAGTAGAGCACGATACGTGACTCCGGTCAGGGTCACTACACTTCTTCTTTACTTACAATTAGTGTATAAAGATATCAATAGCGAGAGGTGAGAAGATTACTTCCGAAAGTATAAGCGTATCACATTTATCGCGCCGAATATTATAACCGTGAAAATTCACAAAATAATCTAAAGTGTAATAAATGTCAATCAATAAACATTTTTACGGAAAAGGAGTATATTGGTTTTAATCCTTTGTGCGTACAAATCCCAAAAAGTTCCTCCCTTAACGGCTACGAGTACAAGTAATTTCTGATTAAAGTTGCAAAAATTGGCTATTCTAATGTATCACCTAATTGCAAAGTTGTCTATTTTAATGTAAATATATGTACTTCATAATATTATTTTGTAAACCCATTGGTGGTTCTGTAGTCATCTTGATGCTATCTTGTAGAATGCTAATAGGAAATCGATCTGACGGATAACTAGTCAACCACAGACGAAAGCTTGATACAATATTTGTATGATCAAGATTTTCGCAGATTTTCTCTAAATTGGGCATCCATGAAGCTGCTAAATGACAATTTTGTAAACAAATCCAAGAACCTTCTATTTGAGCTCGCTCAATTATTTTTTGCGCTATAGGTCCTTGACCTTGACCCATTGAAATCGATTCGAAACGTTCGAGATAATTCATACTCTCTACAAATTTTGTTAATGCGCCCATAGGATCAGATCCAGTGGACAGGATAAATATAAGAGGTGTCAGGCAACTTGAATCAGCGTATATTTTCGAAATATCGAAGGAAGGAGGTATCACAAAGGGCAGACCCATTCCATTTTCTACGAATCGTTGCACCTATTAAACGAAATACATTAGATTGCATGGCACATTCTAATAATTTTTGCAATTTATTAATTTATAATTAGATAATTTTTAATTAGAAATAAATGCAAAAATTTAATATTTTACAGATAAAAAATATTATTATATAAATTGTTAACAAAATTTCATAAAATGTTCAACGGAAACAGCAATAATTAGATTAAGTTAAATTATAAATTGAAACTAAACGAAACCAAAACTTTAAATTATAATTATACTAAAGTTTAATAAGTTAAATTTATAATATAACTCAATTAATTGTTAAGAAATCAAAGAAATTAATAAAACTCTCAATTTACATTAAAATACAAATTTAAATTTTTAGTGAACTAGTAAGAACGCCAATTACGGATGGTGCGTCAGATTCAACAAAAGTTAATCTTTCACTTAAATTGAATAATTAAATAATGAATAAAGTGTACTCTATGAAGTACACATTTTTCTTGGTGCGAAACTAACGTAATTAAATAAATCTCAAAATTCAAGATTTTTAATTTCAATAAATCCCCTCCGACCCTCTTAAAAAAGTATAGGCGAGAAAAATATCGAGCAAAGTTGCTGAATCGAGAATTACGAACTCGAGTCTTTTTCGTTGAAATTTAAATTTGAAATTAAAAGTCTTAGTAATTTTTTAATTATTAATTCACGCTAGCTAAAAGATTATTAAATATATTTGGAGGCAAAATAAGAAGATTGGAAAAGAAGGTTTGAATCACAATTAATGGTAAAAATAGTTGTTAGCAAGCGAAAGACTTAGGTTTGATTCTCGAGTCAGTGATTTTGCTGCAATATTCTTCTGGTCTATGCTTCTTTAGAGAAGTATGAAGTATATTTAAAATCTCAAACTCTTATTTAAGTATTTGGTATTGCACCAAAAAATGTTTGAGATTTTAAATATCTTTCATACTCCTCTAAAGAAGCGTAGACAAGAAGAATATCGGAGTAATCACTGAATCAAAAATCAACTATTAATTGTGCGTTGTGCACAATTAATAAACAATGAAAAATTAATTTTCATTGAAACTGACACACTAATTGACTACATCAGAATGCCGTAAATAAAAAAATAGAAGTTACAAAAATTTATATCAATAAAACTAATTAGTATAATTTGTAAAATAATTTTGTTAAATTATACATTGTTTTATTCGTTTCGAACAACGCTATAATTTTTATTATATCAAAATATTTATATAACAAAAAACAAAAGAATTATGTACTATTTTTTAACACAGATAGATTTTATGAATAGATTTCTAAAAACTATATTTACAACATAAAATTTTTTTAAATATGAATTGTTTAATTTAATATATGTATATTTGTTAAAATCTTTTCTTCTATGTAGGAAATAAAAGAGGATGGTTATTTATACATTATAATGGAACATTCTGCATTCTGCATAAAGTCAATATTTTCATTCTTTTGTTTAAAAACTAGAAAACTAAAAAACTAATAAATATTTCTTTTCTAAAATTCTTAACTATTTAAATGCAAATTCTAGAGTGCCTAATTCTAATTCATTAGTGTAAATATATGTACAAAATAAAATTTTCTAAAATTCGAATATGTATTTGTTTTGTTTAAAAAATATTATTGCAAATAAAAATGCTTAAGTGTTTCAAAGTAAACTATCCTTTAATAAGAATTTGAATTTAGAATTTAATTATATGTATAAATTCTAAATTATTTAATCTTAAATATATATTATCTTAAAAAAGAAAAGATGTAATATAAATTATAATTTTCGTGATATGTTTGCTAAAGAAAAATCTGCAAATTCTAACCGTAATTGTTATTGTTAAAGGAATAATTGATATAATGGAATATTCCATATATACACATAATTATAGTTATAATACCATTATCGGTATTGTATCCGGTCTTATCATTCTTACGACGATTAATTTTTGGAAAGGCGTTAACACTGTTTCCCAAGGCTGCGGTAGAAATAAATCAACAGGATCTAATAAATCATAATATTCTTTCCAAGACAGCAGATTTTCTTCAAAACTTCGCGTAAAATTGACGAAGGTCGGCAAAATGCTAGAGATTCTCGATATTTCGTTCCAGGATTTCTCAGGAACCCAATTAATGGCAGGATTTTTCGCCACCGGTACACTTAGAGCAGAGCCGCCAGAAATAAAAAATGACATCTCTTCCTCAGTAATCTCCTCCGATGCCAAAAGGATCGTCGTGTATAAAATAAACGAATATAAGATCTATCAAACAATGAATGTTGCGGTTAGTTTTGTAACATATTTCCAGTCTTTAACTCTAAAATAATTTTTATAAATTTATTGAATGTATGTATTTTTAAATTATTTAGAATTAGACTATAGAAGTTAACACTTTTTATAAGCCAAGCATTATTAGAATGTAATAAACACTTAGAATTTTTTCACGTCAGTTTTAATAAAACATAATAAAAATATAAATGTTTAATATAAAAGCTGATTATTTGTTTTGATTTATTTATTTCGTTTCTTTTAAAACTTATAAGTTTATTTATTTTAAAATACACAAAAAACAAAATGGGAACAATGACTTTTTTCAAAGAAGTCAGTTTTTATGCTTTAAGGTACATAAAATATCAGTCAAATATTTATTAAATAAGATATTAAAAGATAAAATATAGTTATAAGTATTTGTTGAAAAAAAATATCTTTATATCTTTGAACACATTCATCAAAATAATACTTCTATAATTATTTATAAAATTAAATATTTTATATTAAAATGTTACAAAAAAATTTAATATATTATAAATAAAGCAAATGTTTTTATATAAAAAATTTTTTTTATTTTTAAATTATTTTTAAATTATAAAATGTAAAAATGTAAAATTATATAAAAGTATATAAGAATATATTATAAATAATAGTTATATGAAAAACTTTTTATTCCCAATTTTATAACGATATGATTTCTTTACCTTATTCTTATCAAATAATGATCTGCATATGTTCTGATAAAGATTGTAGGTGAACGTTTTACGCAAGAAATCGAGTCTTCTTTCTAGATTTTTGCTTTTGCTGGCCGTATCAATGGACACGACATATAAATTTATAAACCATGATAATGAATATTGATACATCGGATTGATGTTGGATAGATCGACAATAGAATAATAAAGCGTCGCGCTATATTTGGCGATCGGTCGGTAATTTTGTCGGAATTCTTCAATCTGTATCGCTGTTTTTTTTGCGGCCACTTGCTTTCGCTTAATATCAGTTGATAGAATTTTTGACGAATCTAAAATTTCGATAGCTTTTTCGTCCTCAAGAAGACTAACGCCAGAGACTGACAGTATTTGCAGAATATTGTCTTCTACTTCTTTTAATGTTTTATTGTTCAAGGCATTTTGTACAATCAAATATTCGCGTTTCTCCTGTAGCTCTGGCTGTTCTTTGGCAACCACAATGCCTAAGAGTTGATTATCCAGTGCTTCCAGCGTTAAAGCACTATTGATCAATGTTATCTTATTAAAGATTTCAGGTGAATAGTGAGGATTACGAAGTTTAGTCGTGATGTATAATCTAAAGCATGGGTTATATTCAATACTCTTCTCGCCAAGTGTAATGTACAGGATGCCGCCAGATTTATATGTCTTTTTCATCAGTATAGGATCCAGCGCAGCATCTAGTTGCTCGAGAACATTTTCGATTAGGATTGGTTTACCTAATAAAACAAGAGATAATAAAAAGTCTACAAAAATATTTCGGACAATGATCTCCAAATTATATATATAATTATATGTATAATACACATTATACAGGATAGTCAAAAAGTCTGGAAACGACCAATTATTTCCGAAAATAGTGGTCCTGTGGGAAAATGTTTCAGATAAAAGTTGTAGGGTTTTAAATGGCGCATTATATAGCAATATTATTATGACGTTAAAGAGTGTTGTCAAGGTCACGTGAAGGTCAATTTCTTAAATGGAACCCCCTATTTTTTATTACATATTCTTGTAGCTTATCTCGAGAGTTTTTCAAAACACTATAATAAAGTATTTTTTCATTAAGTACTTTTTGAGTTATGACACTTGAAGTTTACAGTATTTTGACATAAAATATAAAATATCTTGTGAAACATTCAGTTTTCGGTAATTTTACCTTCATACTTTTATGCACAGAATAATGAGATCAATCAATTGATGTAAAGAAAACACATAGTTGCTTTAAAAAAAATATGTTGCAAATGTTGCGTCTTGTAGACTCCACGATTCTTTTCTTTCGGAGAACGCAAGGCGATATTTGAAATATCGCAGAGGCACAAATAAACTACGAATTGATAGGCGAAGAAATCATATGCCGAGATAATTTAACAATAATAGTAAAGAATCGCTACGTTCTGTGGACTCTACGATTCTTTTCTTTCGGAGAACGCAAGGCGATATTCAAAATATCGCAGATGCACAAATAAACTACGAACTGATAAGCGAAGAAAACATATGCCGAGATAGTCTAATAATAATAGTAAAGAATCGTTACGTTCTGTGGACTCCACGATTCTCTTCTTACGGAGAACGCAAGGTGATATATTAAATATCGCAGACGCGCAGATAAACCGACGATCCGACAGGCGAGGCAAACATATTCCGAGACAGTTCGATCGTAAAAGTAAAGAATAAATACAGAACTTGAGAAGCAAACAGATCAACTCATAAAATTCAAACTATAACTCATTACATTCTAAGAAGTTAAACTATAGTCGACAGTTCTCTAAACAAAACCAACACTCGAAAACTAATAAAAATTTAGAAGAGAGACTAACAACGATAACCGAACCTAAACAATTCTTGCCTGAAAGATCGTCGTTACGCGATATCTGCCAAAGGTAAACTTGAGAGGGTAATAAAAATATCAATTTCACTTGAGAACAACAAATTCTTCATTGGTCGAAACCTAGAACCCTAAACAAAAGCCCTAACCAATCATAGTAATTGTAAAATTAAAAAGAGACGCCTCCGGGACCTAAAGGGCGTCATTGAAAAATTTACTATTCGTCAGGAAATGTTAATAAACCAATGGAGAGGAGGAGCAAGAAGGTTTATATACCCGCGATATCCCTCGAGAGAACAGATTTTACTCCGGACTCTTGAGCATAATTTTCCGCACACAACTTATCCGGCCTCATACTTAAACCTTTTCGGCCTTTTCGAACACTATCATTTTCAAATTCGGCCTCGCTCGAATTCAAGTTTCGACGCTCGTTTTGTGTGTGAGTGAGAACAGAGTTAAGTGCGACAGCGAGAGGCAGTGAACAATAGCGAGTTCACAAAACCGGAAATACAACTACCGGATACACTGCAAGTCAGATCTCCATCTTGAGGCGCTTGACACGACGGAACTCTGTTCTGGATATTTTATCAGCGCGCTCCATAAGTAGTAAGTTTATCAAGTGTGCTACATCTCCACCCTTATACTTAAAAATAATTCTGGGATTTAAATTAAATCATATTTGTTTTCTTTTTTGATTTATTATCCTTGTTTACTTCTAACTCTGAAAAAAACTGTCTTTTTTCCCTCCATCCTTACATCTCTCTCTCTCTTGAAATCACTCTGGATTTCCCGGGATAGCGGAGCAATCCGTGATTTCTTCCATCTTCTCTCTCTCTTGAAATCACTCTGAATTTCCCGCGATAGCGGAGCAATCCGTGATTTCTTTTATCTCCTTATCTCTCGAAATTACTCTGGATTTCCCGCGATAGCGGAGCAAACCGTGATTTTTTCCATCCCCTTATCTTTTGAAATCACTCTGGATTTCCCGCGATAGCGGAGCAATCCGTGATTTCTTCCATCTTCTCTCTCTCTTGAAATCACTCTGGATTTCCCGTGATAGCGGAGCAATCCGTGATTTCTTCCATCTTCTCTCTCTCTTAAAATCACTCTGGATTTCCCGTGATAGCGGAGCAATCCGTGATTTCTTCCATCCCCTTATCTTTTGAAATCACTCTGGATTTCCCGCGATAGCGGAGCAATCCGTGATTTCTTCCATCTTCTCTCTCTCTTGAAATAACTCTGGATTTCCCGCGATAGCGGAGCAATCCGTGATTTCTTCCATCTTCTCTCTCTCTTGAAATCACTCTGGATTTCCCGCGATAGCGGAGCAATCCGTGATTTCTTCCATCTTCTCTCTCTCTTGAAATAACTCTGAATTTCCCGCGATAGCGGAGCAATCCGTGATTTCTTCCATCTTCTCTCTCTCTTGAAATCACTCTGGATTTCCCGCGATAGCGGAGCAATCCGTGATTTCTTCCATCTTCTCTCTCTCTTGAAATCACTCTGGATTTCCCGCGATAGCGGAGCAATCCGTGATTTCTTCCATCTTCTCTCTCTCTTGAAATAACTCTGAATTTCCCGCGATAGCGGAGCAATCCGTGATTTCTTCCATCTTCTCTCTCTCTTGAAATAACTCTAGATTTCCCGCGATAGCGGAGCAATCCGTGATTTCTTCCATCTTCTCTCTCTCTTGAAATCACTCTGGATTTCCCGCGATAGCGGAGCAATCCGTGATTTCTTCCATCTTCTCTCTCTCTTGAAATAACTCTGAATTTCCCGCGATAGCGGAGCAATCCGTGATTTCTTCCATCTTCTCTCTCTCTTGAAATCACTCTGGATTTCCCGCGATAGCGGAGCAATCCGTGATTTCTTCCATCTTCTCTCTCTCTTGAAATCACTCTGGATTTCCCGCGATAGCGGAGCAATCCGTGATTTCTTCCATCTTCTCTCTCTCTTGAAATAACTCTGAATTTCCCGCGATAGCGGAGCAATCCGTGATTTCTTCCATCTTCTCTCTCTCTTGAAATCACTCTGGATTTCCCGCGATAGCGGAGCAATCCGTGATTTCTTCCATCTTCTCTCTCTCTTGAAATCACTCTGGATTTCCCGCGATAGCGGAGCAATCCGTGATTTCTTCCATCTTCTCTCTCTCTTGAAATAACTCTGAATTTCCCGAGCGATAGCGGAGCAATCCGTGATTTCTTCCATCTTCTCTCTCTCTTGAAATAACTCTGAATTTCCCGCGATAGCGGAGCAATCCGTGATTTCTTCTCTCTCTCTCTCTCTCTCTCTCTCTCTCTCTCTCTCTCTCTCTCTCTCTCTCTCTCTCTCTCTCTCTCTCTCTCTCTCTCTCTCTCTCTCTCTCCTCTCTCCTCTCTCTCCCTCTCCCTCTCCCTCTCCCTCTCCCTCTCCCTCTCCCTCTCCCTCTCCCTCTCCCTCTCCCTCTCCCTCTCCCTCTCCCACTCCCTCTCCCTCTCCCTCTCCCTCTCCCTCTCCCATCTCCCTCTCCCTCTCCCTCTTCCCTCTCCCTCTCCCTCTCCCTCTCCCTCTCCTCTCCCTCTCCTCTCCCTCTCCCTCTCCCTCTCCCTCTCCTCTCCCTCTCCCTCTCTTCTCTCCCTCTCTCTCTCTCTCTCTCTCTCTCTCTCTCTCTCTCTTCTCTCTCTCTCTCTCTCTCTCTCTCTCTCTCTCTCTCTGTCCAACGAACGAACGAACGAACGAACGAACGAACGAACGAACGAACGAACGAACGAACGAACGAACGAACGAACGAACGAACGAACGAACGAACGAACGAACGAACGAACGAACGAACGAACGAACGAACGAACGAACGAACGAACGAACGAACGAACGAACGAACGAACGAACGAACGAACGAACGAACGAACGAACGAACGAACGAACGAACGAACGAACGAACGAACGAACGAACGAACGAACGAACGAACGAACGAACGAACGAACGAACGAACGAACGAACGAACGAACGAACGAACGAACGAACGAACGAATAAGTAATAAAATAATTAACTACATTATTAAATAATTAAAATATCAAAATTATATAAAAATAAATATATATATATATATCAGTAAGAAAACTAGGCCTGTTCTAACCCTTGTCCTCCGAGGGGGGTGCGCGGCGCGGCGGTATCTCCCTGGCGCGGGGGTGGCTGACGACATGCGCGGGGGGGGGGGTATCTCGACGACGCGGAGGCTGACGTCACGCGGGCGGGGGACGCTTATCGCAGTTTTGACGACGAGGAAGGGGGGGGGGTCTAAGCATGTTCGGCAACTGTTTATCTTTGTGATTTATGGCTACCCAATTTGTCACCGAAACACTCTAGAGTCCATTAAAACTATGTTTTTTCATTTTATGTCCATAAAATCATTAGGATATTATGGAAAGGAATGATGATTTTAGGGCCGACGCTGCGACGAACATGTCAAAACGTTATTTATAGGTGCAAATGTAAAAGCGTTGACGTTCGGCAGCTTTGTACTCTCGCAGAAAATCGGTCGTAAACGAGAGCGAAACATCTTCCTTAATATTTTTTAGGAAGAATTGCGATAATTTTGAGAGGAATGGGGGTTGAAACTTATGGAGAGAGTCTGTCTCCGCATCAAACAGTCTTTAGCATTCGTATAGCACAGATCAGAGTAAAAGAAATGGATGAAGATATTATTATGACTGAGGATAGTGATAATGACATAGAAATTATAGATATTGCGGAAGATAGTGATGTTGATGTAGATATTATACATAGATATTGCGGAAGATAGTGATAGAGAAGAAAATGACATAGTGAGTGAATCAACAGACTCCGATTATAATAGCGAGCACGGCGGGGACTTGGATATAATTGAATAATTATTGGGGGTGCCTGTAATCAGCAACATAAATGTTGTTACGAGGGTGTGCGCTATATATTCATATTATATATCTGAAGATTATATTAAATTATGCACTGCTTGTGTAGTACGAAATGCGGAATTATTTGTAAACATTTGTGCCATACGCGTGCATTGTACCACTTCTTATGAATTGATTATAGAAGAGTGGTGCAGCGATTGTCACGCTCCGCTGCATCTGATATTCACGCGGAACATGTGTCCACTTTGTAATCATTGTAAGTATCCGTTTTATATTTATAATAAATTAAAAATTTGAAAAAACAAAAGTAAAATTCACTGTTTCTATTTTCAGTATAAGACGCAGCCTCAACTCTACTACCTCACCAGTCATCGCTGCAGTCACTGTAACCACCTCCATCGCCCGGCCACCTCACAGCTGCCGTTGCCGCTAGCATTTTTTTTTTAATTTTATATTTTATATTAATTTTTATTCATATATTTTCATTTATATTTTATATTTTCTTTTATCCATTCAATTTCATACTTATATCTTTGATATTGAGAGCCGATAAAAATATTCTTAATTTTCTTTTATATTAATTTATATTTACATTTTATTGTATTCTTTTATATTCTTTTATTTATATCTATTTTTAAATTTTACATGCTTTTATATTTTTAATGACACACACACACACACACATTTTATGAATAAAAATTATTAATAGAAAAAAATTCTCTCTTGCGAACACCTCACGCTCTCCTAAGCGCTACCTCTCTCGCAGTCTCAAACCTCGCGCTATCTCTCTTTCATGTACCTCACCGCAACATCTCTCTCCTTCACGTTCGCCTCGCGCTACCTCTCTCGCGGTCCCTAGCATCACGTTCCCCTTCCCCGCATGACGTTATCCCCCACAAGGACCACTACAAGCTTCGTATGGGAGCTAGGGAACTGTTTACGGGTGGGAGAGAGTGCGGATTGGAAATGCGTGCAAAGAAATTACATCATAATTTAAACTTAAAATCTCTTTATTCTTCTCTCTTTTACATTTTTTTTTCATGCATATTATGGAGTAAAAACTAAAGCTACCAGCTCGCAATCGATGAGCTGATGCTTAGTGAAGGCGTCGCTAGCGCGTATTATATTTGGTATTTTTTTATTATCCGTTACATTAGACGCGATATTTGAAAATTGTGTAAATTTAACATCGACTGTCTCGGTAATTTTAACCAATCGATCAAAAGATACATCAATGCATGGATCGAGATCGAACATACGGTGTAACGTCGATTCGATCATCATCATGCATACATTTGAAGATTCGAGACTTATGAGTTTGACGATGTTAATCGTATGAACTCGCATTGTTAGCGGTCCAACGTTTATAAAACTGTGGACATCATTAGAGTCATTTCGAAGAAAATTTTAAAGTATCATCGAATATGAAATTCTTATGCTTTTATTCCATATATTCCTACAATTTTTGAAGATCTTACATTGAAAATTATTGTACGGAATTCACAAATTTGACATAATAACTTTATAAAAGCGTATTTATTTCGTTCTTAAATCGGATTTTTTTTTGTGCAAAGAATAATATTAAAATCGTAAATCCCCTTACTAATCTTGATCATTGAATAAATCTCACCATTTATCTACATTTCCCTTCAATCAGAAATTTATATAAATTTAAAATCATACTATATTATCGTATGCAATTAATTACAACTGCGATTTAGTGCGATTATATATATATTTATAATAAAAATGGAAAAATGTTTATATTTGTTTTATTTGAATATAAATGCATAACGAGAAGACTAGAGGAGACCGGGGCTTGTAGGCTCAGTTCAAAGATATTATAAAATACCTCTTTTGTTATAAAATATATATTTTTTTTTGTTTTGAACACGCGTTTTAGATTGGTCATCACTAATTAAATAAAAATATATTATATAACTAATTTTTATCAGATCTATAATGATGTTTTATTTCTTCTAATATAACAATATTGATATGTGTGCAATTGAAAACTATTAAAATCATCAAAAAGCCCGATCTCTAAAAGTTAATAAATTATATAATTTTTTCCGTGATTCACGTATATGGCACCACTGTGCGATATCTCTCTCGCGCTATCTCTTTCACGGTCCCTAGCCTCGCGCTATCTCTCTCTCTTTCGTATACCTCACTCTCTCTCATGAACGCCTCGCGTTATCTCTCGTAAACGCCTCACGCTCTCTCTCTCTCTTCTAAGCGTTCTCATGATCCTTTCCGCAGGTATAAACAAAACAGCGTATGGCGTATAGCATTACGGCTAGCGCTGATGTCCAACCGCTCGAATTTATAAACAGATATTTATTACTACGATTTATCTGAAGGGATGGGGCTGAAGCTTATGGAGAGAGGGTCTGTCTCTGCGATGTTCATCACAAAGTTTAAAGCAGTCGCTGAGCTAAGTATCGCTAAGTGTCGTCGAGCTAAGTTATTAAGTGCAGTGCAAAATGCCTTTTGGATCGGGAGACATTTTGGGCCAAAATTTTTTTTAACAAGAATGTCCTTAGGACTTCATGAAATAATAGACATAATATCTTGAAAGACCCACCTGCTAGAAAATTTATTGAGGACTCTGTTCCTTATATTCACAATGCCTGTAAGTTTTTATTATTATATAATAAATTTGTTTATTAATATTATCTACTAAATTTGTCGATTTTCAGAAGATAACCGAGGAATCCGTCCAAATCGGTAGATACCTTAATCTTCGGCATATGGAACAAGTACGAAATTATCGGTGGTGCGATCGGCGGGAATTGGCCGAGCTATGGGACGACGCGGAGGGGATCGTGGAATGGGCACAGGATTACTGGTGGGATGACATCTTCTGCCTCAGAAAATTGTTCGGCGAGGAATCATATCCTCCCGAACCTGTCAGGGAGGAATTATGGGTCTAGTGAGTATCTCTTTTTAATTTAAAAAATTATTAAAATAATAAAATAATTAATAAAAATTTTAAATTTTTTAAGTTGTTTTTATATCGCTAGTACAATAATCAAAGGGGTAGTTGTAAATTAATCGACCAAACTAGCCAAAATTTGTTTATTTAATAGAAGTTACAACGCTTCGACCATATGGTTGTGGTCCTTTTCAAGTATAAACTGAAATAATAATTAATTTAAAAAAAAACGGTTTGAATACAGAAAACAGTAATATACATAAATGGATTTGCTATAAAATTTTGAGTACATACGTTCTTATTGAAACACTTCACAAATTTGAATTAAAACAAATCATTAACATCTTGTTGAATTTTAAAGAGAGAGAAATCTTGTATCAGTATGAAACTTTGTCAGTGACTGAAATATAAAAATAGGAAACCAAGCTAAACGACCTTTATTATTTTGTCATAGATTTTATTTAAGCTATCTGTGTCCTTTTGTAGGTTAATTGTATTATTGAATTTTTTAATATACAACATTTCCGCGATTTCTCTCTTTTTCACATATTTCTCATTATGTAATATATTAGGTTTTGTCCAAATCAAATTCATGTCCGAATTCCAACTTATGTTTACTTATAACGGAATGATTGGTTTCATGCAATTTTATATTGTTAAAATGCTCTTTCACTCGAGTACGTAAGCGCCTTTTTGTTTGGCCGATATAAGATGCATTACAGTTTTTGCAATCTAATTTATATACAACATTAGTTCTCTGATCATTATGTAAACTATCTTTACCACGTTTAATCAATGTATTTAGTTTTTTTTGTTATTTTATAGACGTTGAAGCCCATGCCACGCATAACACGACATAGATCATAACTCACATCTTTAGCATATGACAATGAAATAAAAGATGTTCTGTCAGATTGTCCACGATTCATATCACAATCATTATTGTGATTACGATTTTTTAATACATTAATTCTTTTTTGTATATGTCGTTTGATGATGTGTTTAGGGAAACAATTATTAAGTAAGATATCATTCACCATCTCAATGTTTTTATGATGGAAAATGTCATTGGATAGTAGAATGACATGATCAACCAGATTATAAATAGTATTAATTTTATATTTTAAAGGGTGATTAGAAAAAAAAAGTTTATATATCTTCCAGAACATGTAGGTTTCCTGTACCATTTAGTAATGAGTCTATTGTCAGAACGAATGATCGTTGTATTTAGGAAATTAATGGAAGAACTGACTTCAATTTCATATGTGAAATTCAAGTTGGTGGTAATTATTAAAAGTCATTAATATCTCATCTATTTTTGTACGTGGCAATATAGCAAAAACGTCGTCTACATATCTATATATTTATGGGGACAGTGAAACTTAACAAACTTAAACATTGTGTCTCCAAATCATCCATCACAATATCTGCTATGATAGGTGATAAAAGAGAACCCATCGGGCTGCCAAATATTTGTTCATAAAACTGACCATTAAAGCTGAAACTAGTTGAATCTAAAATCAATTCTATTGCATGTAAAAATTGAGCTAAATTGAAATTTGTATTCTTAGCAATGTCAATCCAACGTTTTTTAATGGCATTTAAAACCAACTCTTTAGGAATATTTGTGAATAATGAACTAACATCTAAAGATATCATTATATCATTATCATTAATAAAAGTATCTTTAATATTTTTAACGTTTATCACTCGTTTATCGCAGTCAGAAACGGCTTTGAACGGGTCAGAAACAGCTTCAAACGGGTCAGAAACGGCTTCGAACGGGTCAAGAACAACTATCTTACGGTAGCGGACGATAAAGAACGACTATTGAAGAATGACAACAGGAAATTAATAATAGAACGAACAACGGCGATCGGGAAAACCGTTGAAGCAAAGAAGCAACATAGTTTGGAGATACGGCAGTTTGTGCACGAACTGCACGCTCCGGCGAGAAAAAATTTTCCCCGAAGACATGTCATAGTGCGGGATATGATGACCTGTGACAAGCTGACATCGTCGAGTAGCGTTCGTATTCTCGCTTTTGTCTTTACTATTGAGTGGTAACCTCTATTGAAACGAGAATACGAACGCTACTCGACGATGTCAGCTTGTCACAGGTCATATCCCGCACTATGACATGTCTTCGGGGAAAATTTTTTCTCGCCGGAGCGTGCAGTTGGATGCAACCGCTGGTTGTCCAGCGGTTCACAGCAGGTAGAAAATCCGAATTTTGTAAAGCTATGAAAAGTGTGTATTCTAACATTATTAGATTAAAAAAAATTTGAAGAAATGTATAAATATTTAAAAAGTAAAAATATTTCTAAAAATATTTCTCTATAAAAATATTTTATTTATATTACGATCATTTTATTAACTTTAAATATATAAAAAGATATATGCATAACTAACGATAAAAATATGCCGAATATTTATTTATCATAATAAATAATACATGTTATTAAAAAAAAAAAAAAAAAAAAAAAAAAATTATGACAGTCCAACGTTCTAACCTGGGATCCCGGGATTACTATTCTTGTGCTCTGCCGCTGCACTAGCGGCACCGATCGAAAGTGTGTCTTTCTTTAGGCCTCGTAACGAACCTGACAATTTCTCTAAACTTCGGGAAAAAAAAATTTTTTTTACAAGGCGCATTGGACGAAAAGCTCGAACACGGAGCAACTTTTTTTCGATGTAGATTCATCATACCAAAGGAGATCAAAATCGGTGAAGAGTCAACCGCGACCTCCCCTTGTCAGTCATAATAATATCTTCATCCATTTCTTTTACTCTGATCTGTGCTATACGAATGCTAAAGACTGTTTGATGCGGAGACAGACTCCCTCCATAAGTTTCAACCCCCATTCCTCTCAAAATTATCGCAATTCTTCCTTAAAAATATTAAGGAAGATGTTTCGCTCTCGTTTACGACCGATTTTCTGCGAGGGTACAAAGCTGCCGAACGTCAACGCTTTTACATTTGCACTTATATAAATAACATTTCGACATGTTCGTCGCAGCTTCATCCCCCTCAAAATTTCCTAAATTTCCACAAAAGAATATCTTAATGATAAAAAGAGAAATAACAAATGACTCTCTCAAATTAATAATAAAATGTCCATAAAATGAGAAACATAGTTTTATGGATTCTAGAGCGCTCCGGTTACAAGCAGCCGAACGTTGGCGCTGATACGTTGCAATTCTTCCAAAAAAATATTAAGGAAGATGTTTCGCTCTCGTTTACGACTGATTTTCTGCGAGGGTGCAAAGCTGCCGAATGCTTTTACATTTGCACCTATAAATAACGTTTTGACATGTTCGTCGCAGCGTCGGCCCTAAAATCATCATTCCTTTCCATAATATCCTAATGATTTTATGGACATAAAATGAAAAAAACATAGTTTTAATGGACTCTAGAGTGCTTCGGTGACAAATTCGGGTAGCTATAAATCACAAAGATAAACAGTTGCCGAACATGCTTAGACCCCCCCTCCATTGTCCTCAAAACTGCGATAAGCGTCCCCCGCCCGCATGTCGTCAGCCCCCCCCCCGCGCCGTGGAGATACCCCCGCGCTCCGCACCCCCCTCGGAGGACCTTGGTTAGAACCGGCCTAGTTTGCCTACTTATATCCCTTTTTTTTCTCTTACGAGAAATCCCAGAGTTATTTTTCAGTAAGAACCCTCCTTGTCCGGTTATTTTATTGTTCGCTCTCGTAGCGGACAATCCAAGGAGACGATCCTCGCGAGCCGCGGCTAAATTGGCGCGAAACCGCCGTAATAGGCGGTTAAGGAAAGCGTTGGCTCGGAGTCTGACTGCGGGCGAAACCTTCGGCTCCTTAAATAAAATTAATACACCGATTCACACAGACACAACCAATATATATCACCCTACGGTCTTTCCTATTTCCTCACCCGAATGTTCAGAAACTCCGCTGATTCCGTCCCCCGCTTCCCCTGCTTCTGCAGAACCTCTTGACTCCCCGCGAACTTCTCCTTTTTCTCCCGAATCCGCTATACCTCAGCGGGCCTCTTCCCCTCACCCCTCTGTTTCCTCTAGGAACGTCGATTCTCCGCAGAGCCCTTCTCCCTTTCCTCCCCCTGCTTCACCCGAATCCCCCGATCCACCTAGATCTCCGTCTCCAGCTCCCTCAACCATCAACCTTGAAGATTCTCCTCCCTCCTCCCCAACGCCTTCTGAAAATCGGGAACATCCAGAGGAGTTTGAAACAATAGATATCGGCGACGACGATTCTGACGAATCGGAATCGCCCACCAAGCTTACATACGAGCAATTTAGAGCTTGGTTAATAAATCAGCTCCCTGGGATACGAGAAGTCCCTGAGGGAGCTTTTACAATTGGTCCAGGCTCCGTAGATCATGAGGCCTTGCGAGAATTTTTAGAAAATACTAGCAGAAATAACAATTCCCTGATATGTTCATGGGCGCAGATATCCTTTAGCCGTCCCTGCACACCTCCTCTTAAGAACTTATCCCCCCTCCACCGTCCATATTCAGGAAGTGCCATGACCCTCACACACACATACACCTTTTTTGTATCTATTAGTTATTTAATAAAACTATTGTAATTACCAATCGGGGCCCTAAAATTTAAACAATAACTCCCTCCCCTCTCTGCCCCGATTGAAGACCTCCGTATCTATGTATCACCCGCGATCCATACACACACACACTCACACTTCTATTAGCGAATAAGTCCGTTTATTATTATTATCATGTATAGAATTTATTTTTGTCGCAATATATATATATATATATATATATATATATATATTAAAATAAATTTATAAAATTTTAACTTCAATGATTTCTATTAATTAGCAAACCCGTTCCCACTCATTCCCGCAAACCTAAATCGCACAAGGTCTCATCCTGAGCAAAAGAGATTAGATTCTCTTGCCGAAAAGAGACCACCGAGCGAACGGCCCTTTAAAAAAATGTAAAAGCGACCCTTGCGGTCGTTGACCTATTTGGGCCCAGACGTTCGTTCGACTCGAACAGACGTGCCGCATGCGTTTGTTCGAGAGATAAGTAGTTACGCCCTCCCTCTGACTCTTCCCTACTTGAGTCTGGACGTAACACAAATTACAAATTTTTTTTAAACTGATATTGTTATATAATGCATCATTTGAAATCTTGCAATTTTTGTCTGAAACATTTTTTTCTATCTTGCATATTTTTGGAGTTATTCAGAAGTCTCCACCTTTCTTGAACACCTAATATATATTTTTTTTCATACATATAAACATATACTCCTATATATGTATATCCCCTATTGAGGAATTACATTTTTCCAAAGGGGAAG
Source organism: Prenolepis imparis (assembly GCF_030444845.1). Taxonomy (NCBI): domain Eukaryota; kingdom Metazoa; phylum Arthropoda; class Insecta; order Hymenoptera; family Formicidae; genus Prenolepis; species Prenolepis imparis. The sequence goes on from NW_028141176.1 coordinate 974,939, forward strand.
TTTAGGTTTTAAATTTTTTTCTTGAAAACTATCTAGTTTACGAAAAAGATAAAAGAAATAAAAAAGTTTTTAAAGAAATCAAGCTTTCTAATTCATATATTTAGATGATCACATTCAGATGCGTTAAAAAGTTCTAATAAAAAATTGAATAGGGTTTAGTCATCCCTTTATAACGACACGGGAAGATTAAAATAAGATTAATAAATATCCTTTTTATTAATGGTAAATATCCACCAAATTGCATTTTTTAACTTGTCCAAAATTTGAGAAAAATATTAAAACTTAATTTTCACTTTTTTCTATGGAGGAATGTAACTCCTCTGGGAGAGAATATAGGAAGAAGTACATGTTTATATGAAAAACTCTACTTAATTTTTGACAAAAAATTATTTCCTAAAAATTTTCTTATTTAAAAACACCTTGTATATGTATATACAGGGTGTTCTATTGTAAAAGATTCAGACAAATATCTTTTGAAGAATGTATTTTAGAAAAAAATGTTTCAGACAAAAGTTGCAGAATTTCGAAGAAAAGAAATTGGCGCTACAGACATTTCCCTAAAGGACGATTTTCAAGGTCACTTAAAAGTAATTTATATTTTTTTAAATGGAACCACTTTAATATATATAGCAATATACCGTGTTCGATTGCCTGCTCGATAACATCCATATAATTATGGTCGGTTAGTTTCACGATTTCGAGTTCATTTGTTTTTTCCATATTGCGGATCCATTTATTGGTTTGACCTTGTGGATCAATGAATAGGCTCCATCTGTTCGAGTTATCCATTATAATGGCATTTTCGATGGAGAAGCTGTCTCGCGGCAAACCAAATATGTTCCAAGAATTAATCTTGATCTCCGAGCCCAATACTTCGACGAAGTTGTATTTTTGCGAGCAAGGTATATTCGAATTCATTACGTACACTCGCCATTTTTCCAAACTCTCAGCGCGAAAAATAGCTGTGAAGAGTCCCAGATATGCAATTACACCACAAGATATCAGGACATCACCAGGCAATGCTTCGAATGACATTTGTAATTTCTCAGTGACTGTAATCCAGCGATCTTTTTCTCCGCCTAATCCACCTATCAGCTTCTCCGCACGAATCAATTTATTTTTACAACTCGTCACCTATTATAAATTATTGTTAATATATGTAATGCATTAAAATATCTGTAATACATTAAAAGAAAAATTAAACTGTTGTTAGAATAATCAAAAGGTTTATTTCACATAATAAAATCACAAAAATCGAGAAAATAAAATTAAGTTTTTTAGACGCTTTGTTTTAGAAGCTTTGTCTTAAAAAAATTAATCTTTTACATAAAAAAATTAATATTATTTGATGTCTCTCTTTTTAAACTTGAATAATTTGTGATATAAATGTGATAAGAAAACAGCGTTATCAAAATACAGCATAAGCATAAATACAGAGTATAGAATAAGCATAACATAATATAAATATTTAGCAATGTTTAAAAAAATATTTTAAATAATGATAAAAATTTCTAAATTATCAAGAAAATTATATTCGTTTTTGTCTCTTTCAATCTTCGTCATGTGTTGCTTGACTCATTACACGTATTTTTAAAATTTTTTGTCATGAAAATATATGTATATATGCACACACACACACACACACACACACACACACACACACACACACACACACACACACACACACACACACACACACACACACACACACACACACACACACACACACACACACACACACACGCACGCACGCACGCACGCACGCACGCACACACACACACACGCACGCACACACGCACGCACGCACGCACGCACGCACAGGGTGTTTTATTTTAATTCCCCCAAATATCTCTGAAATTAAGCAAAATACGAAAAAAAGGTTCCATTAAAATTATAGAATTTCGAGAAGGAAAGAAGTTGACGCTACTGACTCTTTCCTAAAAGATGATTTTTAAAGTTATTTAAAGGTTAAATTTTTTTTTTTTTATGGAACTGTTAAGGGTGGAAATCATTTATCTCTCTGCTGGATTGCACAATAGATATTGTATTTTCACCTTATTACAGTGATACAAACGTGATTGCTCGCACGCCATAGACAGGAAGAAAAAGTGAACAAAAGAAACCGGAAAAAGAAGGAAGAGCTCACTGTATCCAACCCAAAAACAAGAGAAAGTATTGCCAACTGGTTATAGGTGCGCTGCAATCATTTCTGGCGAAAGATTTAAAAATATATTATATAATAAAAGATATAACAATTCCTACCAAAAGCAAAAACTCGTGCCTTGTGCACAATTGTTTGTTATAGCGAAAAATTAATTCTCGCTATAACCAACACAATTACATCCGCGTGCGGGCTCTGTAACCGGTTTATATTTTATATATATATTTGATATTGAGAGCCGCGAATTTGTCTTAATGTTTATTCCCCTTTCTAAAAAAGGCATGTTATTGACATTGTTGTCGCTTTTCCGCGATGCTCTCCTTTCCGATTGGCTCTCTGTCGATTTGCGTTGTGTGTTATATTTGTAACATTGAAAGGCTGTCATCACGAGGGTTAGCAGTTAGCAGTTTGACAGTTAATCCAAAATAAAATAAAATAATAATATGTTTTAAATAATATCAAGAGACACGGTAGTGTCTCGCGCCAAGTAACGCGCAAGCAACACCACGCGCGAGAGCAGCGAGGCACGCCGTGTATCTTTACGCGAATCGGATAGTTGAGAATACCTTAGATTTCGAATGCTTAATAACGGCTGAAGCGATCGAGTTCTTACTAGGCTTAATCGAAAGATTGAGTTTGAATTATATAATAAAAGTGTTTTTATTTTTACTGTACGTGCTTTGTAAGAGAAAATATCATAATGTAAAGTGTCAAATGTGATCAAATGTGAAAATTTTACTTATTTCTCCGACTCGAGGATGTACGTTTGCAACGTTTGATACAAGATGACGTTGGTGTCGCTCGTTCGATGGTAATAATCTGTAAACCGACCGATCGTGTTGTGTAGGAGTGAGAGTGTGTGAGAGACAGAGAAAAAGAGAGTGATGGAATGAGTGAGTGAGTGTGAGAATGAGAGAGTGTGCAATCTTTACGTGCGCGAATCGCGGTGTGGTGAGCCACGAAAGTCTCGGTAGTGAAAAAAAAGGTTGACGACTTGGTTACTTGGGGGGGGGGGCGGCACGGAAGTCTATTTACAATATATACAAGTTTTACAGTATTTTCACAATGTTTGCGCGAATTGAACTTAATTAAGGACTTCAGTTTTATGCGACGATTGCGCGTACGACCGAATTAATTGTCCGACGGAAGTGCGGAACAATTTACAAAATGGAAAGAAGCTACTACGAACTGCGAGTGCGAACGACTGCGAGTTGAGTGTGTGTTACCGGCTCCGAGCTAGCGCTTTTGACCTTCCAGAAAGTTCCTTGAAATGAGGATCATTTTTTGGTATCGAACGAAAGGGATAAGCGGTTTTCTGGAAAGTCGGAGGACAAATCTGTTTGTTGTTATTCGGCGTATTTGTGTGTGTGTGCCGATCTATTCGGGCAACGGTGACTTAGCGCGCCTCGCATGGTCGAGCGCGCGGCTCTCGACGCGACGCGAGATTGAGAGAGGGTGTGCACGTGATTTCTGCGCAGACCGAGAAGCGCGAAATGCTTGCCTCTCTCGCGCTCATTTTGATCGCGATTGAGATGCGCAGTCGTTAGTTCGGCTCAATTTCTAACAGAGAGAAAGAGAGAGGGAGAGAGACTCGCGGATAGGTGCACGTATAAATGTGCGTACGCGTGCACGCATAATAATAATTACTTTCTTGTTATGCTATCATTCTACTACATATTTCTTTCATAAATATACAATTATTGATTTAAAATAAGGAGGCAAATTAAAGCTAAAATATAAATAACAAAAATATACATTTATTATATCATTATCATGAAATCTCTTTACGTTATTTATTATTAGCTTTCATTCCTATTTTATATCAATAATTATATACTTGATGAAAGAAATAGGATTGGTAGCAGAAAAAAATAGTTATTATACAGGGTGTCCCATTTTAATCTCCCCAGACAAACATCTCGAAAAATATGGAAGATACGGAAAAATGTTTCAGACAAAAGTTGTAGGACTTGAAGGGGGACAGATGATGAAAATATGGACTTGACCTTGAGTGATTTGTTGAAGATCAGGTCAAGGTTATTGATGTTTTCTTAAATGAAACCCCCTATTTTTTATTGTATATTCTTGTAGCCCTTGTCGAGACGTTTTCAAAACACTACCTATTGATGTCTTTTACGCAAGCCGTTCTCAAGATATAAAGCTTTAAATTTGACATACCGCCGGCATTTGCATTACCCGATGTACATCGCGGGGAGGTTGTTCAGTCGAATTTGTATATCAAGTGGCTCTAAAAAGAGCAGACTTTGTGTGTGTGTGTGTGTGTGTGTGTGTGTGTGTGTGTGTGTGTGTGTGTGTGTGTGTGTGCGCGTGTGCGTGCGCTTCTTTAGTAAAACTTTTATCTCTCTTTCTCTACCATTTTCTTATCTTTTCCCTTACATTAAAATAATCAGAAGAAAAATAATTAGAGAAAATTACTAAAAAAGCACACACATACCCACACACACATACACACATAAAGTCTGCCTTTTTAGGGCCATTTGATGTACAAATTTGACTGAACAACCTCCCCGCGGTGTACATTGGATAATGCGAATGCCGATAATATGTCAACTTTGAAGCTTCGTATCTTGGGAACAGCTTGCGTAAGAGACATCAATAGGTAGTGTTTTGAAAACGTCTCGGTCTTGTTTTTACTTGGCGTAATTTTTTTGATATCATTACTTTTCTAGTACAATTCTATATAGCTTTGCAACTTTAATTTGTCACTGGCGCGCGTATACTTGGCGCCTTTTTTTACCTTTTTTTTTAAAAGGTAAGTTTTTATGGATTGTATCAATCTTTTTTGTAGTGTTATAATACTTTAAACTTGATTAATATTTTTGACATTCGCGTTGTGTGTTATATTTGTAGCATGGAGAGGCTGTCATCGCAAGGGTTAGCAGTTACCAGTTTGACAGTTAGTCCAAAATAAAATTAAATAAAATAATAATATGTTTTAAATAATATGTTATAATACTTTAAACTTGATTAACATTTTCGCGGAAAAGAGGCAACAATACTTGCGAGAATTAATGTTTTTTTTTAGAAAAAGACTAGAATAACACAAGCACGCGTTACGCCATTCCTCGATTTTATATAAAAAAGAATGATGGTTTTATATAAAGTTTGTTTAAACTTGATTAATATTTTTTGACAGAAATTAAATGATTAAAGTATTACATTGCTAATTAAATTTTAAAATAAAAATGTTATAAAAATTAAAATAATAATGTTATAAATAATATGTTATAATGCCTTATCTGTCATTAATATTTTTTGACAGAAATCAGCTGATAGCTGTTATAAATATTAATCGAGTTTAAGGAATTATAATACATTATTTAAAACATATTATTTTAAATGTTATAACATATTCTTATTTTAAAAATTAATTAGCAAATTGACGTTTTAATCAGCTGATTTCTGTAACAAAAATATTAATAGAAGATAAGATATTACAACATATTATTCACAACATATTGCTATTTTAATTTTTATAACATATTATTATTTTAAAATTTAATTAGTCGCTATATTAATATTTTCACTCACTCCAAAAAAAAGCGGTACACTTAAAATTTGGGAAAAAATTATCAAATTTCAAATGACAATAACTTCGTAAATAATAAAGATAGAAAGGTTTATAAAAAACGAAAATGAAGCTTGGAATCTCTACTTTAAGAATCTATTCATTTTAATGTTGCGAGATAAATTTATTGAAAATGGCGGATGACAAAACAAGAGCATGCAAAATTGAAAAATAATGGTCCGAGTTCGCTACGGCACATGGCGTGAGTCAAATGTCGTAACTTAATGGGATAAAAAGCATATGATAGTACAGAGTCTCCTCTTTAAAATGCTTTTTTAATCATCTCGATACGATGATTTTTCGCTGAGATATTCACATTTGAATTAAAAGGCAACTTTTTACTTTGAATGCGAAAAAGACTGACGTAATGTGCGAAAATTACTACTTTTGGGTATATAACTATAAGTTCCATCGATCGCAGCAATTACACGAGAAATGTTTGGATTAGCATTGTACAATTCATTAACGAATTCAGGTACGTGTCTTGCAATATAATTTTCTCTAGTAATTGAATTAAGACCAATGTTTTCCGGAACAAATCGTTGCATTAGAGATTGGCGAACAGTAGAAATTGCCATACTTGTCGCTTGTCTACTTGGATACTCGAAAATAACTTGTAAAAAGTCATCAGATAAACCCTGTCGTAGCTTACATAAAAACACCAAGAGATCCTTTTTCGATACGTACCTGTGACCCCCATTGCAAACTACTCTATCACAATAGTTAAAGAGTTCTAAAAATTGCTCTTTTGTCACGGGAGAGAATGATGAGAATTCAGAATCTGTGAGACTATTTTCATCAACGAATCTGCGCTTATTCACAGCGACATTGCGAAGTCCTTGCAGAAGAATCGCAAGTTGTGGACCTTTAAGAACATACGGTCTGTTTATAAATCGTAAACCACATAATAATGGCTCCAGGAAAAAACCTCTATCGTCAAGATAATGTTGACATGATCTGACATTCTCAGGAATATAAATATTGCACAAAATAAAAACATTTACTCGACAATCGGCAGAAATCTTGTGAACATCTTCTTCAACATTGCATATAATGCAGGTACGATTAGCAGTTTGTGTCAAAACATTAAGTCGAAGGCAAGTGGGATCGTGTTCTATTATGCGTATCTCATCAAGAACGGATCGATTACAATTAATGCAGAGCCTTGTTCGATCTGTTATTTCAAGAGCTGGTCTGTTAAAAGAATCACGTCTAACAATAGCGATTTCGCGGCGAGCAGCATTTTCATCCCCATCTATTCGACTCATTTGTGCCGGTAGAAAAGCGCCATCACAGATATAACAACGTAATCTGTTTCGCCAAGCCATTCTGAATCATCGATTACTGATCGCGCTCTTTTCTCAGCACAAACTAAATTCGAAATAGAAGAGAAAAGAAAAGGGCGTATTAATATATTGTGATGAAAATAATAAAATATATTTGAGCTTTACTGCAATTATTTGAAAAATACTGAAGAGAAAATACTACAACATACAATGACAGGATAAAAAATATTCCCAGTAATGCGATGTTAGATGATTATATTTATCCAAGTTTATAACAAGTATTGTTAGGCCTGGGCGTCGTCGGGCTCGCGTCACAATATATATATGTATATATACACACACTTTTAATCATTATTCTGAAACCTGAATCGGTGAAATTATCTGTGATCGCGTGATAAAATATCCATCTTTGAGGTCTCCTGGAGCTAAAATACTGCTTTAACGAGAGTTGTTGCCATGAGAACTTTTGATCAGAATGACACGAACAACATTTTCCCAAAGTTTCAGACAAATTTGCCGAGAACCCATTTCCATAAGTTTTGTGCGGGGTCCTTTGCACATTGTTTCCTCACCATTTTATTTTGCTAATTAAGATGGTTTTTCAATTATAGCTTTCTCATAGAGGAAGCTTAATTTGTACATTGCCATAATTAAAAAACCATCTTAATGAGCAAAATAAAATGGTGAAGAAGCAATGTGCAAAGCCTCTTCTTTGAGGAAGCCATAATTGAAAAACCATCTTATTTATTAATTTTTTTCTTTTTACTCTCCTTCTCAGGGGTGCTGAAGCGACTGGATGGGACACTGCCAAGTCCAGTTTTGCTCTCATGTTCTTGTTATATTGCAAGTTTTTAGTATAATGGCTTTTTGTGCTTCTTCGTGGTTGTATATAGGTAGCTTTGGCTGTGTCAAGTATTTTTTGAACGTGTTCGGTGTTATGCCTATTACTGATATTATTAGTGGTATTATGTATACTTTTTATTGTTTTCATATTCTTTACATTTCTTGTGCTAGTGTGTGTTTTTCTATTTTCTCGTTGTGCTTGTGTTCTATTGCGTCATTTGGTATTGAGATGTCGATCAGATATGTTATTTTTTCTCTTTTCTTTGTGAATGTAATATTTGATCTATGTAATATCTGGTCTATTGAATTTCATTGTTTAGTCGGTGTGTATCGTTATGACCTAGTATAGTCCGTATTCCTCATTTTCAATGATGGTTGTCTTGTGAAAGTAAAAAGTTGCCTTTTTATTCAACTGTGAATATCTCAGCGAAAAATCATCGTATCGAGATGATTAAAAAAGCATTTTAAAGAGGAGACTCTGTACTATCATATGCTTTTTATCCCATTGAGTTACGACATTTGACTCACGCCATGTGCCGTAGCGAACTCGGACCATTATTCTTCAATTTTGCATGCTCTCGTTTTGTCATCCGCCATTTTCAATAAATTTCTCTCGCAACATTAAAATGAATAGATTCTTAAAGTAGAGATTCCAAGCTTCATTTTCGTTTTTTATAAACCTTTCTATCTTTATTATTTACGAAGTTATTGTCATTTGAAATTTGATAATTTTTTCCCAAATTTTAAGTGTACCGCTTTTTTTGGAATGAGTGTATATTTATTTAATTAAGAAGTAATATATTTGAGAGCCGTTCGCTCGAAGAACCACTTAAGTCGACTTAAATCGTCTTTCAAAATTCGCTTACCACTGTGTTGATATTCATCTAAACAATAAATCTGTTCAGTCTCGCTAATTTCCTAACTATTTTAAGGTTTTAAAATAATATTTTGTATTGCGCGGTTTCAACGGCGCACCGTCACCAACGCGCCAGTCGATGTCAGCGCGCTGTCGATGTCATTGCGCGTTAAATTCACAGTTAATCGCTCAGATTTCTGTATATAATGTATATGAGCCGTTTGCTCGAAAAACGACTTAAGTTTTTGCACAAAAAATTTAATTAAGGATTCAACGGTGTGGTGATTCGAGTTATTAAACATTATGTTCCTCAGCTTTTATATTTTTTAATATAGAGGTATTTAGTAATAATTACTATTTAGTAATAATTTATTACCATAAAAACAAATTTTAAAGCAATATAATTGTTTTCATTATTGATTACATTAAAATCATATATAAAATTTTAAGTCGTTTTTCTGACGATCGACTACAACAACATGTAAAATATGTTTGATGTCCGTAAAAAATATTAATATATAAAAGCTGCTTTTTAGCATCAATTTCAATTACACATAAAATAAAACATTAATTAATTTAAAAGAAGACTTAGTATCTCGGTGGACGAAAATTTATTTTATTCTATATTACATTAATCTACTGTTTACTGTTTTCATTCTTATTACATTAATAAACTGTAGTTTTCTTATATATGTATATAGTTACGCATAATTCATAAAAAGATCGTTGTCTACACACAATCGCGATCGATATCAGAAAACTAATGAAATTATTAATTAGTTTTCACAATTAATTTGTAATAACATATACTGAGATGATAGATCTTGAAACGCATTTTTCACAAAATATATATTTATTTAATCGAATAAGAATTGAAGAAAAATAATTATATTAAAATTTAATTATCAAATTACGTTTTATTAATACTTTTTGACAGAAATCAGCTGATTAAAGCGTTAATTTGATAATTAAATTTTAAAATAATATGTTATAAAAATTAAAATTATATAATACATTTTGAATAATATATTATAATACTTTAAATTCAAATAATATTTTTGACAAATATTAGCTGATTTCTGTCAAAAAGTATTAATCGCGGATAAAACACAATAATATTATTTAGAACATATCATTATTTTAATATTTTTAACATATTATTACTTTAAAATTTAATTAGCAAATTAACTCTTTAATAAGCTGGTTTCTGTAAAAAAATATTAATAAAGAAAAAAAATATTAAAGGATCGTTGCTATAGGACTTATAGATTGCTGAATTTTCCCGATAAACGTTTAAACTTGAAAAGATTAAGGCCTCTATAAGGCCTAGAACATTTTCAGTCGGCTCGTTTTGTAGGTCTTGAAGAGACCTTCGAAACGCGCCTACTCTTCTAGACCTTAATTTTTGCAATCAAAGTTTAAAAGTTTTCCGTGAAAATTAAGGCCTGTATAAGGACTAGAACATTTTCTTTGGGCGCGTTTTAAATGTCTCTTCAAGAACTACAAAATGAGCCTTCAGAAAATGCTCTACGACTTACGCAGGCCTTAATTTTTGAATTCAAAGTTTAAACGTTTTTTGCGAAAATTAAGGCCTGTATAAGTCGTAGAACATTTTCTGAGGGCGCGTTTTAAAGGTCTCTTCAAGACCTACAAAAAAAGGCTTATAAGTCGTAGAACATTTTCTGTAGGCTCATTTTGTAGGCCTTGAAGAGATTTTTGAAATGCGCCCACAGAAAATGCTTTACGACTTACACAGGCCTTAATTTTCGCGAAAAACGTTTAAACTTTGAATTAAACAATTGAGGCCTATATAAGGCTTAGAACATTTTCTGTGGGTTCGTTTTGTAGGCTTTGAAGAGACCTTCAAAATGCGCCTACAGAAAATGTTCTAGGTCTTATACAGGCCTTAATTTTCGCGAAAAACGTTTAAACTTGATTGCGAAAATTAAGGCCTATATAAGGCCTAGAACATTTTCTGTAGGCGCATTTTGAAGGTCTCTTCAAAGCCTACAAAACGAACCCACAGAAAATGTTCTAAGCCTTATATAGGCCTCAATTAGGGAGGATATTTTTAAGAGAAGTAATATAACAACTAGGTCTCCGGAAAAAGAAAAAGAAAAGGGGGAAATGGATATAGATAAGGATCTGAGAGGGATGATTAAGAAAATGAGAGAGGAGGTCGAAAGAATGATAGGGAAATTAAGTGAGGAGATAAAGCAGCAGGAAAATAGGTTAAAGGAGGAGATGGAGGAATTGAGAAGGGATCATAGGGAGCAGGCAAAGGAGTGGAGGGAGGAGAGAAAGGTGTGTGTTAAGAGAAGACATTGAAAAAATAGCGAAAAAGGTAGAAATATTGGAGGGGAATAAGAAGGGCTAAAAGAAATGAAAGGGAGGGAAGAGAGGAATGAGAGAGTGTTCACGACTAAGGTGTGGATTTGAAGAGCGATCCGGTAGTGTCAAATTACGACAGTTTGACAAGACACAATTCTTTATTATTCACAATTATAATGTACACTTAACATTAATTATCTTTCCGTTCAGGCGAACAAAGTACGAAATGCGAGTTCGTTTCTCATGGGTTTCGCGTGTGGAGTTTATGAGCGACTGTGTCGAATGGGCACCGCGACATCCTTTTATTGTCTTTGACATTCCAGAAGATTCCCCGACGGTTAGCGGATTGGGCCTTCCGCTAATGCGCGGGTGAGAGCCTTCTAGAAAGTCAAAGACGGATTCGACGAATTGTCGCGTGCCACCTTCGATTTCCGCGATCGTAATCGGCGTTCATTGGGCGTTGCGAGGAAGCGTGTCGATAGCGCTCGCGCTCTTTGCGCATCGTTGCTGTGCGCGCGCGTGATTCTGCGCGGAGTGTTTGGTGAAACGCGCCATTTACGAAAGATGATTGCGCGCTTACGGTCGCGATCTCGAACATACCGCCCGCCTCACATCGTGCGATGGATCATGCGATGTGACTTAATGACATGCGAGTGACAACTAATACGATCATCGCGCCGCCTTGTGGGGGGGGAGTCATGCTGCTCTCGGAATGCGTTTATGCTTTTGTGAGTGGACTTTTGCAACGTTGATTCGATGCGGGCGTTCATGCGGTTGGAGACCGGTTATGGTTCCGCTGGATTCGGCGGATGGAATGTGATGGTGATAAGTGTGATTAGCGCCCGGATTACTATGGCACGTAAAGTGCATTGCGACCGGTGTTGACGGCCGGAGTAACTCAACATGAGGCACGTAATACAATGCAAGATAAGGTTAATGAAAATATGTACGCGAGAATGACGATATGTAATAATCGGAAGACGCAAAGTTTTTTTTTGTTGTTATTTCTGCGAATTGTCAGTCTCACCCTGTGACGCCAGTAGCAGGAGTACGAGTTTTGTGATGGGTCTCGTGAATTTCGAGGTTGCGGTGCGCACAGTTACCATGCGGACTAGCCCGTCGGCGCCGGGATGTGTGGCCACGATTCGAGCGAGCGGCCACTTCGAGGGCGGTGATGTTTCTTGCAGAAGTAAACATAGTCGTCTAGGTTGGATTCTGAGGTTGTCTTCGTTCACTTTGGCCTTGGAATGAGGCTCTGTATGAACTCTTGTGAGACCAGCGCGATCAGAAATGGTCGCGCATTTGCTGCATTTGTTGCCATCTCGATAACCGTGTTGTATTTGTATCCAGTAACGTGGGCTCCGGAAGTGCTGTGAGTGCGGAGCCGATCAACAAGTGACCTGGCGTGAGTGCTGACAGATCGTCTGGGTCGTCGGTGAGTGCGGTCAGAGGCCTTGAATTAAGGCACGCTTCAATCTGAGCTAGCAGTGTGGCCATTTCTTCGTACGTGAGTTTGGTATCGCGACTCTCCGCAGATAGTATTTGGTTGATTTCACGACTGCCTCCCATATGCCACCGAAATTGGCCGCCGGAGGATTGAACCGCCATTGGACTCGATTGTTTGCCATTTCTTTGGCGATTGCCTTTCCTTCGACACTACTGGCCTTGAAGAGTCTTCGCAATTCTGCATCAACGCCGATGAAATTTGTACCACAGTCGCTGTGTAACTCAGCGCACATAGCTCGACGTGACGTGAATCGGCGAAAGGCGGCTATGAATACTTCGGCTGTATAGTTTGATGCGACGTCCAAGTGCACTGCTCGCGAGCTCATGCAGACGAAGATGACAAGGAATGCCTTTGCCGTTTTTTGTCCACGCCCTGGAGATGTTTTTACAAAGACGGGTCCTGCGTAGTCGACTCCAGTGACCTCGAATGGTCACTGGAGTCACACGGGTGCGTGGCAGATCCGCCATCAGCTGCTCTGAGATTACCGCCCGCCATCGCATGCACGTGATGCAACGATGTATGCAATGCTTTGTGAGACTCCTTCCCCGCAGAATCCAAAATCGTTGACGTACCATGTTCAAGGTTAGTTGCGTTCCGCCGTGAAGTGATTTTTTGTGGCAAGATTCGATTATTAGTATTGACAGCTTGGACGTAGGAGGAAGTACAATAGGATGCCTCTCGTCGAAGAAGAGAAGGGAGTGTCAGAGTCTTTCTCCGACTCGCAGAATTCCTTCCCGATCCACGAACGGTTTGAGGCAGGTTAAGGTGCTCCGTGTGGGAAGAGGTGAGGCTGACAACAACAAGGTTACTTCCCTTTTATAAGTTGCAGATTGGACCCAGCGAATCCACAATTTCTCTGCCTCGATAATCTCTGCTGCGGAAGGTGGTTCGGCGTGTCCTTTGCTGTGACCCATTGGCTTGTGTACAGTCCTGCGTCTGTTCTTGGGCAGCCACCGAAGACACCATGCGGTTACTCGCAAGAGTTTGCTTAAGTTCGAAAACTTTTTCAGTAAGAAATGATCTTCGGGAGTCGTCATGACAGTTAGTGACGAGGTTCTTTGCTCCTTTTGACAGTCAGCAGATGGCTCCGTGTGACTTCCGTTGCCTTGAAGAGAGTGTGCGTCCAGAAGGAAAGGAGGTCCGGTCCACCAGAGTGCGTGATGTGTCAACTCGCTTGGCAGTAAACCCCTGGATGCGCAATTGGCGGGATTTTGACTACCAGGGAGATGATTCCAGTGTGCCCTTGGAAGTAAGCTTTGAATTTCGGCAACTCTGTTGGCGACGTATGTCTTTCACTTGAATGGATGGCCCTGTATCCAGCCCAGCGTTATCATTGAATCGGTCCAAAGATACAGCGGTGAATCGAGGAGGTTGAGCGTCGACGCCGTGTGAAAGGCCAGGCGTGCGAGGAGTGTGGCAGCACATAATTCCAGTCGAGGTAACGAGACTTTTTGGTCGGTGAAACCTTACTTTTGGCGGTTATTAAGGATACAGACGCCCTTCCATTTTTGTCTTCAGTTTTCAGGTACAGCACGGCTGCGAATGCGCGCTCTGAGGCGTCCGCGAAACCGTGTACTGATCTGACCTGAGTGGACGCTTCTTTACTCAAGGCTCTTGGAATCCGGATTGTCGATAAGAGAGGAAGCTCACTCTACAACTTGCGCCATCTATCCGCTTCATGTTCTGGCAGGGTGGTGTCCCAATCGAGGCCTAGTAACCATGCAGATTGTATGGCTATCTTTGCGTGGATGATTACTGGAGTGAGCCATCCTAGTGGATCAAACAATTGCGCCGTTTGTGACAGAATTGTTCGCTTCGTGATTGCAGTTTCTTCAGGGCGTTTTACGGCGAATGAAAAGCTGTCCGTTGTTGGGTTCCACAGGAGATTCAACATGGAGTGTGCCACTTCCAATGACGTCCAGGACCGGGAGTCCACTGTCATCCTGTCTTCTTCTGGTAAGTGTGTTACTAACTCTTTGTGGAATTTGCAGCCCATTTTTTCAAAGGAAAGCCGCCTGCCTCGCAGAGTTGGATTAGTTGTTGCTGGATTTGCATTGCTTCCTCAATGGAATCGGTGCCGGTTAGAATGTCGTCGACATAGATGTCTTGAAGTAACGTAATTAGCACCCTACGGATATTTTTTGCCATCGTCGTGAGCCAATTGATGCAGAGTGCGAATAGCGAGGAATGGAGCGCACGCTAATCCGTAAGTCACCGTGTTGAGATTATATTCTGTGATTTCTGAAGTAGCAGTGTTTCTCCACAAAATGCGTTGCAGACTTCTGTCGTCTTTATGTACCAGGATCTGCCAGTACATCTTTTCCACATCGGTGGCTATCACATACCGATGTTGCCATCGGAGGAGGATGTCGGTCAATGCTGGCAGCAAATTCGTCCCGATCATGAGGTGCTGATTGAGGGAAGTGCCTGAAGGACCGGTCCAGGATCCATTCGAACACCATTCGAAGACGCGTTGAGAAGCTGGCTTTCCGAAGCACTCCGTGATGTGGAAGATAACAGGCTTTCCTTGAGTCAGCATGCGAAGTTGTGCTCGCCGGTAACATGTGGTTAAGTTGCGCGTAAGTTTCCATGAATTCCTTGTACAATTCGTAGAACTGACGATCCTTTGCAAAGCGCCGTTCGGTGTGCAGCAAAAATCGTTGTGCTGCTGCTCGGATTTCCGACAGATCTGGAAGTGTTGGCTGCACAGGCAATCTGACGACGTAGCGGCCGTCGGGATTTCGTGTGTGCGTTGTGACGTAGAGGTCTTCGCATTCTTGCTCCTCTCTGGTGAGAGAGGTGACAGTCGAAGGAGGTTCCTCTTGCTCCCAGAATCTGCGGACGAGAGCAGAAAGTGAATCGCCAACTATGCACTGGTGAGTGGCGATCTGTTCGGTATCTTCTCCGGTTTTGAATTTTCCAGATAGGATCCAGCCGAAGATTGTCTGCTGAGTTATGGGTTGCGATCTGGAGCCCTTGCGCAGGCCGTTGCGCAGTATGTCTGCATAGATGTCTGCCCCCAGCAGGATGTCAATCGGGTCGGACGATGTGAGATCGGGATCGGCGAGGTCGAGATCACGAACGTGAGACCACTCGTCTGAAGGAGCATCTGAGACGCTCGCGTATCCCGTAAGCCGTGGAAGAATTAACTCTGATAACGTTACTGAATCTCTTCCTGACCGCGATGAGATTCTTACGTGCACGCGTCCTTTGGCAGTGTTCGTCTGCTGGCCTCCTACGCCGAACACTGCTACCGAGGTGTAGTGCCGCTGTAATTTCAGTCGCTGAGCTAGGTTTTCCGATATGAGTGTTGTTTTGGACCCTTGGTCTACAAGTGCGCATGCCGTGTGAAAATTGCCGAAGC
The DNA here is from genome assembly GCF_030444845.1 of Prenolepis imparis. Lineage (NCBI taxonomy): Eukaryota > Metazoa > Arthropoda > Insecta > Hymenoptera > Formicidae > Prenolepis > Prenolepis imparis. The sequence goes on from NW_028141176.1 coordinate 990,876, forward strand.
GGTCGGCGACGCGTACGCGAGCGGTAGCAAGTAAAACAACAGGTTTTGACCGTGATAGGTTGTGTGCGACGTAAGACGTCTTTGAGGTCTCCGCCTCGATCGGGGCTTGCCGGTATGCGTCGTGAAGTGAGGTGTGATTACGTTGTGCGCACACGGAGCATGATCATCTGGACGGACAGTCGTTGAATTTGTGTTTCCCCAGGCAGTTGGTGCAAAGGTTATTTGAGTCGACAAATTGCCTTCCTTCCCGAGTCTTCTTTGTTTTGTACTCCTCGGATTGCATTAGTGTGTGTTCCTTCTTACAGAGGCTGCATCGCGTTGATCCGAAATCGCGTTTCTGAGTGTGTAGCGTGCGCGTAGATCGACTCGTACTTTCGTTAGATTTGTTCGCGCCGGGCTCAATTTTTCCTGGTTGAACTGCCTCCAATGTTTGCAGCCTACGCTCGAGAAATCGCTGCAACGTTGCGAAGGTTGGCGGTTCTGGGGAGTCGTTGATAGAGTTCTCCCATTTGCGCCGAGTGCGGGTGTCGAGTAGCTCCACGATTGAGAAAACGAAGAGGTCTTCGGTGCTTGAAATTGGTCGGTCGATGCTGTCCAGAGTGCCTGCCGTTGTGGTCGCGCCGTGAAGGATCTTGCGCAATTCGGGCGCGGATTCCGCTTTCAATTTTGGTAGTGCGACGAATTTTGCGAGACACGACCGCACTAACAGTCGCTTGTTCTCAAATTGCTCGCGCAAGATTGTCCATGCGTGACGGTAGTTTTCCGAGGTCGTGGGCAGATTTTTTATCACAGACTCGGCGTCTGCTTTCAGGCTCACCTTGAGATAATGCAGTTTTTCCACGTCAGAGAGATTGCCGTCATTTCCAATGATGGACTGGAATAGATCCCGAAAGGCTGGCCAATCTTCGTACTTTCCGGAGAAGTGGGGCAGCTGAATCCTGGGCAGCGTGATTCGAGATCCCGATGAGTCAACTCTTGACGTGGAGGTCTTTGCGACTTGGTTCTCGTTGGCAAGGCTGGCAGCATAATCGAGGAGAACGCCCTTCTAATTAAGGTACGCTTCCTCTGCAACTTCGAAGTGATCCTTTTTCGTGTAATCGTGCTTTCTGATGTCTTCCCCGTAGTCGGTGCGAAGGATCTCGTGTTGTTTTTCGTACTTGGACCAGTATTTTTCCAGCTTATCTAAACGTGCCTGTACGGCGCCGGAGGTAATGTTGGCTTGGCCCAATTCTTTTAAGTTTTCGACGATGCGTACCATGAGTCCGTGTGTCTTCCGTTGGCTGTCGATCAGGTCCTCCATTTCCCTTTCCATCTTGCTTTAGGAAATGCATTTGGGTTGGCTAATACGTTTCACTGGTTTTCAGGTGATTCAGACACGAACGCTGTACGGCAAACGCGGATCCGGCTCGAAGGACCATAAATGTTCACGACTAAGGTGTGGATTTGGAGAGCGATCCGGTAGTGTCAAATTACGACTGTTTGACAAGACACAATTCTTTATTATTCACAACTATAATGTACACTTAACATTAATTATCTTTCCGTTCAGGCGAACAAAGTACGAAATGCGAGTTTGTTTCTCATGGGTTTCGCGTGGGGAGTTTATGAGCGACTGTGTCGAATGGGCACCGCGACATCCTTTTATTGTCTTTGACGTTCCAGAAGGTTCCCCGACGGTTAGCGGGCCTTCCGCTAATGCGCGGGTGAGAGCCTTCTAGAAAGTCGTTGCAAAAAAGCGTGTCGATAGCGCTCTTTGCGCATCGTTGCTGTGCGCGCGCGTGATTCTGCGCGGAGTGTTTGGCAAAACGCGCCATTTACGAAAGGTGATTGCGCGCTTACGGTTGCGATCTCGAACAGAGAGAGGGAGTAGAGATAAAAATAAGAGACATGGAGAGAAAATGCTCCTAGAAAATAGCTGCTAGTTGCAAATTACATAGTTTTTCTTATAAACAACTATGTGTTTTCTTTACATTAATTGATTTCTTTTATTATTTTATTCATAAAAGTGTTAAGGTAAGAACATCGGAAAATGAATATTTTACGACATTTTCCATAGTTTATGTGAGATTATGTTAAACTAAGGTATAAAATCCATATTTCGTAAACTATTCACTTTTACCATCTTACCTTTATAACTTTTTATAGTGAATATTGCGAGGAATAGATTTATGTAAAAAAATTTGATGTAATTTCATTTAAAAAAAGATAAATGATCTTCAAACGACTTTGAAATTCCCTTAGGAAAAAGTCTGTAGCTTCTTTTTTCCTCGAAATATTACAACTTTAGTCCAAACTTTTTTTTGCTTAATTCGCTAATTTTGCTTAATTTCAAAGATATTTACCTACAAATTAAAATAAAACACACACGCACGCACGCACACGCGCCACACACACACACACACACACACGCACGCACGCACGCACACACGCACGCAGACACACGCACGCACACACACACGCATACACACACACGCATACACACACGCATACACACGCACGCACACGCGCGCGCACGCGCTTCCCGTGCTCGTCCGTATTATGTGCGATAAGTAATTATCGTCAAAATAATATAAGAAACTTTTAAAAGTGAAATTTTTATAGTTTCTGTGTACTTTATAACTACATATACATATGTGTGTATTTAGAGAGAGATTTTCCAAATATTTTTAAAATATGTCCCCAGCTTTCTTTTTATTTCTTTAACATTTAATTTCTTCTATAAATAAAGATTAAATAGCAATGTGAAAGTTTTAGTCGGCGGTCGTTGTTTATTAAAATATTATTAACAAAAAAAGTTGGATATCAAGATTTAAGAAGTTTCACCAAATTGTTTCAAGAAAAGTTACGAAGTTTATCACTAGAAAAACATTGGAAAATTTTATTGATTTGCAAAATACTACTGATAAATTTTTAAAACCAGTAAAACCTTTAATTGAACAGTTTGGATCTGGAAATATTTATAATTCAGATCGAAGTAATTTCCATTTACTCATTCATACACGATACAACCAATAATACCTATAATGACAATTTGTTGTCACTTTTATTTATTGTATTAAAAGTAGTTAATGGTAATTTTGAATCAAGAGTAGAAGAATACTTGTTTAAATTAATAAATGTTATTGTAAAAGCATCGAAATCTAGTAAAATGACATTAGGAATTTTTCTTTTATAACTATTTTATATTTTTAATTAAATGATTGAATTAAAGTAAAAAACAATCGTTACGGCTCTGCTAAAATTGAATAACTAATTAGAGTCTCAAAATGAGTTGGCGATGAGAGTCCGGGCGCAGTTAATAAAGCGCATATTTATTTAAATGAGTAAACTTTAATATAAAGATAGTTTACATAGATAATGATACGCAGCGATGATAGCGTACGTTTCGGCTCTTTCTTTAAGCCTTCTTCAGCGCATACAATTAAAAGATTGACTGTCTATTAGATGAAATTTAGTTTGTGATGTTCAAGACGTGAAAGACTGCTACCTTCCATATTATATTCAGCTAATCTTGAAGTTATTTCTTCACTGGGTAGATAAGCCCAGGAAGTCGATAATGAGAAATATATTATTATGTCGTAAAATCTGTAGGTGAAAATTCACTTTTTTATGGAAGGAAGCTTATTGTAAATGTTAAAATTTTTTTATGTATTATATAACAAAAAAGAACGGATCAAAATAACTTATAAATTTGTAGATCTCATTATTGTACAGGGTCGAAAATTGTAACGGAAGCGTGGAGTTGTCTAAAGTGTAGCAGAACAATCGCATTAACATACTAAATTCACTCCATCTTTTTACATAAGATACGTCGATGACATCATATTGACGGCTCCTCCTTCTCTTTATAACCACATACTAAATACTTTTAATTCGTTCCATCCCCGCCTACAATTCACGGTAGAAATTGGGAAAGATAATAAATTAAATTTTCTTGATCTAACTCTAAATTTGAAAAATAATAATATCTCCTTTGATTGGTTCCACAAAGCAACTTTTTTCGGCAGATATTTAAACTTTTATTGTCAACACCCCATCTGCCAAAAACGTGGCACCATAATAGGTTTAATCGACAGAGTGATATTTCTATCTCATCCATCATGTGATCAAAAGAACCTTGAAATGTGCATCAGAATTTTATTAATTAATGACTATCCTTTAGAATTTATCTTCAGAACGATACGAAATCGCTTAAAAACAATATTCAACAACGATTACTTAAATAAAAAGAACAACATTTGTAAACAGAACGAAGAGCGAAATTTCTTCTTTATTATACCGTATGTTCCCACTATATCGGAGCAATTCAAAACCATCACAAAAATATCAATACTAGAATCGCAGACACGGGACTTAATAAGATGCGCAACATCACAAAAGTCCACAAAGACCCACTAGAAAAGGCACATTGCATGAATGTAGTTTATAAGATAAACTGTAATAATTGTGACACCTCTTATGTGGATCAAACCAGCAGACAGTTACATACAAGAATTATTGAACATCATAACCATATTAAAAGAAATACAGCAAATCGTTCTGTCATTACCGAACATAGGCTCGAATTTAACCATGATTTTAATTGGGACGAAATACAAATTTTAGATAGCGAACCTATTCTTGAAAAAAGACTCGTCTCCGAAATGCTATATATTAAGAGACAAAAAACAGCCTAAATTCACACACAGATACAGAACTATTACCATCTTCTTATTTTACTGTAACTAATAGATTGCCCAAGATATAAAAAAGAGAAAAAAAGGGAAACATCTTCATGTGTTAGTCCTTAATTTATTAAATATCTATAATAGCATATTATAGTGTTTTCTTTTTCTTTTCTTTTTCTCGTGACTTTTAGTTTTTAATTAAAACGTTTATTTATTGTTTATACACTTAACTTTTATTTGACTATTATTCGTTAGCTGACTCCTTTGACTTTTACATAACGTACCAGTTTGTCATGTTTATCCTAGATTTAATTTAACCACTCTCCTCACGATGAGTGATATCAGTAACCGAAAAAAACTTGGTCTCTAAGAATATTAAACATTTAGTATGTTAATGCGATTGTTCTGCTACACTTTAGACAACTCCACACTTCCGTTACAATTTTCGACCCTGTACAATAATGAGATCTACAAATTTGTAAGTTATTTTGATCCGTTCTTTTTTATTATATAATATATAAAAAAATTTTAACATTTACAATAAGCTTCCTTCCATAAAAAAAGTGAATTTTCACCTACAGATTTTATGATATCATAATATATTTCTCATTATCGACTTCCTGGGCTTATCTACCCAGTGAAGAAATAACGTCGAGATTAGCTGAATATAATATGGAAGGTAGCAGTCTTTCACATCTTGAACATCACAAACTAAATTTCGTCTAATAGACAGACAATCTTTTAATTGTATGCGCTGAAGAAGGCTCAAAGAAAGAGCCGAAACGTACGCTATCATCGCTATGTATCATTTTCTATGTAAACTATCTTTATATTAAAGTTTACTCATTTAAATAAATATGCGCCTTATTAACTGCGCCCGGGTTCTCATCGCCAACTCATTTTGAGACTCTAATTAGTTATTAAATTTTATATTTTATTTAATAATTTAAATGAGTCATAAAAAACTATTAAGTTAACATTTATATTTCTTACAATTTCATTTTAAAATGTGATTAGCAGAAGCTTATTTTCTAAACATTGGTTCTAATAGCGTTTTTCTTATCGATTCATGGACTGGACATTGTCCCAATATTATTTCGGATTTAACACCTCCAGGAAAATATATTACTATGTATTATGATAATAAAGATATTATAGCAAAAAACAGCCATTAGATGTTTATGGATTTAAAATTTGGAAAAATTTTGCTAGAAGATTTTCAGATACGATTTTACTATTAGAAAGTAATATAAATTTGCACGAACGAAATAATATAATAAAATTGCAATCTCTGATACATAATCAATTGTCATCTTTACGATATCACAACTTATTTAAATATTTGTGGTTTGAAAGAGGTTAGACGAACAAAAGACCAGAAGAATTTGAAAATCCGATACAATTTAGTTTTGACGAAACTTCAACAACATGTAATATTGAAGGTTGCAATAATATAGCTATCGTAAGATGTTCTTGGTGCAAGAAGTCATTATGTTTAAAACATTTTTTTGTAAAATATTATTATTGTAATGAATATAATGATTGAATAATACAAAATGTAAATAAATTTATTATGTAAAAGTAGAGATACTAGGCCGGTTCTAACCCTGGGGCAATGATGGGGGGGGGGGGCGAGGGAAACCTATGGCGCGGGGGAATGACGTCACGCGGGAGAGGGGGAATAACGTCACTCGGGGGAGGGGGAATGACGTCACGCGGATGAGGGGGAATGACGTCACGCGGGAGGCGTCCGCGAAGTACTGCGAGGGGGCCGCGGGGAGGGGGAAGTGTCCGCGATTTAGGTGCCGGGTCCGCGAGGGGTCCGCGGGGAGTGGGAGGCGTCCGCGAGGTTAGGGTCCGCGAGGGGTCCGCGGGGATGGGGAGGCGTCCGCGAGGTTAGGGTCCGCGAGGCGGCCGCGGGGAGGGGGAAGCGTCCGCGATGTTAGGGTCCGCGAGGGGTCCGCGCGGAGAGAGGAACGCGAAGGAGAGCGCGAGGCGAACGCGAGAGAGAGATGACGCACGCGAAGGAGAGAGATAGCGGTCGCGAGATAGTGCGAGATGGCGAGGTAGCGAGATGACGCGAAAGAGAGCGCGAGGTGCACGCGAGCGAGATATCGCAAGAGAGGCGTATATGCAAGAGCAAGAGAGATAGCGATCACGAGAAAGAGAGAGATGTCGCGAGGCGTACGCGAGAGAGGTAACGCGGCGAAGGAGAACGCAAAGAGAGAGGCGTACGCAAGAGAGATTTTTTCTTTCTTAATAATAAGATTTTAATAGATGGAAAGGAGAGGAATTTTAAATAAATACATTTATTTAATAATAATAATTTTTTTAATTATTAGGTGTACAACTTTGCTTCCGCCATTTTCCTATAGATGGCTTTAGCGGTAAGTAGTGGTCGAAATAAATAGATCATAGACGTCATGCAATAAACTTGGGCATCTGTCAACATAACCCCATAGAAACATTAGTCGATTTGTGTCTGCATCATAAAGTTATTCTCGATTGAAAATGTCAGTTTACGAGCCAAATTCTCGTCATTTGCGGGAGGTTTTAATTTTCTGCTTCAATATGAAGAAATCTGCGGCTGAGGCTCATCGAATGCTCTCAAATACTTATGGTGAGGCCGCTATTAGTGAAAGAACGTGTCGTGAGTGGTTTCAACGCTTCAAGAACGGTGATTTTCACGTTGAAGACCGGTATAGCGGTGGAAGAGAGAAGGTTTTCGAAGATGCAGAATTGGAGGCATTACTTAATGAAGACTCGAGTCAAAGTCAAGAAGAATTGGCACGATCATTGGGAGTGACTCAACAAGCAATTTCAAAACGCCTCAAAGACATGGGAATGATTCAGAAGCAAGGAAATTGGGTGCCGTACGAGTTGAAACCGAGAGATGTTGAACGGCGTTTGTTTGCTTGTGAACAGTTGCTTGAAAGGTAAAGACGGAAGGGATTTCTGCATCGCATTGTGACTGGGGACGAAAAATGGGTTCATTACGATAACCCCAAGCGCAGAAAATCATGGGGTATCCCGGCCATGCTTCCACGTCGACGGCCAAACCGAATATTCACGGCTCCAAGGTTATGCTCTGTATTTGGTGGGACCAGCTCGGCGTAGTGTATTATGAGCTGTTAAAACTGACTGAAACAATCACAGGCGATCGTTATCGAACGCAATTAATGCGTTTGAGCCGAGCATTAAAAGACAAACGGCCGCAATACAACGAGAGACACGATAAAGTGATTTTGCAGCATGACAATGCTCGACCCCATGTTGCGAAAGTGGTCAAGACATACTTGGAAACGTTGAAATGGGAAGTCCTACCCCACCCGCCGTATTCTCCAGACGTTGCTCCCTCTGACTATCACTTGTTTCGATCAATGGCACACGGCCTGGTTGAGCCCTTCCGGTCTTATGAAGAAGTAAGAAATTGGATCGATTCATGGATCGCTTCAAAAGATGACCAGTTTTTTCAACGCGGGATTCGTACGCTGCCCGAAAGATGGGAGAAAGTAGTGGCCAGCGATGGACAATACTTTGAATCATAAATATATAACCAGTTTTTTACAATAAAGCCTCGAATTTCGGAAAAAAAACGGCGGAAGCAAAGTTGTACACCTAATAATATATATATATATATATATATATATATATATATATATACATATGTGTGTACTGTACAAATGTGTGTGTGTGAATTTAAAATATAAAATATACAATATATAAAATATACAGTATAATAATATAATATGAATATAAAATATGAAATATAAATAGGGGCGGTGTTGAGTGATGGTGCGACGGCGGCGGCATGGCGAGGTGGATGCGGTTTCTGCATAACAAAAAATTTATTAATATTTTCCTATTTTTTAAATTTATTCTAAAATAAAAAACTTACACAGATTACCAAGAAAACTCGTTTGCAATACAACCAGGATTGAGTTCTGTTACATAGAAATTATGAACTCGCCATTCAAAAAAGTCGAATGGAGAATGATACAAATTATGCGTAAAGATGCAATCATACAGGTTTTTCGTGTGACGTTTTTTGAAACCTATTTCGCGCCCGTGTATTGCCTGCACGAATGAATTTACTGGAGTGTTTGTCGATAGTGCTGGAACATTGATATCTACGCTTAAGTAACGTTTGCGTAGCGATCTTCTTATTTCTTCAAATCGCGCGATTCGAGAGGTCCGTGACTGCAAATCTCCGATCAATAATTTTAGATTTATTTTTATTTCATAAAATTTCCAAAAAAATCTTGGTTGTGGGTATTGTCCTTTCAGCAAATCGATACATCCATCGCACTCCAACTCCCATTTACTATAACTCATTTTACGTTCATTTGGATGCACTGCAAAATTTTCTTTTTCGAAGAAATCGGCTTTCTTCAACACATCTTTTTCCAGCGATACAATATATTCGTCCTGAGTTAGCATCTTCATATCATTCGCCATTTTCACAGCACTTTAAGTGTTTTAATTTTTAAACAGTTTAATGTGTGCAAATAGGACACACACTGCACGATAAAATTTGATTTAGGGAGCATCTACAGTTGCAACACGTTTTCCCTTCAATTAGAGTATATCTTACAGTTTCATGCAACCGCACAGCACGAACATGTGAGTATAAGTCTGTTACTCGCAGGAAGCATGTAGAACAAAATTTTTCATCTTCATTAGTTTTATAATAAAAGAAAATATTACACATTTTTGTCAGTTCATTAAAATCATTTATATCGGCCTGATTTAAAACTCGTACACATTTGTCATTAAAGTCATCGCTACACTCACTATCGTAATCAGAATCTGCTGTCGATAATATTTCAATTTCAGATTCTTCTTCTATAATTTCTTCATCATTTACTTCTTCGGCATCTATATCCATGTATTCATCACTATCATCAATTACAATTACTTCTCTATCCATTTTACATTCAAGACTGTCAGAAACGTGACGATGGGGAACACATATTATAATGTTGCTCCCCTCTTGATTTTTAATTCTACATCTCTCTTGTTCTAACTCGAGTATCATCTAGCTCATCACTTTTCTAGAGAGCGAAAAAGTTTTGTCAACTATGCACTTATCAGACAGGGAAAAAATAATTAAACGCAGATTAACAATGAAATAATTTATTCGTTAGAAGCATCGTGAAGAATAACATTTACAGCACAAGTTATCAATTCACAATCTATAAGTGATTCGTTGTCAAACATATGACTTTCACGTATCGCTTTTGCGGCATTGCTCGCATCGCAGATATTATCACGTTGTAAAACATTTACAAATTGTTTAAACTTTTCAGTAACAATATGCGTATTTTCACACAACCAGAAATACATATGATCAACACATTTTTCAAAATCGAATAAATGTAATAAAGTTGATGGTTTCATGTACAAAGTATTATCTGATAATGTAATCTTTATAATTTTTGAAGTATGCATATTAATCACTTCGAGTGTCAGATCTCGAATCCATAGTGGAGTTTCAGTTAACCGCTCAATGTCTGCTCGCTTCTGCATTAGCAATTTCCACGTTTCAATAGACAATACTATTTGATTGCCTCGATTATCTCCGAGAGCTAATTCCACAGAAGATATATTTCCAACGCTGATTCCAATTTCCAAATATTTGTACGATGTTGATGTTAGGGCATATCTTCTTCCAAGAATACGAACCGCACGATGAGCGCTATAAATTTGAGGTTATTTAAAAATCATTATTTAACAAAAAAAAAAAGTATTAAAACTTACATATCACATTTCTTCTTGCACAAAACATCGCTCTCCTGAATTCTCGGAGTGTAATAATTCATGCTGCTTAAAAGAACCTTTCACTCAAGTAATCAACGCAATACTAAATAATTATTATTACAATTTTACATTGTTGCATTGCAACTGCAATTATTGCTGACGCGATAATATTTTCAACCAATCAAAGCGCCGATGCACGGCTGCTGTCATCCCCAGGTGTTCAAAACCTACTTGACAAAATCAGCTGATTAGCAAAATGTATCAAAGCGCCAATGTACAGCTGCTATGATATCATCCTGCTATGATATCATGCTATGAAATCATCGTAAAAATGCAACATATATAAAATTTCAAGCTCCGTGTACGGCTGCTATGACATATATCATCCTCAGATAATTAGACGTAAAAAATGCAACATATTCACAATTTCAAACGCCGATGTACGGCTGCTATGACATCATCCTCAATGAAATCATCGAAAATATGCAACATATCCAAAATTTCAAGCGCCGATGCACGGCTGCTGTCACCCCCAAGTTTTCAAAATGTACGTGACAAAATCGCACCGATTTGCAAAATGTATCACAAGCGCTGATGTACGGCTGCTGCCATGACATCACCCCCAAGTTTTCAAAATGTACGTGACAAAATCACACCGATTTGCAAAATTGCAATTTTCAAGTACAGCTGTTATGATATCATCTTCAGATGAACTATTAGATGTAAAAAATGTATCAATTTCAAGGCCGATGTGCCGCATGTGACAAAATCGCAACATACTCGAGTTTTTCAAGTGTCAGTGATCAAATAAAAATGCTGGTAAGGAGGCATACTCTGTCAGTATCTTTGTCAGAGGTTCAAGAAGTGCATCTCGAATAAAGAAATATGGCACAATTGGAAGCAAGTTTGTTGGAGCAATCAGCAAGGGTGAATTCGGTGGAGGAATACATTGTGTGGGAGCAGCAATGTGACCAATACATCGAATCATTGCAAGAACAAAGCCGAATCAAACGCCAACGATTAGCGATTGGAGTTCGACAATCACTTGTCGCCCAAATTGCTCGCCTAGAAGGGTTGACAAATTTGGTACGCCGACGTTTCATACACACAGGTGCCGGATGCAGTACGCAAGAAAACAGATTATTTTGGCGTGAGATTGATACAGCGTTTGAAAGTCGCATATTGACTGATGCGGTAATAAACTATAATCACATCGAACCTCGTCAATTTCTCGAAGATGCCAAAGACATTGTGATCAGACACATGCAACAAGTTATGCAAAAACATTTTAATGTGAAAGTGAACACTGTGTTTAATGGTGAGTTCGTGTCGGGTGATAAGCGCGCCAATAAATCAATTAATACTAAAAACTATGAAATCTTTCACACGTCCAACCTACGCGAGTGGTACGAACATCGCATTATCGAGCCCACATTAGCATCTCTCGAAGAGTTTCAAGAACGTGATAGTGGTTGGGCATTGTCGCGAATAAACAATTTGACTATAAATGTAAACAAATACAATCCAATGCGTGCGGGATTACACCACGTGCCACATTAAATTACCGCGAGAAATAATGATGAAAAGAGCGGTGGTGAATGTGCAATCAAAACACAATGCATGTTTTGCGTGGGCGGTGGTCGCTGCACTGTATCCCGCCGAAAGAAATGTGCAACTAGAATCTTCATATCCTCATTATACGACAGTACTCAATCTCCAAGACATTGAGTTTCCGATGACATTAAACCAAATTAAAAAGTTTGAACTTGCTAACAACATCACCATCACGTTTACTGTATTGAGAACGGCATCATCCCGATGCGTCTCTCGGAGCAAAAGAGAGAGAAACACGTCAACTTGCTGTACGTGGAAGACAGCAACAACATTGGACATTTCACATGCATCAAGAATCTCTCCCGACTTGTCAGCTCACAATTGAGCAAACATGGTCACAAGACATATATCTGCGATCGGTATGTATATTTATTGCAAATTATATAATATATGTATATTTATTGTAAATTATATATGTATATAAAATAAAATTGTTTATAATTGTAATTTTTACAGATGTATGCATTATTTCGGATCTGAAGACAAACTGCAATCACATACGGTAGACTGCGGAGAGATGAACGACTGCGCTATCCGGTTACCGAGCGAAAAAGACAAGTGGCTCAGCTTCACCAACTACACCAGGAAAGAGCGGCTTCCATTTGTGGTGTACGCCGACTTGGAATGCGTTTTGGCAAAGACGGAAGAAGAAAAAAACTTTCAACATCATCAAGTATTTAGTATCGGATACTATGTACACTGCTCGTACAACAATTCGTTATCCGCATACAATTCTCGTCGCAGCACCGATTGTGTTTCATGGTTTGCCGAACAACTACAAAATTTGGCGCAACGCGTAAGGACTATTTTAACCATAAATGTTCCTATGGTAAATTTAACATCTGACGAGTGGGAAAAGTTTCACAGCGCAACGCATTGTCACATTTGCGAAAAATCGTTTGCGCAAGATGACGCGTACGCGATCATTACCATCTGACCGGACGATACAGAGGTCCCGCGCACTCAAATCGCAATCTAAATTATAAAGAATCTTTTTGTATTCCGATAGTTTTTCACAATTTATCAGGTTATGACGCACATTTCATTATCGAGGATATAGCTACACCGTTTGAAGGGAGCATTGAATTACTTCCGATAACTAAAGAAAAATATATATCATTCACAAAAACTGTCAATAGTACCAACGATGACAAAGATTGGAAAGCTTGCATAAAATTACGATTCATCGATTCATATAAATTTCTCACGACAAGTCTCGATAAATTGGCATCTTTTTGGATAAAGACAAACTCAAAATTTTACATTCGGAATTTCAAAATTTACCGATTGAAAATTTCAATCTATTAACACGGAAGGGCGTCTTTCCGTACGAATATATAGACTGTGTCGAAAAGTTGCAAGATACGTGTTTACCGCCGCGCGAATCATTCTACAGTTCCTTGACCGGTGACACAGTATCCGAGAGCGATTACGCGCACGCCGAGAACGTCTGGAATCGATTCTCCCTTCGAACGCTAGGCGAATATAGCGATCTGTATTTAAAAATTGATGTCTTGTTATTAGCAGATATTTTTGAAAATTTTCGCGATAGTTGTATCAAAAGCTATGGACTCGAGCCCCGCGTATTATTATACTCTTCCCGGGTATACATGGGACGCCATGTTAAAACATACAAATATTACGTTCGAATTGCTAACCGATATCGACATGGTTATGTTTATCGAACGTGGTATACGCGACGGTCTAAGTCAATGTTCCAACAGATACGCTCATGCTAATAACAAGTACATGCAGTCGTACGATCCATCGAAACCATCATCATATCTCATGTATTTTGATGTAAATAATTTATACGGATGGGCAATGTGCCAACCATTGCCATATGCCGATTTTCGATGGGTCGACGACGTATCTAATTTCAACATCTCGTCAATAGCGCTCGATTCGCATACAGGCTATATCCTCGAAGTAGATTTAAAGTATCCACAACATCTTCACGACACGCACACTGACCTACCGTTTTGCCCGACACGTGACAAACCGCCCGGCAAGCGGGAAGATAAGCTTCTCGCAACGCTATATGATAAGAAGCGTTATGTCATACACTACCGCAACCTGCAGCAATGTATGCGACACAGCCTTCGCGTTACAAAAATATATCGCGTATTACAATTCACTCAATTTCCATGGCTCCGAAATTATATCGAACTTAATACAAAATTTCGAACACACGCGAAAAATGATTTTGAAAAAAAATTTATACAAATTAATGAATAATGCGGTATTTGGCAAGACGATGGAAAATGTGCGTAATCGTGTCGATGTAAAACTCATCACACATTGGGATGGACGATACGGTGCAGAGGCAATGATTGCGAAACCAAATTTTCACAGTAGAAGCATCTTTTCTGAAAATCTAATCGCTGTCGAATTACGCAAACTCGAGGTAAAATTTTATAAACCAATCTATGTCGGCATGTGCATACTCGACATCTCCAAAACGTGTTTATACGAATTTCATCACGAGTACATGTCACCGCTGTATCGTGACAGATGCCAGGTAATGTACACCGACACAGACAGCCTAATATATCACATTGAATGCGAAGGTGTATATGAGAATATGAAGCGCGACGTGAGAAAATTTGATACGAGCGATTACGCTGTGGACAATGCGTACGGTATACCGCTCGTGAATAAAAAGGTACCCGGTCTAATAAAAGATGAAAACAACGGCGCGATAATGACCGAATTTGTAGGGCTTAGAGCAAAAATATATGCCTTGCGAGTGGATGGCAAGAAAGATACCAAAAAAGTAAAAGGTGTCAAGAGTAACGTCGTCGCGAGAACGATAACGTTTGACGATTATACACGGTGTTTGAATGATGATATTGAAATGACACGTAGTCAGTCTTGTATAAAATCGAAATTGCACGAAGTATACACCATTCGCGAGACAAAAATTGCTCTAACAATAAGTCCGTACGACGACAAGCGGTATATCATACCTGAAACCACTGATGCATTACCGTGGGGACATTATAAAATACTATTGTAAATAATAGATATATATTTGTTGTAAATATGTATATTTTGTAAAATATGTAAAAACTGTATATTATATGTATATTATATGTATATTAGTATGTATACCATGTAAAATATAAAATTTTATTATTTATAAAGATTATGTGTTAGATGTTTTTACAATATATTATTTGTAAAATAAACAGTGTACAGATATTTTAAATAAATGTTTATAATACATTATTTTTATGTATCCATGAGTTGTGTGATTTATCCAGTCCCAACCATTTCACATAAACATCATCGCCTTTATCGAGGTACGAACGTGGTTCAAAAGTGGTTCGAAGGTGGTTGATCGAGGTACGAACATGGTTCGAAAGTGGTTCGAAGGTGGTTGATCGAGGTACGATTGTGGTTCGAAAGTGGTTCGAAGGTGGTTCGAAGGTGATTGATCGAGGTACGAACGTTGTTCGAAAGTGGTTCTTGGAGGAGGAGATGAGGAAAGGGAGATGGGGAGGAGTGAGGTTGGGAGAGGATAGGATATACACGCTAGCGTACGCGGATGATGTGGTGATGATGGCAGAGGATGAGGGGGGAATGAGGTGTATGATGGAAAGATTAGGAAGATATTTGGAGGAGAAGGGATTGGAGTTGAATGAGAGCAAGTCGAAGGTGATGAGGTGCAGGAAGGGGGGAGGGAGGCTGAAGAAAGCTAGTTGGTATTGGAAGAGAAAGAAGTTGGAGGAGGTAAAGGAGTACAAGTATTTAGGCTATGTAGTACAAAGGAATGGGAGGCAGGATGGACAGGTGAGGGAGAGGATGAGGAGGGGGGCAGCAGTAATGGGGCAAGTATGGGGGATAGGAAAGAGGAGATTTGGGGGTAATTGGGGGAGGAGATTATGGATTTTTGATGCGTTAGTGTGGACGGTTTTAGGGTATGGGGTTGAGATATGGGGGTGGGAGGAGAGAGAGGGATTGGAAAGGGTACAGGAAAGGTATATGAGATGGATGTTAGGAGTGGATTATATCGCCGGGGTATATGATAAGGGAGGAGCTCCAAAGGGAAAAGATAAGATCAAGGATGGGAAGAAGGGCGTGGGGATATGAGAGGAGGTTGTAGGAGGGTAAGGGGGGGTTGGCAAGAGTATGTTTAGAGGAAATTAAGGAGAGGGCTAAAAAGGGAGGGGAAATATCGGAGTGGGAGAAAGAAAGAAAAGAGTTTTTTGAGGGTAAAGGGATGAATTTAAGGGAGGTGGAGGAAAGAAGGGAAAGAGGGGAGTTTAGGTGGGAGGAGGTTGAGGAATGGGAAAAGAAAGGACACAGGGAGGAGAGATGGGAAAAGATTGAGAATTCGGAATATAATAAATGGTACAAGCAGGTAAAGGGGGAGGGAGTACCGAGGTATCTGAGAAAAGGGTGGACGGAAGGAAGGTGGCAGAGGATGGCGAAGTACAGATTGGGGAATGGGATGAGGGGAAATAGATATTGGGAGAAGGAGGAGGAAAGGAGGTGTAGGATGTGTGGGGGAGGGGTAGAGACGTGGGAACATGTATGGGAGGAATGTATGGAATGGGGAAGGGGAGAGAGCTGGCAGGAAATGGTGAGGGAGGTACTGGGAGAGGAAGGAGAAGGGGAATTGTGGGTGAAATTGTTGGAGGAAGCGAGAGGGGACGGGGAAGGAGGTGAGGGGAAAGGGGGAGAGTGAGTGAGAGAGAGAGAGAGAGAGAGAGAGAGAGAGAGAGAGAGAGAGAGAGAGAGAGAGAGAGAGAGAGAGAGAGAGAGAGAGAGAGAGAGAGAGAGTGGAGGAGGAAAGGCAGAAGTAACCGGAAGCGGAGGTCCCACATTAGATTAAGCTAGTAGTAAGATTGCGTAAGATAGGAGGGAAAGGGCGAGAGTGTGTGTGTAGGGGTAGATAGAGCGAAAAGAGAAAGGTGAGAGGGAGGTAAATGGTGCGGCGAGATAGAGCGAGAGTAAGGCGGAGTTGCGTGGCGTTTTTTTTTATTGTATATTTTGTATATATTTTTGCATATAGGCTAAGTTATAGGTTAAGGATAGATTATAAGTGGATGTAAAAAGTGTATAAAGGTTTGGGACCGCTCCTTAAGGGAAAAAGCGCCTTGTAATCCCCAATTGGGGCAGCAATAAACTTTTCTAAATCTAATCTAAATGGGAGTTGGAGTGCGATGGATGTATCGATTTGCTGAAAGGACAATACCCACAACCATGGAGATTTTTTTGGAAATTTTATGAAATAAAAATAAATCTAAAATTATTGATCGGAGATTTGCAGTCACGGACCGCTCGAATCGCGCGATTTGAAGAAATAAGATCGCTACGCAGACGTTACTTAAGCGTAGATACCAATGTTCCAGCACTATCGACAAACACTCCAGTAAATTCAATCGTGCAGGCAATACACGGGCACGAAATAGGTTTCAAAAAACGTCACACGAAAAACCTGTATGATTGCATCTTTACGCATAATTTGTATCATTCTCCACTCGATTTTTTTGAATGACGAATTCATAATTTCTATGTAACAGAACTCAATCCTGGTTGTATTGCAAACGAGTTTTCTTGGTAATCTGTGTAAGTTTTTTATTTTAGAATAAATTTAAAAAATAGGAAAATATTTTAATAAAT
The DNA here is from genome assembly GCF_030444845.1 of Prenolepis imparis. NCBI lineage: Eukaryota > Metazoa > Arthropoda > Insecta > Hymenoptera > Formicidae > Prenolepis > Prenolepis imparis. Next base: position 1,008,548 of record NW_028141176.1, read on the forward strand.
TTTTTGTTATGCAGAAACCGCATCCACCTCGCCATGCCGCCGCCGTCGCACCATCACTCAACACCGCCCCTATTTATATTTCATATTTTATATTTATATTATATTATTATACTGTATATTTTATATATTGTATATTTTATATTTTAAATTTACACACACACATTTTGTAAACACACACACACATTTGTACAGTACACACATATGTATATACATATATATATTTATTAAAAAAATTATTATTATTAAATAAATGTATTTATTTAAAATTCCTCTCCTTTCCACCTATTAAAATCTTATTATTAAGAAAGAAAAATTGCCTCTCTTGCGTACGCCTCTCTCTTTGCGTTCTCCTTCGCTGCGTTACCTCTCTCGCGTGCGCCTCGCGACATCTCTCTCTTTCTCGCGATCGCTATCTCTCACGCTCTTGCATATACGCCTCTCTTGCGATATCTCGCTCGCGTGCGCCTCGCGCTCTCCTTCGCGTCATCTCGCTACCTCGCCATCTCGCACTATCTCGCGACCCCTATCTCTCGCCTTCGCGTGCGTCATCTCTCTCTCGCGTTCGCCTCGCGCTCTCTTTCGCGTTTCTTTCTCCGCGCAGACCCCTCGCGGACCCTAACATCGTGGACGCTTCCCCCTCCCCGCGGCCGCCTCGCGGACCCTAACCTCGCGGACGCCTCCCCATCCCCGCGGACCCCTCGCGGACCCTAACCTCGCGGACGCCTCCCCCTCCCCGCGGACCCGGCACCTAAATCGCGGACACTTCCCCCTCCCCGCGGCCCCCTCGCGGTACATCGCGGACGCCTCCCGCGTGACGTCATTCCCCCTCCCCGCGTGACGTCATTCCCCCTCCCCCGAGTGACGTCATTCCCCCTCCCCGCGTGTCGTCATTCCCCCTCCCCGCGTGTCGTCATTCCCCCGCGCCATAGGTTCCCCTCCCCCCCCCCCTCATTGCCCCTGGATTAGAACCGGCCTAGTATCACTACTTGTAAACATTTATAAATTATTTCATTATTAATTACGTTTAGAAACTATTGTATAAAACTACAAATAAACAAAATATAAGACATAAGAACGAAAAATAGTTGTAAGTTATAATAATCTTAAGATATTATAAAAAAAATAATGTACAAAGATAAATAAAAAATTAAATTTCGTTGGAATCAACGCACCGAAATCCGCGTACGGCTCTCATAGCCAGTTTAAATCTTAATTTAGAAGAGCCAATTTAAATATTTAATATAGAAGAGCCTTTAAATTCTTAGTGTTTAGTTTACGCCGGCTGAAAAAGGCGTTATTTACAAATAGTTATACAAAGGCGAAGGAGAAAAGTATTGTTTCAAAAGGTTTGAATAGCTTAGAGGTAAGAGCAATCGCCCGGCAAGCGAAAGACTCGGGTTCGATTCCCGATTCAGCGACTTTCGGACCAATATTTTTCTCGCCTACATTTCTTTAGGGGGGTCAGAGGGGATCATCGGAATTAAAAATCTCGAATTGAGATTATTCCGAAAAAGTCTTGACAGCGTAAGCTTGAAAGCGCAAGCAAAAATTCGTGCCCCGTGCACAAGTATTTAATTCCAACGAAAAAATTAAATTTTGTTGGAATCAACGCACCGAAATCCGCGTACGGCTCTCATAGCCAATTTAATTCTTAATTTATAAATAAAAAACAAAAGTTTTAATAATTTTAAGGAGAAATAATAAAAATTATCATAACTCTTAATATATTTTATAATCTGTAATACTAGAAATATCAATTGATGCGCGGTGCAAAGAACTGCAAGCACTGCATATACAATAGTCATTTTTCGCTCATTTTTCAAAAATTTAATTTTATAAAATAATTTTATTTTAAGTGGATGTATTTGAAATAAAATTGTCTTTAATCTTTATTCATAGAAGAAATTAAATGTTAAAGAAATAATAAGAGGGCTAACAATATTATTTTAAAACTTATTATTAATTATATTTTAAACATTTTTGGAAAATCTCTCTCTCTATATATATATATCATAGACATATTAAGATAGACTGCTTATGAGGCAGTGAAACCGGGAGTGGGGGCGTCCTCCTCTGAGGGTAAAAGATAGCATAAATTGACTTGGCTTGCTGACTTCTTTTAATGGACGTGACATATGACGTAATCTGCGCACCAGTATGCGCAGTATACCGTTAGAAGAAGACAGAAAGCCAAGTTAATTCATGCTATCTTTTTCCCTCAGGAGGACGCTCCGTACCACCCCAGATAACCAAATCTATCAAGAGCATGTATTAAAACTGTGTGCTATATATTTTTGCCAGCAAAAAAACTGCAGATTTTATACAAAACTTGTTATATCAGATAATGATAGCAGAACGTTGGCAGAAATGTTATAAAATCTGCTGACATAATTTGGCAGCAAGTCAGTAGCAGAAATCAAGCAGGATTTGTATAGAATTATCATAGCAGATTGCGCGCGCACAATCTGATGGCAAATTGACAACAGGATCTGCATTTTGCAGTTATTTAATAGTTCCTTCACCTATCGCTATGTGATGTATTTTCTCGCAATCAAATTTCTGTTAAAAATAGATATAAAGTCTGCAAGTCGTGGCTATTAATAAAAGATCAAAAGTATATTTTTCTATCAGTTTAATTTTTGATATCTGACAAGTCTAACATGAGAATATTAAACTTATTAGAATCAATAGGATATACATGAAAAATTATCCATTTACTTTCTATTTAAAGCATAAAGCAGAATTTAATTCTCATATAAATTATATCTTAAATTTTATAAATTATAAATTTAATTATTTTTACAATTTATTTTATTAATTTAATTAATAGATTAAATTGAACATTTAATTGCTATGTGAGATATAACTACATACAATACAATATGTTATACATTAAATATCATATTTATGAAAAAAAAATTATAAGTAGCGGATAACACGTCTTATGCATCTGTTATATTCATCGAAAAATATTGAATTTTATTATACTTATATGTTCAAATGGCAAGGAACTGCAGATCCTGCTCGATTTCTGCCGCCAATCTGCTATTAGATTGCGTTTGACAGATCTGCTCGGTTTCTGCCGCCAATCTGCCATCAAACTATATGTGCAGATCTGCTCGGTTTCTGCCGCCAATCTGCTGTCAGATTTTGCTTACTAACTATGCTAGCAGAATATCATCAATTGCGGACACAGTGGATAGGAATCTGCTGTAAAGTCATGATTAGATCTGCTGTCATACTGCCGATATGCTGCTAACATTTTGCTATCTGGGACCTTATAAGCAGTCTATCTTAATATGTCTATGCTATATATATACAGAGTAATTCATTTTAATCTTAACAGGCAAATATCTCGAAAAATACGAAAAAATGTTTCATACAAAAGTTGTAGGATTTGACCTCAAGGTCAAAGTCAGGTCACCATCAGATGTCCCCCTCGAAATCCTACAACTTTTATATGAAACATTTTTTCGTATCTCTCTCTCTCCCGTATTTTTCGATATTTGCCTGTTAAGATTAAAATGAATCACCCTGTATATGTATATATATGTATATAGATATATATATATATTAGGGTGTTTCAAACAAAAAAAAAGTTTTTATTTTCGCTCGCATTCCAACTAAAATGTTAGCTAGTGGGGAGATAATAATTACCCTAAAATGCTAACTCCAATAGATTTCATTTAATGGTTCCACATTTGCCTTGAAATTTTCCCATTTAAATAATACGGGAAATGCGATTTTTTCTCAATAAATTCGACTTATCTTTATCAAAATCAATTAAAACAATGCAAATTTTAATCTTATTATTTACTGTAAACTGTGTTGATAACTGCTAAAACAAAGTAAATTAAGAACGCAGTAGAAAAATGAATGAAAGATCAACTAAAATAATTAAAAAAGGCGTTTTTTTCAATTTTTATCTATTTTTTAACATAAATAATACACCAACTAATAAAGACAAGCCTTATTCGGTCATAGCTGGATCTTCGTGCTAATATTTATTGTGTGATTTTACATACTATTGTTTTCAAGTTCATCGAACTGCGCGCCAAATAAATTTTTTGGTCTTGATACACAGTTATATGATAAACAAGAATAGTAATATCATGATATTAAATTGATTAATCATTTTTTATCTATTTTTTTTAACATACAGGGTGTCCCATAGGAAAATGCTGAAACTAATCAGCTGTCATTTTTTAATGCATGTAGTTATTGAGAAAACAAAAATTGTGTTAAAAAGAGGAAAATCTGCAGTTTTTAATGGATATAAATAAAATGTTTGTATACCAGTTTATTTTATTGATGAAAAGTAATGAAAAAGTGCTAATAATAACATAAACTGATAATGATAAATATTTTCGAAGTGCGCACATGTACAAAAGTCTATTCTTTGACGAAAACTCGTAAAAACTTTTTCTAACATGTCATTTTTAACGTTATTGACGATCCTTTTAAGGTTTTTATTGGTTGGTGTATTATTTATGTTAAAAAGAATAGATAAAAATTTTAAAAAACGCCCTTTTTTATTTTTTTAAATGATCTTTCATTTATTTTTCTACTGCATTTTTAATTTACTTTGTTTTAGCAGTTATCAACACAGTCTACAGCAACTACTGAGATTGAAATTTGAATTGTTTTAATTGATTTTGATGAAGATAAGTCGAATTTATTGAGAAAAAGCCGCATTCCCCGTATTATTTAAATGGGAAAATTTCAAGGCGAATGTGGAACCATTAAATGAAATCTATTGGAGTTGGCATTTTAGGGTAATTATTATCTCCCCGCTAGCTAACTTTTTAGCTAAAATGCGGGCGAAAATTAAAAAAAAATTTTTTTTACACACCCTAATATATACTTATATATACACATATACACAGTTATAAAGTACATAAAAAATTATAAAAATTTTACATAATTTATATATCTTATAGTTTTGACGATAATTACGCACATAGCACGGATGAACACGGAGATCGTATATATGGAAGCGTTTATAATTAATTCTCGAAAATGATATTCCGTAACGTAACTCTATTATATTACACGTCTCGTTCTCAATGATGATGAGATGTAATAATGCTTGTCATGACTAACTTCACACATTTAGAGTATAAATGAGTTGAATTCAGCGCCCCCTGTCTCCCAAGTGGCGCCTCCTGCTTTCTTTCATCATATTGTTTTGTTGTGTATAACTTCGCACATCTCGAGTTTTGACTTGCGGATATTAAAGTTCTTTAACAACAAAAAAGAAGAAATTCGAAATGGGAAATGGAAAAAAGAAAAAACACTCACGTTCCAGATCAATAGAACGTCACAGCAATCGTGACAGGTCTGATGCAAAAATGCAAAAACGCAGGAACAATTGGATAACCTCACAAAACAACTGCAATTAGTCATACAAGCTAAGGACGCTGGCTTTGTCAAAAAGACAAATAGCAAAAGAGAGGTTTTAATAAGCGGTAGGTAAAAAATATCTCTTTTGAACATTCCAAATGAATGTCAAAAATAATTGTCGAGTCCATACGACTCAGACAAGTCCATACGACACAAACAATCGTTGAGTCCACACGACTCAGACAAGTCCATACGACATAAAAGTCTATACGACGTTTAAGCCCATGCAATATTAAGTCAATACGACGTTATCAAGGAATTAATTGCGAGAAAAACTCGCAAGTTATAAATAAAGTAATTTAGCTGATAAAGGTTATCTCGGGTTTGCAGATGGAATTGAGGATGACAATAAAGAGAATGTACTTGAGCACAACAATACCATTGAAGAACAAGAGGATAATCCTTCAACATTTGTGTCCAAGGAAATTTTGGACATTCTAGGTGAGGATCCTAACCTGTTAAAACATATCCAAGTTGCGTTTCATCCGGAATTGAAGAACAGATGGGAAAAATGGAATCGAGAAGGATTTCCAGAGGAGGAAAAGAAAATTATTTTAGAAAAATATCCTCGTAAAAGTGAATTGTTTGTGGAGGCTCCCAAGGTCAACCGGGAAATGTTTCATATGTTAGACGTGGCAAAAGCACAAGATGAACATTTCGTAAAAACCCAAAATTCGGTTGGTTCGGCATTATCAGCACTAGATGCTGCAACATCTCTTATTATAAATAATCCAGAGGATGAAATTGATTAAGAGATGCTTACAATATATCTATATGATGCGGGAAAAATAATCTGTGATGTTTTTTATCAGCAATCTGTTGCTAGAAGATCATACATTACTCCGATCTTACCAATATCACTGAAACCAACAGCAGATGATGTAAAAGCAGATGAATGGTTATACTGTTCAAAATTTGCGGAGCAATTAAAAGATGTTCAGACGGTTGAGACTGTGTGTGCTAAGATCAAAGCAGCTAACAAAAATGCTAATACTTCTAAGGCTAGATATCAGGAAAACTTCAGAAACCCACCTGCAAGATACAAGCAGGGTTCGTATCAGAGACGCTCAATGATGAACTTCAAACCAAAAAACATAAGGTACAATAAAAAAGCGTCGAGAACTGCGGCATCAACAACAAGTCGGTGAAGGAGAAATCGTCCAAGAAGTAACTGAGGTAACTTTAATAGCTGGTCGCTTAAAATACTTTATTCATAACTGAAAAGAAAGAAATAACATCCGACCAATTCATAATCCAATACTTAAAAGGATATAAAATCCTCTTCCATGAATCTCCCAGACAAATTAGACCTCCAAAGGAATCAAATTGGTCGACAGAGGAACTTTAAATAATTAAAATAGAAAGTGATGTTATTGACTAAAAAAGTGGTTGAGGAGTGTACAGAATGCAAGGAGCAATTTATCTCATCGTATTTCTTAGTCCCAAAGCCAGATGGCTCCAACAGGTTTATATTCAACTTAAAAAATTTAAACGCGTTTATTACTCAAAGACACTTTAAAATGGAAGATTTGCGGTCAGTTAAAGTTTTATTGAGTCAAAGAGATTTTATGACTTCAATTGATTTGAAGGACGCGTATTTTTTAATCCCGGCACATGAAGACTTTTAAAAATTTTTGCGTTTTAAATTTCAAAATAAATTATTTCAGTTTACATGTTTACCTTTCGGGTTATGCACTAGCCCTTACATTTATACCAAGGTTATGAAACCGGTTATGAACAGACTAAGAGAACTAGGTATGACAGTAATTTACATTGATGATTTACTTTTTATTAGAAAGTCTTATAAAATGTTCTAAAGATGTACAGATAGTAATCAGACTTTTGGAGCATCTAGGCTTTATAATAAATTATAAGAAAAGTTTCTTAAAGCCAAGTCAGAGATGCAGATATCTAGGACTGATAATTAACTTCGTAGATTACACACTGGAATTTACAGAAAAGAAAAAGCTACAAATTGGTAAATTATGTAAAAGTTTTAAAGAAAGTTATCTTATTATAAAATTAGAGAATTTGCTAAATTATTAGGTGTTTTAACAGCAGCTGTTCCTGCCGTAGCCTATGGTTCCATTTATTGTAAGAGATTAGAAAGAATATGTTATTATGTGTTCGAAATTATCGGTGATATCGTTGGTGAAATGCACTGAGATGAAGAGATCGACTATTTGTAATAGACAACAAAGATTTTATTAGTGATAGAATCGATTACAAAGAATGATCGCGAGAAATACAGAGCACAGAAAGTTATCGTAAACGAGATGTTTGCTAAACAGCTGTCGATAGCGAACTGAACTGGATTTCGGCGAAAAATAGGTATGTCAAGGACGTGATAATGCCGAACTGCTGATTTACAGTTGCGAGGTGCTGCGAGACGCGCGGCAAGACGCTCGAGACGCGGAAAAAACGTAAACACATTCGCTCGGGAAGCCGAGCCGATGCACGACTTTCGCAGAAATAGAAGTTAATATAAATGAAATGATAAATTGAAAATTACATAGAGATCCGAGAATTAAGATTAAAGTATTTTAACAGAATAGAAAGACAAAAATTTCTCGCATTAATCGTTAGTGAAAATAACTATAAAGGAAAAACTTTAATTAATAAGTTTATGGAAGAAGAGTTACTCTGGTGGCAGCATAACTCCAGTATAGGAAAAAATCCTATTAAATTGAAAAAGTTTCAAATCAAATTATCATCAGATGCATCTCTGACTGTATGGGGGAGCTTATTGTGAAGGTAAAAGTGCTCATGGGTTTTGGTCTAGAATAGAAAGAAAGTTTAGCATAAACTATTTAAAGTTTTTAGCAGCTTTCTTTGCGTTAAAGTGCTTCGTGTCTCATTGCTCTAATTGTAAAATTTTAATAAGAATAGACAACACATCTGCAATATCATATATAAATAGAGCAGGTGTCATTCAAAAGCCCCACATAAGCAAACTAGCTCGAAAAATATGGAAATGATGCGAAGACAGGAAATTATGGATTTTTGCATCATACATTTCCTCAAAGGAAAATATTGAAGCAGATTATGCATCGTGAATTGGCAATATAGATACTGAATGGGAGTTAAACGATAATTCATTTAAAGAAATTAATAAAAAAATTTGGCTTCTTCTCAATTGACTTATTTGCATCCAGATTAAATAAAAAATGCAAAAGGTTTGCTCAAGGTTTCCTAATTCCGACGCTACAACAGTAGACGCTCTAACAATTCCTTGGAGTAATGAAAAATTCTATGCATTTCCCCCCTTCGCACTGATTCCAAAGACACTTTGGAAAATAATTTCAGATAAGGCAGATGGTGTGATAGTTGTTCCAAGATGGTTAACTCAACCTTGGTACCCCCTTTTCATAGCGTTATTAACTGCGCCACCACTAATTTCCAGTCCCAATGAAATCTTTTACTATCCCCTTGCAGAACGAAAAAACATCCTCTTGCAGCAAAACTGTCGTTGATGGTAGGGAAATTATCCGGAAGGCATACATATAATAAAAGGACTTGATAGAGATGCTGTGGAAATTATGATTCATTCTATCGCTGAAGCTACATCAAACAATATCAAGGTCCATTAAAATTATGGACGAATTTCACAAAAAACAATCATCTGGACGTGTATAATGCTAAAACATCAGACATTATCAAATTTCTAATGGAAAGGTTTAAAAGAAGCGCAAACTATGGTACTCTCAACGCCACCTGCTCGGCTATAGCGCTTATCTCTTCACACAACATCCATAAAGATGGTCTCATATCACGGTTTCTAAAAGGCACTTTTAAAAAGAGACCCACAAAACCCAGGTACACCATTACGTGGGACACAACACTCGTACTCGCTCTGTTAGAGAAGCTTCACCCTCTCAAAAAACTAAAACTTAAAGAAGCAACGGAAAAAGTTGCCACACTCTTGGCCCTCACCACAGCTCATCGACTGCAGACCCTAGCCCTAATTAGCACTGACAACATTTCGGTCTCAGATTCAGAAATATCAATTAAAATACCAGATTTAATAAAAACATTTAAGCCAGGTTCCTTTCAACTGGAATTAATACTTCTATTTTTAAAGAAAAACCAGGTTTGTGTGTGGCCTCTGTTATTTTGGAATATCTAGAAATTACAAAAAACTTAAGAACAAAGAATAATAAAAAATTGTTAATTTCAACGATAAAACCTCATAAAGATGCATTATCTCAGACAATAGGACACTGGATCAAATCCTTGCTCACTAAAGCTGGCATTGACACAAAACAGTTATCTGCATTCAGTACGCGATACGCAGCAGTATCAGTAGCTTTTAAAAATGGAGTAAATATAGATACAATCAGGCGAACAGCGGGTTGGTCATCTGGGTCACAAATGTTCGCAAAATTTTACAATAAACCCATTTTGCCATCGAAACATAAGTTTGCACGGTCATTGATATTAAAAAACTAAAACTTCGGTTAATTATACTATTTATATTTAAGTACTCTTTGTAACCTTCTAAACAGATAATTAAATAAATTAAGAAATTAAAAAATTAATATTGTAAGAGTGGGTTATCTCAAGCTCTGAATGTCTTCATCTCATCATCATTGAGAACGAGACGTTTCATATAATTCTGATCGAACTTCGCCCGCCTTCGGCGGGCTTGTCAATAACTTTCGATCTTCAAAACAGAAAAAGAGATATTTCAGAGAGAAAAGAAACAAAAATTTTATCCGGAAATTTGCTCGCAAACGCTTCGTTGATGAGATATTGAGTTTTTTTTTTTTTTTTTTTTAACTCCTATGCTTTATTTACAATCTATCCTAGGATAATGAGTAAATGTTTTGACGTAATTAGACAGAGAGGAGGTTGCCCATTGGCAGCCTGCTTACTAATTTTAACTTAATTACGTATTGAATTATTTTGGTATGCATAGAATTAAGTTAGTGCTTAAATCGAGTGGTTAGGTCTATGGGATTTAAATCTTTTTAGTCTTTTCGTCTGTTCATTTTTTGAAAGAAGATTCTTTGCAAATATATTGGGATGAGAATTTAGTTTTGCGTGGTATTTTTTACTAAAGTTATGTATTTCTTCTCTCACTGTGCACATGCCGAGGTCTTGATCGATCACTTCGTTGGTGACGTACCACGGAGCGTTGGTGACGATTCTTAGGGCCTTGGATTGGAATCGCTGGAGTATTTCGATGTTGGATTCGCTGCTCGATCCCCAAAGTTGGATTCCATAGGACCATACTGGCTTGAGTATGGTTTTGTATATTAGCAGTTTGTTGTCCATTGTTAATTGTGAATTTCTACCTATCAGCCAGTATAGTTTGCTAAGTTTTAACCCTAGTTGTTTCCGTTTCATTCAAATGTGCTTCTTCCAGGTTAGTCTTCGGTCAAGGTGTATTCCTAAGTATTTGACATCTTCTGCTTGTGGTATGGCGGAGTTGTTAAGTGTGATGATTGGACATGTTTCTCTGCGCGTCGTGAATGTTACGTGTGTTGACTTAGTTTCGTTAACTTTTATTCTCCAGGTTTTGAGCCATTTCATTATCTCGTTTAAGTTGACTTGCAATCTTTGAGACGCTGTTGTTGCATTTGAGTGCGATGCTAGGATGGCGGTGTCGTCCGCGAAGGTTGCTACCATACAGTTTCCCAGAGTCGGAAAGTCGGATGTGTAGAGTAAATATAAAACTGGACCGAGGACACTTCCTTGGGGAACCCCGGCGTTAATCGGAAAGAGGGATGTTAGTTCTTCTTGAAATTTAACTTGAAAGTACCTGTCACTTACAAGGGGAGGTCGCGGTTGACTCTTCACCGATTTTGATCTCCTTTGGTATGGTGAATCTACATCGAAAAAAAGTTGCTCCGTGTTCGAGCTTTTCGTCCAATGCGCCTTGTAAAAAAAAATTTTTTTTTCCCGAAGTTTAGAGATATTGTCAAGTTCGTTACGAGGCCTAAAGAAAGACACACTTTCGATCGGTGCCGCTAGTGCAGCGGCAGAGCACAAGAATAGTAATCCCGGGATCCCAGGTTCAGAACTTTGGGCTGTCATAATTTTTTTTTTTTTTTTTTTTAATAACGTATTATTTATTATGATAAATAAATATTCGGCATATTTTTATCGTTAGTTATGCATATATCTCTTTATATATTTAAAATTAATAAAATGATCGTAATATAAATAAAATATTTTTATTAGAGAAAATATTTTACATAGAGAAATATTTTTAGAAATATTTTTACTTTTTAAAGATTTATACATTTTTTCAAATTTTCTTTAATCTAATAATGTTAGAATACACACTTTTCAGCTTTACAAAATTTAATTTATTACTCATTATTATTTTTTGCTTCAATATGTAATAAATATGTCATAAATATATAAGTAAGATATTTTCTAACCGACCTTCTAGAACCCTTATTAGTAGACAGGATCAGACGACTCTCTCCTCTCCCTCCAACGTTCCTTACACTTTCACAACCAGCAGTTTTATCCAGCGGTTCACAGCAGGTAGAAAATCCGAATTTTGTAAAGCTATGAAAAGTGTGTATTCTAACATTATTAGATTAAAGAAAATTTGAAAAAATGTATAAATCTTTAAAAAATAAAAATATTTCTAAAAATATTTCTCTATAAAAATATTTTATTTATATTACGATCATTTTATTAATTTTAAATATATAAAGAGATATATGCATAACTAACGATAAAAATATGCCGAATATTTATTTATCATAATAAATAATACATATTATTAAAAAAAAAAAAAAAAAAAAAAAAAATTATGACAGCCCAAAGTTCTGAACCTGGGATCCCAGATTACTATTCTTGTGCTCTGCCGCTGCACTAGCGGCACCGATCGAAAGTGTGTCTTTCTTTAGGCCTCGTAACGAACCTGACAATTACTCTAAACTTCGGGAAAAAAAAAATTTTTTTTACAAGGCGCATTGGACGAAAAGCTCGAACACGGAGCAACTTTTTTTCGATGTAGATTCACCATACCAAAGGAGATCAAAATCGGTGAAGAGTCAACCGCGACCTCCCCTTGTTAGATACGATTTTAGAGTTAAATAAAATGGTGGAAGGAATTTACGTTTTAATTTGTATAATAGATCAGTGTGCCATACTTTGTCGAAGGCTTGCGCGATATCCAGGAAAACTGCGGAACAGAAGCACTTTTCATCTAAATCCTGGTATATTTTGTTTACTATACGGTGTACTTGTTCTACTGTCGCGTGTCGTTGACGAAAGCCAAATTGATGGTCAGGAATTATGTTGTATTCTTCAAGCAGTGGTGTTAATCTTTTCAAGAACAATTTCTCGAATACCTTCGAGAGAATTGGAAGTAGACTAATGGGTCTGTAGGAGGTAACTTCATCGGCTGGCTTGCCTGGTTTGGGGATTATGATTATTTGAGAGATTTTCCATTGTGAGGGAAATTGTTCTATCCGTAATATGGCGTTAAATATTATTCTGATAAGTTGAAGTGCTTTAGGTGGCAGTTGTTTGATCATTTTGCCGCTTATGAGTTCATAACCTGGGGTTTTTTTGGATTAACTTCGTGTTTGATTACCTGTATGATTTCATTCATCGTGAATGGTTGGATTGGAGACGTCGATTGACTTGGTTGTTCCAAGCATTGGTGAATAAATTCTTCGTCTATTAGACTAATTTCTGCGGCAAGAGGTTGGAAAACTTTTTCTAAGTGTGCTGCGAATGTTGCTGCCTTATCTTTGTCGGTTCTTGCACAGCTGCCGTCGTTTCTGCGTATGGGTGGTACGTGTTGCTTTGGCTGCTTGAGGCTGGTGGCTTTCCATAAGTTGTAGTCAGTAGCTTCAGTAGCTGTTAAATTTTTTAAATAGTTTTGTACTGATTCGTTTTTTTGTTCGTTGAGAAGGTTTTTGAGTTCTCTAATTTTTTTGTTTAATTGTGTTTTAATTTTTGGGTCGCGGGCCAGTTGCCATTTTTTCCTGATTTTTCGTTTTTCAGCTATCGCTTTCTTGACACTAATTGGGCAGTCCGAGGGTTTGTGGATGGTGCTTTTAGTTGGGGTCGCACTCCAGGCAGCATCTTGGATAGAGGTGGTTAGGTGTTCCAGATCTTCTTTTGTTTTTATGCGAATGTTTAGTGATATCTTGCTTTCTAGTTGTTCTTTGAAGTATTCCCAGTCTGTGTTTTTGTTGTAGAATGGGGTTGGGATTTGTTTTTGTATAACTTGTGAGCTTAGTGTTACAATGATGGGAAAGTGGTCCGAGGAGAGGTCTAGGCATGAATCGATTCTTAGGTAGTTCTCTGCTATTCCTTTAGTTACGCAGAAGTCGATGACGTCTGGAACTTTTCGTCTGTCGGTTGGCCAGTAGGTAGGTTGTCCTGTGGAAAGATAGTTTAGGTTTTTGGCTTTTATTGCTCTGAGGAGTTCTCTTCCTTTGGTGGTTGTAAGACGAGAGCCCCATTGCTGGTTTTTGGCATTGTAGTCACCCCCTGCTATGAAACGGGCACCTAGTGTATCGAAGAATGCTGTAAATTGTTGCTCTTTTATGTTGTGTTTTGGAGGGCAGTAGATTGCCGAAATGGAGATAGGTCCTGTCCAGTCGTCTACCACGATGCTGGTAGCTTGTATGTGTGTCTGTTCAAATTTAGGTAATTCGTAATGCTTAATGGAGTTTTTGATGATGATTGCAGTGCCTCCATGTGCAGTTCCGTCGGGATGGTTTGTTTCGTAGATGGTATATTGTGGCATTTTGAAATAATTCTTTTTTGTGAAGTGAGTTTCAGATATTAAGAGTAAATCTAGGTCTTGGTTTTGTATAAATGTTTTAACTTCTAGTGTATGCTGATTCAGACCAGAGTTGGCGTTCCAGGATGCGATTTTAAGCGTTTGTATCACACTTTTATCTTTGAGACAAGAGTAGTAAGGAGGTTAAGCATGGTATCCATGCGCTCCATAAGTTTGCTTATCATGAGTTCTAGGTAGGAATAATTCTGTTGAGTCGTTGTTTGTTGCAGCTGTAGGTTAGGTGCAGTTTGCTGGTTTGATGCCGTAACCGCTTGAGTGAATGTGGTATTTGATTTAAGATTGTTGGTGTTGTTAGTAGTTGTCTGTTTGTTTGTTTGCACTGTTGCTTCTTGTTGTTTTGGTCTGAGTGTAGGGTATTTTCTTTTTTGAATTTCCTTATAGACAATGCAGCCTTTATAGCTTGCTGGGCGATTGCCTTTGCAGAGAGCGCATGTAGCTGCGGTTTCTTTGGGTTTGATGCATAGCGAAGTCAGATGGTTGTTTCCACATTTGACGCATCGTGGTTGTCTGTTGCAGTATGATTTTGTATGACCATATCTTTGACATCTCAGGCACTATACAACTTCTCGTTTAGTGTGAGAAGGTTCAACTTGTACTCTCATATTCTGTAGGAACTGTATGTCGTAAATTGATTTGTTGTTTTCTTGCGGTTTTAGATTTACATAGAACATCGAGAGCGGCGTTTTTGTTATACGATATTTGATGTTATGGATACTAGTTACTGTGTGTCCTTTTTTGGTGATTTCTTCTGTCAATTCTGTTATGTCGACAGTGTGATGGATGTTCCGGATTACCATCCTGAAGCTCTTTTCCTGATTGAGTTGATATGTGTGAAATGCCGTTTTTTTAGCAGTTAAGGTTTTTATGATTTTTGTATAGTTTTCGGGATCAGTAGGTTGTACTTTGACTTGATTTTTCCCAGTAATTTTGAAGGAATATCCTTCTTTTGCAACAGCGTCAAGAGTTTCCACGAGCGGCTTAATGTATAGTACGTCGGGAATAAGGATGGGCGGTGTCTTTAATGTTTTATTTTTATCCTTTTGTGTCTCTTCAGAGTAGACGTCCGTTATTTGACTTAATGCTTGGAAGCGGTTGGCACTGTTTACTGTTACATATTCGGTGATTGGTTTTTGTTTGGTGTTTCTTATGAGTATCTGGGCTGCTTCTTTGCCTTTTCTTGCTTTCTATCGTCTGCCAGTTGTTTTCTTGATTTTCTGATATTGGTGAGTCATTATAGCACTGGGATCCTATCATTGGCTGCGAATGCGATATACGTACGTTGGGAGGCTGAGTAGCAACTTGCCCTTGTTCATTGACCTGTACAAAGGTTTGGGATTGACCCGTGGCGGCGGCCATTTGGCCGTCACCTTATCTAATTTTCTGTTATGCGAAATGCCCAGCGTATAAGCGTTCGCGGCCGTACTGATTAATTCAGAACTGTTACCCGTCGCGCGCTCGCGCGCCACAGCAAAACGGTCGATTATCGCAGTGTGTTTACTATGCTCACGGAGCAGCACCGAAACACGTCCGTCCCCGGCAACGGCTCGGGCGACACTGTATTGAGTTTTGAAGTTCAGAACTATAGGAATGAATAATGTCGAAATATCTCTTTTTCTGTTTTGAAGATCGAATGTCATTGACAAACTTGTGTGTAAACACAACAGTCTTTGCACTGTAAACAAAGCTCCATCCATTCGTACCAAATAATTTTCCAAAGAAATTTCAGACGCACAATGTCAGTCAACCACTCGCTCTCTTATTGATAGATGTAATGCTTGTCTCCGGACTGGAGGTCATTATTTTGAACAAAATATTTAATAATTAAATTAAATTGATTATTGTAAAGCAATAAAGAGGATAAATCTAAATTATTTCGACATTATTCCTTCCTATAGTTCTATAACTTCAAAAGTAAATATCTCTTCAACGAAGCGTTTGCGAGTAAACTTTCAGATAAAATTTTTGTTTGTTTTGAGGTCCTGAATTCATATTTTAAGTTTGGCCATTTAACCTGGAAACACCCGTATATGGTTGAATTTAGAAAAAAATAAACTTTTAATTTGGTAAAAAAAAATTATTTAGTTTTGAAAAATATTAGGTAATGGAGGTTTTTGAAAAAAAAAATAAAAATATAAAAATGTTTTCTTCTAACTTTAAAGTTTAAAGTATTCTTCAAGCAATTAAACTGTTATTTAACATTTTTTTATCTCTTATAATTTCGATATTTGACTCTAAAAGAAAACACCGTTTTTTTTTAAATGGGTGTTTTACCTCTTAAACCTCAAAATCCGCACATATAAAAAAAACGTGTTTTTTTACATATTTGTGTTTAACAACATAATTTTAAAGGAGAATTAAATCGGTTCCGAACAGTTGTGACATATCCCTTGTAAGTCAAAAGTTGAATGGGTCTATTCTACAAAATGCTCTATAACGCTGTATCTCTATAAGCTATATATCACTGTAGAGCAAAAAAGAAAAAGCAAAGAGCGAAAAAAAGAAAGCTACAGAATACAGAGCTTATAGAGCGAAAATTTTTTTACAGAATATACGACTAAACAGTCATATTTTTTCATAGAAACATCTGACAAAAAAATGTTTCGATTAAAACTAGAGTCGTATATTCTGTAAGAAAATTTTCGCTCTAGTAGATATTTTTATTGATTCCCCAGAGGGATACAATTTCGCTTACAAAAACCTTACATACTAACTTATCCTCTATCTCTAATTCTAAAACCTAAAATTACTCTACGCTTCTACCCTCGAGTGTGGACGCGGATGGTTCGCGAGTCTCGCTTGCTACGCTCCCCATCCTCGAATCGTCCACATACACACACATACACCTCTCTCGCCTGGGACTTCCGTTTCCTCTTGCCGATTCCTCTACTTGTTTGATCTATTTTAATTAACCCCTTCACAAACTCTAAAAACTAAATTCCATTTGCCCTCTTCATCCCCCCTCTTCACTTGCTTCCCCCCTTTTCGGTGACCAAGAATTCTTTTTACTCGCTCTGAGTGCTTGTTCCTCTTTCTCCCCGCTTATATCCCTTTCCTCCCTCTTCCTTTTCCACATCTCCTCGATATTCTCCAAACTGCCTCCCCTTTCCCTCCCTTTTATACTATCCTTTCCTTCTAATACTTTCTTCATCTTGTACCCCTTAACTTTCTAATCAGGTATTCCCTCTCTGCTATCGCCGCTCCTATTCTATGCCTTAAACTTTCCTCCGTTGACTTCCCTCTCTATACTTCCTGCTCCTAGGCTTAGATCCTCGCTTCTTTGCGCGCCCCCTCTATATCCTTCTACTCTATGCTCCGACCTCTATCCGCGTTTCCTTTCTCATCCTTCTGTATTCCGTGACTCAAGTTACTCTCTACCTGTCACTTACATATACCCTCCCAACCTTTATTCTCGACTCTCCTGTAGCCTCCACCTTCACCACCACACTCTCACACGTCCACTCTCTCCACACCCACACTTCTACTACCTTTCTCTCTTCACTCTTTCACCGTCCTAAACACGCTTGCCACTCGCCCACGTGTCACTTTCCCACGCACCGGAAACGGAAGTCCAAATTTTCGCTCTATAAACTCTGTAACTCTGTAGCTCTTTCTTTTTTTTTTGCTCTTTGCTTTTTCTTTTTTACTCTAGTGATACATAGCTTACAGAGATACAGCGTTATAGAGCATTTTTACAGAATAGATTCATAAGTTGTTTTCTTTTATAGAATCCAAAAATGTAATTTTATATAGAGTATTCTATTTTTAAAATTTTATAGTTAACTCGCGCCCCATCCATCCGAGGTTTGGAAATTAATATCCATTCAAGTTTGAAGATTCTTCAGACTCATACAATTCAAGACCCTAACCTTTAAAATCTATGGCATAATTTCCGAAATATTAAGCTGTAAAGAATTATGTGGGCCACTCTGTATATTGTATATCGATAATATGTGGATAGATAATTAGGACGCGCGGTTTAAACTTAAATTATGTTTTTATAACACAGCATTAATAACACAATAATCAATGTTGCCAGCTATCTGAAAATAAAAATGTAGAAATAAAATATATCCGTTTATTTTTTTACTTTTCCTCGTATTATCAATAATCGGTACAATTATCCATTCAATACATATTCTTCTAAAATTTTCTATTGTAGGACATGGTTATACATATATCTAATATTTGTGAAAATATTAGTGCTATAAATATCGTCACAAATTTATTTGTGGATGTCTTGCACTGCGGTCATTTTATGGAGAACGAGTAGTTAATTCATAGAAATTATGATTAAATAATAAAGTATAATTAATTAATTGATTAGGTACACGATTTTAAAGAATTGATAATTTTCTACGCAAAATATAGTCCATTATCCCATTACTTTCATGTAAAAGTTCAACATATAATAAAAAAATAAAAAAAAATAAAAAAATCATAAAAATTTATCAATAAAGAGTTCTTTTGAAGAAATTTTCATAACTATATTTTAAAAGAAACACATAATTGAGAGTCAAAACAAGTTTAGTATTAATCAGTTATTGTAATATATTTATGTATAATATAATATATACAGGGTGTCCTAAAACTACTGTATTAATTCTTATTGGCAGATTTCTTAGAACATTTCAAGGCGAAAATCTTAATAGAAAAATATCAAGGCTATAATAGTTTTTAAACAGGAAACGATTATATTTTATGAATAACGAGGTTGGGATTTCGCGCGCTCAGACATGGCGAAATAACAGATAAAAGAAGTGACTACGAATAAGGTGCACTTTTTATGATATTATGATTATTGTATACCAGGCCTGCGGCCGAGTTGCACATTTCGGCCGATTTTTACTTGCTGCTATCTTCACTTTTTTCATTTCATAGTATCTAAATTCTTAAAGTGAAGATAGCAGCAAGCAAAAATCGGCCGAAATGTGCAACTCGGCCGCAGGCCTGTTGTATATAATAGTAATAGCATTGTCATTATATGTTTTCCCGCTTCTTTACGCATTGCATAAGTATATTCTTTTTATAAATAATGGATGCAACTAAAGGCATCTCAAAAATGATTTAAGTAAAAATTTGCAACATGTTTCAACTTTACTTGTCAAAGTAATCGATCAATGTTACAATGTCTGTTATGTTACGCAATGGTGATTATTTTGAACATTTATTGTAAAAATTTACTTTAATTTACAATTAAAATTTGTTAAATATGTTTAATTTTTAATTACTGATTTCATTACTTTCTACTGGAACAATTCCAAGTAGCAAATTCAAATTGTTCACATTATTTGACATCATCGACATCAAAATGATGGTCATTCGACGTTAAAATGATGTCATCTGATGTACGGTTGCTATCTGAGTTGCAATTTTTTGTATATCATTGCAAACATTTCGAAATATTCCAGAAAATGCAAAATAAATAAATATTAAATCTAATCTATTCTATAATCTGTTCTATTACAATTTATCTCGCACAGCGTAGCTTAGTAATATTGATCGATTATTTTGCTGAAGTTGAAAATTACAAATTTTTATTTGAAATATTTTTTAGATGCCTTTAATTCTCGCATACATTATTCGTAAAAAGAATATACTAATGCAATGCGTAGAGAAACGGGAAAACATATAATGACAATACTATGGTAAATTTATATGATAATATAAAAATAATCATAATATAAAAAAAGCGTCCCATTCATAAAAACACTTTCACTTGTCATTTCGCCATATCTGAGCGCGCAAAATCTCAGCCCTATCATTTGTAAAATATAATCACTTCCCATCTAAAAACTATTATAGCCTCGACATTTTTGTATTAGAATTTTCGTCTTAAAATGTTCTAAGAAATCTGTCATTAAAAGAAAATATGGTAGTTTCAGGACACCGTGTATAATATAAACATAAAAATCAAGCTCATTTGACATATGTTCAAATATCTATTTAAAATTATACAAATTGTATATATGTGAAATCTAATTACATTATGTTTCTAATCACAAAGTTACAACAATTTATAAATAATTATAAAAGATAACTAAATTAAAAAAGTAATGCGACACATACATTCTAATATTTGGGATATTTATCAAGATTAATATTTTAGAAAGAATAAGAGAGAAAAGAGACAAAAGAAAAAAAAGAGAAAGAAAAGAGAAAAAAAAAAGAAGATGAAAAGAAAAAGAATAGAGAATATATACAGGGTGTTTCTAAAACTATATATGTCAGAAATTTTAAGGGTGTATTCTAGGGATCAAAATAAGAAAAAAAGTTTCTATAAACATGGGTCTAAAAATGAAAATTAGCACCTTCCCATATCTCCCCCTCAAAATCGGATCAAATTGTCAAAACTACATAAAAATAAAGATCACTATTAATTATTACACTATGCAAAATTTCAATCGAGCTGTAAAAAAGTCTTCGAGAGCTATAATACATTTTTCGATTTTTCCCTCCAACTTTAGGGGGCTATAACTTGGAGGCAAAGCATTTTTGGACCCATGTTTATAGGAACTTTTTTTCTTATTTTGATCCCTAGAATACGATCTTAAAATCTTTGATATAGTTTTAGAAACATCTTGTACAGTACCCTCCATAAGTTTGGAAACACCTTACGTTTTTCAAATAAATAGTCGCACGGCAGCGATCTGCGCGGATTTTTGGTATAAATATATTGTATCACCCGTTAAAATGCGCCCAGAAACATTGTTCTACGATCTCTCTAAACCGAGATATGGCTGCTTAAAAATCATCAAATTTTGCTAGTTTTAAAGCACTCCCCTAATTGTTTTGCGTAGTATATATTTCCATCTAAGACATTTGCAACATTTGTTAAATAAACACAAAGCAAAATGAATCGATTTTAATATGTATTTTCTTTATATTGTATACTTTTATAAAATGTTTCCAAGCTTATGGAGGGTACTGTATATAAAATGAGAAAAAAAGGAGAAGTATAAGGAACAATAGAAAAAGTGAGATGGAATAATAAAAAGACCTCATTTTCCAGATGAATCTTTTTAGTCATTATTTCGTGGAGGTTCTCGCGTAGAATGTCCAGCTTCTTATTCAATTCGGTTAGCATTTGTTGCCTTTCACGTAAGAACGTGAGAGTGTTATTGTAATCCTGTTCAGCGGCAGCGAGTTTGGCTTTCTTCGGCATAACTATTTTTGCCACTTCATCGTACAATACCATCGCGCGTACCCATTTGCACAGACCCTCGGCGGCTTGAGAAGCATACGCCACGACTTTTGGCTCAAAATTCTTATTCGTCATGTATGTTTTTTTTATTTCCTAATGCATTATAATTATGTATTAATTGTCTAATATTTAATTCTTTTAGGATAAAGTTCCGAAAAGAGCTTACCTCCGATTTCGATAAAACTTTGTGAAAAGCTTTTTTTCAAGTTAAAATGGAAGCCTTTAAAAGGAATTTTGACGATTTCTATAAGAAAGCTATTTGTTAATAGAAAATAGTAAAAAATATAATAATTATATATGTTACTACATATGTACACTTCTATTAATATGCAATCTAATTTACTGATATGTATGTAAAAACAATACATGTATAGGTGGGGGAGGAGCAAAGCCCCTCCTCCTGTACTCTCATCCCGAAAAAACTAAGCCAACTCAATCTATATCAATACATATACACTGAGCACAAATGAAAAAATAGACAATCGTTGTCGAATAACGACTAATAAAAAATGTAAACAAATAATACTTGAAAATTAAGAGTGAGCAACTTTACTTTTTGCTCTGAATTCTAAAAGCTTCCATTTTTTATATATTTCAACGCCATTGAAATCGATGAAGTCGTCACAAATGTGCATAATAATTATACTTTTTACCATTTTCTCTTAAAACATGCCTTTTTAATAAGAGTCCCAAAATTCCTTTTAGAGGTTTTTATTTTAACCTCAAAACAAGCTTTTCACAAACATTGATATCGAAAGTAATCCTTTTTCGGAACTGCACCCCTCTATTACGAACTCAATTTAATATGAATGATGAAAATTACATTGGCTATGCGAGCCAAACGTGGATGTCAGTATGTATGCTTCCAATGAAATTAATTTTTTCGTTGGAATTTAATTCATTGTGCACGAGGCACGAATTTTGCTTGGTATTTATGCCAAGACTTTATTTGGGAATAATCTCAATTCGGATTCGGGAAATTAAATCTCGAATTGAGATTATTCCCAAATAAAGTCTTGGCATAAATACCAAGCAAAATTCGTGCCTCGTGCACAATGAATTAAATTCCAACGAAAAAATTAATTTCATTGGAAGCATACGTACTGACATCCACGTTTGGCTCGCATAGCCAATGTAATTTTCATCATTCATATTTGATATATAACGAGCGTTTATAAATTCACATGGTTTGAACTCAATTTAATAATTTTGATATTTTTTTCTAATTCAATTTAATTTTTATAATATTCCGTTAATTATCTTTTTAATCATTCTACAAATTTTTTTAAATTTAATCTATATTTTAATAACACTTTATCAAAAAAATTGACCAGAACAAGACTAATCGTTTCTCATAATTTTTTTGGACTGAATACGAATCCGATTTTTAAATTATTCTATTACGTCACAATTTTGAGAAATTCCAATTAAAGTTGCAAAAAGGGCTATTTTCACGAATTTTATCACATTACAGTTACAATACGTGACGTGCTAGAAAAGTTTTAGTACAACCAAAATAAAGTATGTTGTTAGGACTGTCAATCCTCAAAAGAAATGTTTGATATCGATTATAAATCAATAAGATGTCCATGGTTAAATGCCATGTATTGCGAAAGTTAGCTGTTACTTAGGTCATTGACGATTTACTAAATAGCCTTCAATTATGTTTATTTAAACTAAAGTTTTTTAGGTCGCAGAATACGAATTCAATGTCAAAATTGTCAAATTCTAAATGGTGGACTCACAATATGGCAAATTTATAAAAAAATATTTGTAAATATTTACATCCGCCATATTGAGTCCATTATTTTGAATTTGACAATTTTGACATTGAATTCGTATTCTGCGACCTAAAAAACTTTAGTTTAAATAAACATAATTGAAGGCTATTTAGTAAATCGTCAATGACCTAATTGTAAGTCACAGCTAACTTCCGTAACACACCTGATATTTAACCATGGATATCTTATTAACCATAACCGACACTAAAAATTTTTTTTGAGGGTTGAAAGTCCTAACAAGATACTTTATTTTGGTTGTAATAAAACTTCTCTAGCACGTCACATATTATAGCTATAATATGACGAAATTTGTGAAAATAGCTCTTTTTGCAACTTTAAACTTTATTAACTTTATTGCAAATTTCTCAAAATTGTGACGTGATGGAGCAATTTGAAAATCAGATTTGTATTTAGCGTCCAAAAAACTATAAGAAATAACTAGTCTCGTTCCGGTGTTCGAAAAGTTATTTTTTGTTGAACAGTGTAATATTTGTACCTACATCTACAATATAGAGTATAGCAGTGTATGGGCAACTATAAAGCGTCAAAACAAATGACGTTACTGGTGCTTTAGGCGTGGCCGACTAAAAGGGCGTTCTGATTAATCCGTCCCATAGTTGCTCATGCTCCAATTGGCTGGTAATCATAGCCATGTGGAAAGAGGCTATACTCTGATAGCTCGCTCCATAGCTAAGTAGGCTCTGAATAAGCTCGCTCAATAGTTGCTCAGCATTCTTAGAGCGTGGATGATTATTTATTTATGATGATTTAATAAAAAAGAAGACTTAATTTTTTTAGAAACCATAACTATATGTAAAAGCATAAATAATAATACAAATTTTTGAAAATTAATACATACGTAATATATATATATATATATACACAGGGTGTCACGTAATTCGTGCCCCACCCGTGCAGATAGAGCAATGTTTCGTGGTTACTAGGTGGTTACTATGCTCGGGAGCAAAACGGTGGAAGGCCCTCTCCTTCTACTGCGAGAAAGTCATGTCACAGAAGGAGGAGACGGGGGGACGCGCTCTCGCCTCCGAATCTCGGGAGGAGAGAGATGACCCTTCCTGGTTGCCTGGGCGAGGAAGGGGCCCTCGCCGGGGAGGGGGCGTGGGAGGGTCAGGCCCCGTTCCGCTCCAGGGGCTCAATTCTGTACACGCGTATCGACAACTATCGGTTCGGTAAGTTAGCGACGTTTGTCGCTTGCACCACCGACACAGACGGATTGAACCTATTCTATACAATGGTCATAACGATATCCATCGTTGCAAGCGACAGTCGTCGGTAAGACTCTATCGAAAAGTACAGTCATAGATAAAAGAGAGTTCTCAGCCAATAGCATTGCAAATTGTAGAAAGGTCCTAAAGGTTTACAAAAGAAGAACATTCCGTCGTCTTTCGCGCCACGTTACTTATTACGTTCTATTAATCATATATTATTTAGACTCGTAAATTTAGATTTACAGAATGTTAATTTTACAATTATTATAAAATTTACATTTAAACTTAACTATTATTATTATATTGTATCGAGAATTGATAGTTTTTATCATATATAATTTTAATTGTTGATCAATATTAGAAATAAGGCTCTGAATATAAATTAATAAATATTACAGAATATAAAATATAAAATATAACAGAATATAAAATTGAAATTAAAATATAATATAATATAATATAATAAATATAATATAAAATATAACAAAATATAAAATATAAAATAAAATATAAAATAGAATGTATAAAATTATAACAAAAATGGTTAACAACAAAAAAAGAAAGTTACTTATAATACATAAATTGGTTGAAAAATAAAAGCATCGTGTCGCGAGAGCGAATATGCCAAGTATATAGTGATAACATTATTAACACTAACAATAAGTCAATATAATTTTTATCATATATAATTTTAATTGTTGATCAGTAATTTAGAAATAAAAATCTCTGAATATAAATTAATAAATATTACAGAATATAAAATATAATATGTAAAATATAAAATAGAATATTAAATATAACAGAAGTGGTTAACAACAACAAATAGAAAAATTTGAAAAGAAAGTCACTTTTACATAAATTGGTTGAAAAATTAAAACACAGCGTGTCGCGAAAGTGAATTTGCCAAGTATAATGATGTGACATTAACGCAATAAGTTAAAATATAAATGATATAAGAGATTAATAAAAATAAGTTACAGATAAGTTAAATTCTTTTTGTTTTTTTTTCTTTTTATTAATCTTTCATTATTTATATATTATTTATTATTATTAGATACTAAAAATGATTCAATAGAAGGGTTGAAACATTTATCGTTTAATTAAAAATAATAAATAATTGTTTATGGCACTTTATATTTAGTGTATTTGGCTCTTGCCTTTTTCAATTTAATATTTATAATAAATTGATCAAATAATAGAGCTATTTGTAAAAAATATCACTAAAAAGTTGTCGGTATAACATTTTCGTCCTACCCGGGGTACCTCGATAAAAGTTGTCGGTCACTATCGACATTGTCGGTCATGACCGACGATCGTCGAAACGTGTTCATCGTTACGACGCGTACAGAATCGCTTTTATCGATACGTGTTGCTTGACGCTGTTAACGACACCGGCGACTATCGGTGAACAGAATTGAGCCCCAGATGATACCGCGGTGTGATGAAACCGGCGGGGGAGGACCCGGGACACCTAAGTCCTGAACTCCTCCCCCGCCGACCTCGGAAGAGGGGCAAGGGGGATTCGATCCCGCTCTGGCGGGAGTGGATCACCTAAACCCTAAAGGAAACCCCCTCGACTGACGGCTGAATCCGAAAACGAAGGAGCCACAGTCGGGGGGCCGGGGGGGGGAATCACAAGGGGCCAAACCGGCTAGAGTTTGGTATCCCATTGCAAGTGATCCCCCCAGAAGACAGAGACGCGGAAACTGGGATTCTTCTACTGGACACCTTCAGGATGCCAGGGAGGGGACCACACTCCCGTGGGAAGGGCCGCCCGTCCTCTGGGAGCGGTCTTTCGAGGAGAGCCTCCTGGGCTGGCGACCGGATCCACCATTGCCGGCCCATGGGAGGGGGTCACAGGGGACCAAGCGAAAACTTGGCGCCCCACTGCACGTGACCATCCCAGAGAGGGAGGGGGGAGTCGGCCGTGCGCCGCGCGCTCGGCCTTAGGGTCGGGCGTCCTGCTGTTTTCGGCCGGCTCCCTTCCCAATGGGGACTCACATAATGTGAGTCGGACAGTTGAGAGTATATCATAGATTCGAATGCTCATAACGGCTGAAGCGATTGAGTTTTTACTGAGTTCGAATTATAACAGGAAAGTGTCTTCATTTTTCCACTGCTTTGTAAGCGGAAATATCAAAGTCTCAATGTAAAAATTTTTTTAATTTAAAAAACGTCCACATTACCGTCATCATTATTTTTTAAAAGATTTAAAATTATTATTTTTTTTATTATATAAAACTATTTTGTTTTAGATACACACAACAAGACATGAAAGGCAGCTAATCTTCAAAATGATGAAGATCGGATAGTAGGGACAGAAGTTACTAATATAGACCATCGCAGGAAAACAAATAGAAATTTAAAATATATTACAGAGTCATGCAATGATGAATGTAATTTTCATTATAATATTAAGAGGAGTAATAAATTAAAGCAAATACTTATGATTTGCAATCAAAATGAAGAAATGCAAGAAGAAAATCTTAAGGCAAAAGTTACAGCATATTATCCAAGAAAGATAATAGAAAACTGCAAATTTCTCAAAATACGGAGGTTTCCATGGTTATCACATCTAAGAATTTAATTAAAATTTACTTGATTCAAAAAAGGATTGTTTTGTTGGCTTAAATAATATCACAGAAAGTTATCCACGTTCTAAAGAAATATACCAGCTGGCAGATATTTCACATGCAACAACAGAAGCAATAACTCCTATGTCATTTCCCGGTATCTCTTCCTCGCTTTCTCAATTTCACCGGCAGTATGACAATCCACATAGAGTGAAAGAATAACTTTTATCAGATAAATAATTTTCTAAGCATTAAATCAGTCAGTACAAGAAAATATTGTTATTGCATTAATCTTCTTTGTGTACGTTTGTAGGAAGTCCTTAGCAATTAGAACCTGTGACCCCTTTTATCATTTTGTCCAGTAAAACGCAAGTTATGCATCTTAAACGTAAATTTAGTGTGTCCAACTACGGACAGTCATTCGATTTTTGATTGCAAAAAATGAAAGTGCAACGAATATTCATCGCCAATTAGTAGAAGTTTATGGGGAAAAATGCATAAGCATTCAAATAGTACGTGTTGCCAGTCATTGAGCGCTAAGAACGAATCATTTGAATGATCATGCATTTTTCCTATAAACTGCTAATTGGCGATGGATAATCGTTGCACTTTCCATTTTTGCAATCAAAAATCGGATGACTGATGATTGCCCGTAACTCGCAGTCAGACACGCTAAGTAAAAATCGCTCCATGATTGCAGCGTACTTATAGCTGTGAAGTCGCTTCCGCACCAAACCAATGTTTTTAGCATACCCAAACAAAAGTT
Organism: Prenolepis imparis; assembly: GCF_030444845.1. Classification (NCBI taxonomy): domain Eukaryota; kingdom Metazoa; phylum Arthropoda; class Insecta; order Hymenoptera; family Formicidae; genus Prenolepis; species Prenolepis imparis. Next base: position 1,036,286 of record NW_028141176.1, read on the forward strand.
TTTAATGTCCAGGGATCCGATCATTGTTATTTCTTGAGAAAAAAAAATAGTGAAACTTACTTTTGGACTCCTCGTATTTGTAGTTAAAAGTAATTAATATACCATATAAAATTGAAAGATTTACGAATCGTTAGAAAAAGATTTAGTTATTATAACTAATTACTTTATGTTATAAATAGAAATTTATAAAAATGTGACACACAAACAAACACACACATATTCATTAAAGTTAATTAATACAGTTAAATGTAATTTATAAAGTTTTAAATGAAAAAATTAAAGTTAAATAAAAAAGTATAACACAGTTTTAAGTTATTTATAAATCCAATCATTATTATAAAAATAATAAGATCCTTTGTAATGTTTTAAGGAGAAAATTTTAATATGAAAATTTGGAGGCTATTTATAAAATGAGCAGCGATTAAAGCTTGTTGTAGTATCGACATATTTATATTACAATGTTTTATTTAAAATATTTTGCGGAACTTGTTTTGTTTATTTTAAATTAATATTTTATAGAATCTGTGATTAAAATTTCTCTATTGGTAATTTTAAAATATCCTATATAATTGTAAAAAAATTTTTTACATTTTTAAAATGTTAAAATAACATTTATATACATTGTTACATTTAACATAAGTAACATATTAAAATAACATTTTTTTTAAATTAAAAATTAAATTATAAAAATTAAACAAAAGGTAATATAAATTTTACATGATTTTTAATCAAAAATTTAAATTATTACATGTATAAAATATAAAATTAACTTTTTCATAGTTAATTTTATTATTAAAAATATGTTAATTTTACATAAAATTTATTAAAAATTACTTTGAGATTTGCATTTATTTTGTGTCAAAATATTTAATATAGTATTATTATATAATTATGTTATTTAATATATAGTATTTGTATCACTGTTTAACATACAGGGTGTATCTGAATGATCTGCACAAACTTTGAGAATAAGTTCCAGAGATCTAACAAGCATAAAATGCCTTATAAACATGGGGTCGGAAACGCTTGCTTCTGGAGTTACAACAGTTCGAAATTTTCCTGCAATGCTTGGAGAAATTATCATGACAAATTGCATAGGAATTACAAACTGTTTATTTCTTCGATCTTGCCACATTTTCTGCTTGTTTAAATCCCTGGAACTTATTCCCAAAGTTTGTACAGACTATTCATATACACCCTGTATATATATATATATATATATTATACTTAAGAAATATTTTTTAATCGGCTCTCAATATTAATAAATAAATAAATATGATGTTTTTAGAAGTCGGCAAATAGAGCCAAGCGCGAAAATTAATTTTTAATTTTTCGGAACAGTATCTCTTGGTTTGAGATTACTGAGTTCCATTGATTAATTATTAATTAACCTCGAACTTACAACGGAAAAATAGGCGAGAAAAATATTGGTCCGAAAAGTCGTTGAAGCGGGAATTGAATCCGCGTCTTTCGCTTGCCGGGCGACTGCTCTTACCACTAAGCTATTCAGACCCTTTCGATCCTATATTTTTCATTTGCCTTCTAATAGATGTTAGTAGATAACGCCATGATTAGGCCCAGGCGTAAATAAATATATAACTTAAGAAATATTTTTTAATCGGCTCTCAATATTAATAAATAAATAAATATGATGTTTTTAGAAGTCGGCCAATAGAGCCAAGCGCGAAAATTAATTTTTAATTTTTCGGAACAGTATCTCTTGGTTTGAGATTACTGATATATTTATTTACGCCTGGGCCTAATCATGGCGTTATCTACTAACATCTATTAGAAGGCAAATGAAAAATATAGGATCGAAAGGGTCTGAATAGCTTAGTGATAAGAGCAGTCGCCCGGCAAGCGAAAGACGCGGGTTCAATTCCCGCTTCAGCGACTTTTCGGACCAATATTTTTCTCGCCTATTTTTCCGTTGTAAGTTCGAGGTTAATTAATAATTAATCAATGGAACTCAGTAATCTCAAACCAAGAGATACTGTTCCGAAAAATTAAAAATTAATTTTCGCGCTTGGCTCTATTGGCCGACTTCTAAACACATCATATTTATTTATTTATTAATATTGAGAGCCGATTAAAAAATATTTCTTAAGTTATATATTTATTTACGCCTGGGCCTAATCATGGCGTTATCTATTAACATCTATTAGAAGGCAAATGAAAAATATAGGATCGAAAGGGTCTGAATAGGTTAGTGGTAAGAGCAGTCGCCCGGCAAGCGAAAGACGCGGGTTCAATTCCCGCTTCAGCGACATTTCGGACCAATATTTTTCTCGCCTATTTTTCCGTTGTAAGTTCGAGGTTAATTAATAATTAATCAATGGAACTCAGTAATCTCAAACCAAGAGATACTGTTCCGAAAAATTAAAAATTAATTTTTGCGCTTGGCTCTATTGGCCGACTTCTAAAAACATCATATTTATATATATATATTATGTTTTAACACAAAAATTTATTTAGACCCGTTTGGGATACATGTGATTTGTGTTAAATTTAACACAATTTTTTTAACTATTACTTACTCCTGCCATACTAATCAGTCGCTACCTTACATTCTCGTGTACGACCATTAGCCATTCGTATTTATAAATCGATATATAATAAAAAAAAGGTTTAATTAATTTTTCTCACGAATGCTTGAAAATTGCATCGAGTGATTTTATTTTTGATTAGTTTGATAGTTTTATTAAGTAATATACAATCACAATTACAACATATATCCAACTCATCGAAATCAAAGGAAAGAAATCCTGGTAGTTCCCTTGTAGATCCATTAATTTAAGTTACTCGTAACTAGGTCGCTCAAGTATAGATACACGGTTCGTCTCACTGTTGCTGCATATGACCTTTTTACGTGACTTGGTGCAAGACACTATTGTGTCTGTTTAATGTGATATTTGATTTGATGTTTGATTTAATGAAATGTTTCTCTTAAAAGTAGCGTTAAAGAGATTAAATTTATTGCGCTTGATTCTATATATACATACCTGTATTATATGTTCTGGAATGTTATCTTTATCATATTGTCGCAGAAAATCCAAGAACTTAATGTCACCTAGTAATCTTTTGCTGGGCGGCCAATAATCCAAAATCTTACCACCAGTGATTGGATCTTCAGTTTTAATTGGTGCTACGTTCATCATCACGCATACAGCAGCCATGACTAGTTTGATAACTTCCGGAGGACTTTTCATGGTTTTTATCACGGCAATATCCGCCGGTTTCAACGTATTGAGTGCAGCTATTGTTTTCAAAAAAAATTCTTCATTAAATAATTTTATTATGAATTTATTCAATAATTATTTATAAAAATTAACAAATTTTATTATAAAAAAATAAATATTTTTACAAAAATTATAATATAAATATTATAAAGTTAAATTTACACACACGCACGCACGCACGCACACACAAATACATTCTTAAATGTACAATGGAATTAAACAGATTTATATTGTCAATTTCATTTGTTAATAACTTTTAAGAAGAATGACCGACGGCTAAAACTTTTTGAATGTTGTTCAGGGTCATGACCTTGATAACATATGTCAAGGTCAAGATCATCGGAGATGCCTCCTTTCATCTTCATTTTTATTTATGACTTTTTTTTGTTAATAACTTTTTAGTAAACAATGAGCGACGGCTAAAATCTTTTGATTGTTACTCAGTACAGTGACCTTGCCAATATAAAGATCAAGATTATTGGAGAGGCCTCCCCTAAACAGAAGTTTTATCATGATATATTATCCATACAACATCCTTTTCTCCATACACTTTAAATGAACAATTAAATAAATACAATAATATATAAATATAAATAATAGAACCTATTGCCTCATCTAAGGCTGGTAGAGCTTCAGCTAGATCCGCTTCGCACTCCATTTTCAATTGCTTGGCGATTTTGGCCTGTGCGTTTGCAGTATTTTCGTCTCTCTTTACCAAGATCGTTGCTCGTTTGACGCTCGCATCTTCCGTTTCTATCTGCCTCAGTGTCTCCGCCGTTTCCTTCGCTGATGCTTCCAACTGTGGCTTAAGCTTTGTCAGTTCAAAGCGCATCTGAGAAATTTGCTCAGCCGCATATTCCAGTTTATCGATACCGCTGAGGTATCGCTCTCTATAAAATGTATAGATTTATAAGAAAATTATTATCTAATGATAAAATAATATTATAAAATGATAATGTAAATGACGTGATGTGTTTAATAAATCATATAAGCTTAAAATTAAGTTTTAATATTGTATCCAAGGAGAGAACGTGAATCTTCTGCGCATAGCCTGATAAAATGGGAAGAGCGTGGCGTGCTACTCACAATCAGTAACGTATATATAAATACGGCACTCCCGGCCTAGCTCTATTTTCTGATGTTTCGGGGTGATACTCTGATGTTTCGGGGGCCTGGTGTTATTTGTTACAGGCACTGACAAATTACATAAGCAGTGGAGGAGGAAATCATGGGCGGAGATTTCCCCGAAATGGACGAGTTTTCGCCCGATCCGATGCACGTTTTCTTGTTGGATACAATATATATAGTAATTTATTAAGTATTTCTATAAGCGTTAATATTTTGAAATGGTCAAATATCTTGAAAAATACGGGTTTTAGCAAAAAATATTTTAAACAAATGTTTTGGGATTAAAAAAATTTATTAGCAGATAAAGATTCTTTGACCTTGAAATGATCAAAGTTGCATCAAAGTCAACTTTAAGATTTTAAATGAGAAAGCACATTTTTAATTGTATTTCTTTAGCTAATCTCAAAAGCTTTTCAAAACATTATAATACATTTTTTAATTAAATATTTTTATCGAGTTATGAAGCTTAAAAGTTACAATATCGCTAGCATTAGAATTATCTAAAGCGTATTCCATGGAGGTTATCCGTCGGATTTACATTTTTGTATGCGTGCGTGTGCGTACGCGCGTATGTGTATGTGTGACAAGGTAGAGAGTAGGACTTTGTAAGTCATCACTTATACAGTATTTAACAACTCCAAACAAAGATTTAAAAACTGCTAATTAATTTATTAAATGTTCAAATTGATATTCTTCCACTGTTTGACAATATGTTGAGCGAAAAATAAAAATATTTAGCAAACTTCATAACTTCTAGTGTAACTAAAAGGACCACGCACTAATTATATGAAAAAAGTGGCCGCCGTTAAAATCGATTAAAAGTATGAAAAAGTGTACTTTGTGTAATGCCAATCAAAAATTCAAATGGGCACGACCTTCAAAATATGCTAGTTTTTAAGCTACGAGCCCACAGTTTTCTGTTTTTTGTCTAAAAATGTGCAAAAATATTACATTTATGAGCTCGTAGTTTAAAAACTAGCATATTTTGAAGGTCGTGCCTATTTGAATTTCTGATCGGGATTACACAAAGTACACTTTTCCATACTTTTGGTCGATTTTAACGGCGGCCACTTTTTTCATATAATTAGTGCGTGGTCCTTAAAAATAAATTTTTTTTTTTAATTTTTTGATTTGTAGATTTTGTCTCAGAATTGACTCTTTAAATAATCTCAGTAAAAATAGTCTGGAAAGCTCATGTTACGAAATCTCGCGGCCATTCGATCGTGTATCTCATCTACTAATTCATTGATTATTATGAAACGTTTCATATAAGGAATTACGAATATTCAAACTAAAGTGAACTGAAGCCTCCTCTTGTCAAAATCAAATCTTTTCTAAACATTTTTAATCACATTTTGAATAGCTAATACTACTCTGTTTCTTAATACATGTAAATAATTTTTCGCAATTAAAATATTTTTCAATAAAACAGTCTTATAGTATGATGACCAATAATACCAGCCTAAACATTCATCTTTTGATGATGTTGCATATGACAGTGTCATTTAATGTAAGGATTTTCATCAGCTCAATATCTGCAATTATGACGATTAATACATTTATTTCATTTAAAAATAACTTTATCAGAAAAAAAATCTAATTAAAGAACTGATTGTTATCAAATTGTGTTATCATTTTTAAACAAAATTTAATTCTTCTGTCATCAATTCTTAAATAATATAAATTAAATTAAGCATTCTCTCTCTCTTAAAAAAGATGCACGGTAATCGGTCTCATTGATAAAGCTTTTTTGTTATTATAGCGCTTTTCTACGCGGAGACTCGCTCGTCTCCAAGCTACTTTTTCGCAGGAGAAGGATGTTTCTCTGATAGATACCGTCTAGATACAAACAAGTATTTCCATATAAGAACTTTATTGTACAATATATACAAAGGTCACGTTCAATTATATTTTGTGTGTGGCCCTGAAAAAGCCATTAGTGCGTCGATGAATGCGCTACTGTAGTCGCTCCCGTCACTGGATGCGCGGCTGCGTTGAGATGTAACAGGATGACCCCTATCTCATACGGAGCGTCAACGGAGTCCTTGGGAGAGCTGTACTTCTCAGGCAGTGGTGTAGCGGCTGTCTGAATTGAGATGGTGGAGCCGGTCTTTCAATCAGAGAGGTCTGACTGCATCACCTGGTCGCTGGTAAAGACTGTGTATTGTCGACTTTTCGCTACTCCTCTCGGTATACTGCGTGCCCCAAAGAACCCAACTCAAAAAATCCGTCTGCATATCCAGTGTCGTGTTCCGGATGAGAAGTAATAAGGCCAGTAGCAGCAACAAGAGCGGTGGCACGTTTCATGGCTCCAAGGCGTCGTAAATCCTTCACACGCCCAGCACTTCAATTTTGTTTTCGAACTGTCGGCCTTATCTCTTTTATGTGTTCGTTGAGCAGAACGAATGATTCCAATCTACTTACATAAGTCGCAATATCATCGCCAGGATTGTAACGATACTCACGAAATTGCATCTGAAGCAAGTATGCAGAATCCGGAGATTTTTGTTTATATACACTCGTCAAAAAAATTATCGCAACACGTAATTAATATCAAAATTTAGCATAAATTCAAATAAGCGTATCTCCGCGAAAAATTGTCGTATTTCAAAAATTTTTTTTTGTTTTAAAGGGTAAAGTCTCTACTTTAAGGAACTTTCGTTCAATTTTGATTTTATTTTCTCCCCCTTTCTGCATCCCTTTAAAAGGATGGACGTGTTTTTTTTTCAAAAAATTGCATAGTTTGACGAACTCTACGGAGTGTACTAAATTTTTTTCGCAAATATCATTATAACTATCGTAAAATATGGACTTTTCTCTACAAATTAAAAAAAAATTGAATACCATACGATTTTTTTTCGCGAAGTTACGGCGTATCAAAGTTACCTATGCATTTTTGGCAGGGATATATGTTCGTATTTAAAACTGTGTATTTCTGCCTCGTCTTCGGATGATCTTTTATGGGAAGATGGCTGCATGATTTCGAAAGACTACCAACCAATTTCCAGCAATTGGAAGTAGCCCTACATCGAATATGGTTCGAAATTCTGCAAGCCACAATTAGAGCCTGCATTAATATGCGTGAGCGCCTGCAAGAGGTCATCCGAAGACGAGGCAGAAATATACAATTTTAAATACGAACACATATATCCCTGCCCCAACACACACACACACACACACACACACACACACACACGATGGGCAAAATCCGACCAACAACCTCCCCGTAGTGCCCATCGGGTAATGCTAATGTTGGCGGTAATTGAATAAATAGGCAAAAATGCATAGGTAACTTTGATACGCCGTAACTTCGCGAAAAAAAATCGTACGGTATTCAATTTTGATGATATTTGCGAAAAAAATTTAGTACACCCCGTAGAATTCGTCAAACTATGCAATTTTTTGAAAAAAAATCACGTCCCTCCTTTTAAAAGGATGGAGAAAGGGAAAGAGAATAAAATCAAAATCGAACGAAAGTTCCTTAAAGTAGAGACTTTACCCTTTAAAACAAAACAAAAATTTTTGAAATACGACAATTTTTCGCGGAGATACGCTTATTTGAATTTATACTTTTGATATTAATTACGTGTTGCGATAATTTTTTTGACGAGTATATATTCAACAACTTTATCCACATTTCTCGTGCTGTTTCAAAAGTCATGACCAATGGCAATGGTTTCTTGTCTAACGTTGTGATTAAAATTGCCATTGCTATTTTATTAGCCTTCTTCCATTAATTGAGTTCTGCTACATCATCTGGATTATCACCTTCGGGTTTGACTAAACTGCCATCAATTACTTCTAAAGCATTACGAGTATTCAAAATTGCTCGTATTTGAAATTTTATTGCACCCAGTTGCTGGAATCCGCGAGCTCCTCAATTTTCACCTTGTCTCCATCCATTATGTTTTGATAATTGGCAAAGTTCAGAAAAATATACGTGGCAAGATCGGCACTATTTTCAACTGCAAAGCAACCTAACCTAACCTCCTAACCTCTAACTTCAGCAACTGTATATCGTTTTTACATTTACGTGCCTGGGCCCATAACATGTTGATTTGGGTTTTCTCAAGTAACTAGTGAGTAAATTCAGTTGCTGTTTATTAAAAGGCAATGGCCCTAAATGATCGATGTGGTACATGTCTAAAGGTAATTCGCTTTTTTCTATTGTATTCAAGTCCTTCTTATTTATCCTGTATTTTTCGACTGAAATGTTGGCTATGCAGTTTTCAACTATCTTTTCAATTTTTGATTTCATATTCGGTATCCAAAATCTTTTAATAATAACGCTTCGGTTTTTGTAACAGAAAAGTGACCCCTCTCGTGTGCATATAATGCTGTTTAATAATTTGTATGCGCATTGATCTTGAATGAATAATAGAATAACTTCATTATATTTTTTGAAGAGCAAGCCATTTTTTATTATATAGCTTTATCTTCTTTAACTAAATCGAACATTTTTTTGATATCATTATCCTCTTGTTGCGCGCGCTTAAATTTTACTGTTACAGACTATCGCTATTATCTATTATCATACATACCGGAAGAGGATTGCGACTTAAAGCATTTACGTGTGTCATGTTTTTGCCAGGTCGATGTTCAATAGTATAATGGAACTCTTCTAAAAGTAAGACTCATCTAGCTACACGTATGCATAGATTCTTTTTATGTGTAGTTCGAGTGAACGCGTTACAATCTGTCACTATTTTGAACGCTATTCTTAATAAATAAACACAGAACTTAACTAATGCTTGAACTATAGCAAGTACTTCTAATTCATAACTTGTATAATTTCTAATTTATAACTTGTATAATGCTGTTCTGCGAGAGTAGTTTTGTCGCTCGAATAATATACTGGATGTTTCGTCTTCATTGCTTTTGCATTAAAATCGCACCGTATCTGTCGGCTGACGCGTCGGTATGTAACTCCATTTGTACGCCTAATTTATATAAAAATGTAATACAGATTTATCACACAATATTTCTTTTAGACTCATAGACGCTTTCTTTTCATTTTCAGCAAATCAGAATTTCGTGTTAGATTCCAACAAGTAACTTAACGGACGTGCTATAATCGAATAATTTGGTATAAATTTTCTGAAATATCAACTTAATCCGAAAAAGTTTTGCACTTGTTCTACATTTGTTAATTCTGGAAATTTACGCACTGCTTCAACTTTATGGGTACTTAATCGTTTTTTACTATGTGACCAAGAAATTCTACTTTATTCTGTAAAAAAAACATTTCTTCCAATGTATTATTAATCCTGCTACAGTCGCGATTACTTTTAATACCATTTCAAGATTTCAAATTCCAGTATCTTTATCTGTAGAAGGTATCATTAAGTCATCTAAGTAAGTCAGCTCTATTTTATTGTATATTGCATCTCGAAAAATTGCATTAATAAATTGTTGGAAAACGAACAGTGAATTACAAAGACCGAAGGATACTTTTAAAAATTTAAAGTGATCAGGAATGATAATATTGATGCGCAGTTCATTTCACGCACAGAAATCGATCACCTGTTCCCCACTATCGTTTAATGCTTCCTCGTTCTATCAGTGTTTAACTCCGTTTATGATTTCATTATCAACTCTCGCGTTGAAATCGCCAAGTATGATGATTTTATCGTGTTTTGGAGTTGCATCCAGCATTTCTTGTAGCTTTAGATAGAACTGATTCCGCTCTTCCTGCGGTTTGTTCAGTTTGTTGGCATTTGAGGCGTATACGCTAAAAACATGTGTCGCTGTTCTCTCCTGAAACATGTAAGTGGTCTTCAGCATCCTTTGATTGGCATAAACTATCTCTTGTACGTTTTGCTGGAATCTTTCGTGCACCATAAGGCCCACTCCACCTGCCGCTCGCTCATTCTTGTCTTTCCCACTGTATACCAATATATAATCACCATATTTCGCATTGCCTTTGCCTTCATCTCCGATAAAGCACAGATATCGATCTTATGCCGCTTTAGTTCAATGAGAATTTCCTGGTCTTTGTTGTTAAAAGTTGTTATGTTCCAGCACCCGATCCTCATTACGTTCATTCTCCTAATACGTTTCTTCATCTTATCTTTCCTATGTGATCTTATCCGAGTTGTGTTTCCCGTTTGTGAATTTGCTGTGTCGTCATTGGTAGGTCGATCCCGATCCGAAGCTATCTTGTTGGTACTTAGAGAAGGCTCCTTTTTTACCGTAGGCAGGTTGCTAGCCTCGCCTATGAACCCTCCTCTTTTATCCGGGCTTAGGACCGGTGACGAGGGCTCAGCCATCCGGGCGACAGCCAACATTAGGGGGAGAGAGGGGGGGAAGAGAGAGAGAGAGAGAGAGAGAGAAAGAGAGAGAGAGAGAGAGAGATTAACTAAAAAATGTAATTAAGAAATAAACAAAAACTGAAAATTAATGTATTATTGACTTTTTAGAAAGGACAGAATTTTAAGTTCTTTACAAAGAGATTGATTTTAATTGTGATACTGTAAACTGTATTGTAGCAAATACACTCACTCCAAAAAAAAGCGGTACACTTAAAATTTGGGAAAAAGTTATCAAAGTTTAAATGACAATAACTTCGTAAATAATAAAGATAGAAAGGTTTATAAATAACGAAAATGAAGCTTGGAATCTCTACTTTAAGAATCTATTCATTTTAATGTTGCGAGAGAAATTTATTGAAAATGGCGGATAACAAAACGAGAGCATGCAAAATTGAAAAATAATGGTCCGAGTTCGCCACGGCACATGGCGTGAGTTAAATGTCGTAACTCAATGGGATAAAAAGCATATGATAGTACAGAGTCTCCTCTTTAAAATGCTTTTTTAATCATCTCGATACGATGATTTTTCGCTGAGATATTCACAGTTGAATAAAAAGGCAACTTTTTACTTTCACAAGACAACCATCATTGAAAATGAGGAATACGGACTATACTGGGACATAACGATACACGCCGACTAAACAATGAAATTCAATAGACCAGATATTACATAGATCAAATATTACATTCACAAAGAAAAGAGAAAAAATAACATATCTGATCGACATCTCAATACCAAATGACGCAATAGAACACAAGCACAACGAGAAAATAGAAAAATACACACCACTAGCACAAGAAATGTAAAGAATATGAAAACAATAAAAAGTATACATAATACCACTAATAATATCAGTAACAGGCATAACACCGAACACGTTCAAAAAATACTTGACACAGCCAAAGCTACCTATATACAACCACGAAGAAGCACAAAAAGCCATTATACTAAAAACTTGCAATATAACAAGAACATGAGAGCAAAACTGGACTTGGCAGTGTCCCATCCAGTCGCTTCAGCACCCCTGAGAAGGAGAGTAAAAAGAATAAAATTAATAAATAAGATGGTTTTTCAATTATGGCTTCCTCAAAGAAGAGGCTTTGCACATTGCTTCTTCACCATTTTATTTTGCTCATTAAGATGGTTTTTTAATTATGGCAATGTACAAATTAAGCTTCCTCTATGAGAAAGCTATAATTGAAAAACCATCTTAATTAGCAAAATAAAATGGTGAGGAAACAATGTGCAAAGGACCCCGCACAAAACTTATGGAAATGGGTTCTCGGCAAATTTGTCTGAAACTTTGGGAAAATGTTGTTCGTGTCATTCTGATCAAAAGTTCTCATGGCAACAACTCTCGTTAAAGCAGTATTTTAGCTCCAGGAGACCTCAAAGATGGATATTTTATCACGAGATCACAGATAATTTCACCGATTCAGGTTTCAGAATAATGATTAAAAGTGTGTGTATATATACATATATATATTGTGACGCGAGCCCGACGACGCCCAGACCTAACAATACTTGTTATAAACTTGGATAAATATAATCATCTAACATCGCATTACTGGGAATATTTTTTATCCTGTCATTGTATGTTGTAGCATTTTCTCTTCAGTATTTTTCAAATAATTGCAGTAAAGCGCAAATATATTTTATTATTTTCATCACAATATATTAATACGCCCTTTTCTTTTCTCTTCTATTTCGAATTTAGTTTGTGCTGAGAAAAGAGCGCGATCAGTAATCGATGATTCAGAATGGCTTGGCAAAACAGATTACGTTGTTATATCTGTGATGGCGCTTTTCTACCGGCACAAATGAGTCGAATAGATGGGGATGAAAATGCTGCTCGCCGCGAAATCGCTATTGTTAGACGTGATTCTTTTAACAGACCAGCTCTTGAAATAACAGATCGAACAAGGCTCTGCATTAATTGTAATCGATCCGTTTTTGATGAGATACGCATAATAGAACACGATCCCACTTGCCTTCGACTTAATGTTTTGACACAAACTGCTAATCGTACCTGCATTATATGCAATGTTGAAGAAGATGTTCACAAGATTTCTGCCGATTGTCGAGTAAATGTTTTTATTTTGTGCAATATTTATATTCCTGAGAATGTCAGATCATGTCAACATCATCTTGACGATAGAGGTTTTTTCCTGGAGCCATTATTATGTGGTTTACGATTTATAAACAGACCGTATGTTCTTAAAGGTCCACAACTTGCGATTCTTCTGCAAGGACTTCGCAATGTCGCTGTGAATAAGCGCAGATTCGTTGATGAAAATAGTCTCACAGATTCTGAATTCTCATCATTCTTTCCCGTGACAAAAGAGCAATTTTTAGAACTCTTTAACTATTGTGATAGAGTAGTTTGCAATGGGGGTCACAGATACGTATCGAAAAAGGATCTCTTGGTGTTTTTATGTAAGCTACGACAGGGTTTATCTGATGACTTTTTGCAAGTTATTTTCGAGTATCCAAGTAGACAAGCGACAAGTATGGTAATTTCTACTGTTCGCCAATCTCTAATGCAACGATTTGTTCCGGAAAACATTGGTCTTAATTCAATTACTAGAGAAAATTATATTGCAAGACACGTACCTGAATTCGTTAATGAATTGTACAATGCTAATCCAAACATTTCTCGTGTAATTGCTGCAATCGATGGAACTTATAGTTATATATCCAAAAGTAGTAATTTTCGCACATTACGTCAGTCTTTTTCGATTCATAAGAGTCGTCATTTACTGAAACCCGTACTTATAGTAGCACTTGATGGATTTATTCTCGATATTCAAGGTCCTTATTTTTCCGATTCTCGGAATAATAATGCGGCGATTTTGGAGAATGAATTCGAGAGAGATGCAGAAAGAATGAGAGAATGGTTCCGCGATGGAGACATTCTAATTGTAGATCGAGGATATCGTGATGTTACAGAGCTCTTGGCTCGGCTGGGTATTATATGGAAAATGCCAGCACTCCTTCAACAAGGGAGAAATCAACTCACTACAGAAGAAGCCAATGATTCACGATTATTTACCAAGACGAGATGGATTGTTGAAGCTCGAAATGGTCATATCAAATCGATATTCAAATTCTTTCAATAGATTATACCAATACCTCACCTTCTGAATCTCGGTGATTTCTATCGTATTGCTGGTGCAATTATCAATAGGTATCGTCCAGTTATTGAGATGCAAGGAGCCAATGCAGAATTGGCTCGTCAGATGCTTGAGAGAGCTAAAACAACAAATATTGTTCAGGCACTAGTCGAAGTTGATAACCTGCACACACGTAATGCTCAAAGATGGGTACGATTAGATGTACAACAAATTCCTGATTTCCCAATTTTAGATTTAGAGTATTTAAAAGATCTCACTGTCGGTATTTATCAAATCAACTTAGCACCGTCGTATGTGCAGGATAAATTGCAAAGAGAGGGTCAAGAAGAATTTCATGTCGAAATGATGAGAAACGTACAAAGGCTACCTCAACCTGGTCTTATGAGAGTAAGAATTTTCTCAAGATTTCGGAATGCAACTAAATATCAGTTGTGGATTGCGTACTGACCCAATAATGATCAGGAACCAGCGGATGTTGTAAATGAGCTCGTACAGGGTTATTATTGTACGTGTAAGTCAGGTGCACGAACGCTAGGCACGTGTGCACAAAAAATAGCTAGTGTACTGTGGTATGTTAGATATGCTCAACATCAACAAAATATCAAATATCCCTCAACTAGGGTTATCAATGTCATTCATGATGCCGCGAACAGATTGCCTCCTGAATAAAATCGTATTATTTAATAAGATTCGTATTTTTTTTTTTTTTTTTTTTTTTTTTTTTTTTAAGTAATAGACATATTTTTCATGAATTGAGGACAAAATCGGTCCTTTTCACGCCATAATGATGTGCAAAATCCGATCGCGCAACCTCCTCGCGGTGCACATTGGGTAACGCAAATGCCGACGGTTCAAACTGTTATTACTGTTACGATTCATCAATTCATTGGGTTATTAGGTTTTATCCTAATAATCGCGTGATAAAATATCCATCTTTGAGGTCTCCTGGAGCTAAAATACTGCTTTAACGAGAGTTGTTGCCATGAGAACTTTTGATCAGAATGACACAAACAACATTTTCCCAAAGTTTCAGACAAATTCGCCGAGAACCCATTTCCATAAGTTTTGTGCGGGGTCGCGAAAAATAAAAATGCACATTTCTTAAAAATTCAAAATTTTATAAAAAATTAATCCTTTCACCGATCATCGCCAAACTCAATACCAAACATCCTTAAATAATAGTCTATTTATGTGAAATAATTTATCCAGATATCTTAAAATTCACGGAAATTAGAGCAACCACAGACATTTTTCATAAAATCTAAAATTTCATAAAAGTCGAAATTCTTTCATCGATTCTCGACAAATTCATGACCAACCATCCTTTAATGATAGTCTATTCATGTAAAAAAATTTATCTCGATATCTTAAAATTTATGAAAGTTAGAGCAACCACAGACGATTGTCAAAAAATTCAAAATTTTATAAAAAATAAACTCTTTCACCGATCCTCGTCAAATTCAATACCAACTATCCTTTAATGATAGTCTATTTATATAAAAAAATTTGTCCCGATATCTTAAAATTTACGGAAGTTAGAGCAACCACAGACATTTCTCAAAAAATTCAAAATTTTATAAAAAATGAAACACTATGAATTTTTATAAAAATGACAGTTAATAAAAGTGTTGTTCTACGTTACTTGTATGCCAAATTGGAGCGCTGCAAGTCAAATAGTTTTTGAGATATTTAAATTTAAAAAAACATAGGTGGGCACATACATACATATACACACACACATACGGACATTTAAAAAAAATGATTACGGACATTTTTAAAAAATGTTATTTTTCGATGTTTTGGAACATTCTGAACACATTGGCATAGAAATCTGAAAAAAAAAATTTTCACGAAAACAAAGCTTCCTCTATAAAGAAGCAAAATTAAAAATTAATAATAATAATAATAACAGCAATAATATTACAATAATAATAATATTAATTACAATAATAATGAATAATACTTTGTCCAATTTTATTAATTTAATTCTAATACATTTTTTTGTATTCTGTCATTAATTCTTAAGATAATTTTTGACTTACATAGTTTTGCAATGTAGTAATTTACTGCAGAAATGTTTTTCGCAATTCAAAATTTTCAGTTGAATAATCCTTCAATGTATCTCTAATATCTATATCTAATCAAACTTCCAGTGAAATTATTTAAATCACGTGTTCTTATTGATTGTGGTTGCTCTAAACTTGTGTAATATTACTTCTTGTACTACATTTTCCCATGCATTATTATATCTTTCATTATTTACTTCCAAAATATTATGGAAAACACAAGCTGATACAATATTGCCAACTTTGAGACGGACAGTACGCCAAGTCGTAATGGTGGGAATAGAATGGTCGGGCCACCTATTCCCACCACTACAACTTGGCGTGCTGCTCGTCTCAAAATTGGCAACACTGAGCTGATACTATATTTGACACGTAAGAATAATGGACATCGCTACGTTTAAGAATTCTTCCTTCATCTTGCTTTGAATCTTCCAAAAGCTATTTCTGCACATACAACCCCAGAATTTAGATATACATTAAAAGATTATTCCATGGTGTTAGTTGATTGTTCTTCGTGTATCCTTTTAGCCATTCAAGTACTGGATATGCAAGATCACCGATTATTAGATATTGACATATTTAAATCCACTTTAGTTTGGTAAATAAATGTTAAATAATAAATTTTAAATAAATGTTAAATAATTATTCTATAAATGATAACAATGTAAGTATGGAATCATATTGTTGCACCCGTGCGTTCCGGTCATTGATGTTAATCGTGCCAAACGGGTATATCGATATTTTGGCGAGAAACGGACATCCAAAAATCTTTCCCTTTGCAACCAGTGCTGCATATTTGCAGACGCGACAGCTACTTTGCAGCCTGTAGAAGGGGGGGGATAGTCTGGAAGCGCATTCTCTCTCTCTCTCTCTCTCTCTCTCTCTTTCTCTGAGAGAAGACGTGTCAAACATCGCTCTGCAAAAGTGATAACTTTTAAGTGGTTATATAGTGAGGGAGAGTGGCGAAAAAGTATTGAAGTAATAGTTGCATAGACCGGGAATAGACATGAGTGTTATCTAACAGGAACATGCTGATTTGTGAGCGTGAGAGTTATATTTCTTGTATAAGGCATCGAGATTTCACGCGACAGGTAGACATTAAAGGTGGACACAAAGCGCTGACGTGTGAATTTGGACAAAGGTAATTGACCGCCTATGCTGGTATTAACAGCTTCGGCCGATAATTATCGATATGAACGATGAATATGATGAGTATCGATGCTCGGCATGTAAGAAGGCAATAAAAAATCAGGTTGTTGCATGCAAGTCTTGTGTTAAGCTGTTTTACCATCCAGGATGTGCAAGTAAACATAAAATTTATGATAGAAATCGCGAACTGGTGTCGTGTCCTGGCCCATTTGAGAAATTTACAATTGAAAATGAAGCAGATATGAAGAAGGCACCGACAGCAGCGGGGAGCAGCAGGGAAAGACAAGGATCTACAGGATCTACGGGTTCGTTTACGACATCAAGCAGTGGAAATAGAATATCAGGAGCGAGTGGATCATCGAGTATTGACGTAAAAATAGATTGGCTTGTAAAAACCGTGAAAGAAATAAAAGACGAAACAGCATGTAAGAAGGAAATTAAAATGATGGTTAAGGAAATAGTTCGAGAAGAATTTGGAAGTATTAAACAAGAACTGGAAGACTTGAGAAGAATTATACAAGGAGGAGAGGGTGGACTGGCAGAAGGAGCTCAAAGATGTTATAGTGAAGCAGTTAAAGAGAAGAAAAAAGAAAATATTATAATTGTCAAACCCAAGGTGCAACAGGAGAGTGAAGCAACTAAAAAACTGATAAAAGAAAAGGTAGATATCAAGAATATGGCTATGGGAATAACGAAGTTAAAAAAAGGAAGTAAGGGAACAGTGATTCTCGGCTGTGAGACTGGAGAAGAAATGGAAAAGCTAAAGGCGACAGTACAAGCCAAGCTGGGCGAGAATTTTAACGTTACTGAGTCACCGCGGATGAAACCTAAGATAAAAATTGTCAATATTGGCGAGGAAGAAATGGAGTTGAATGATGATGACTTAATAGGTACAATTAAGAAGCAGAACAAAATTGACGCGAAAAATGAAGGAATTCATATGCGAATAGTGAAGAGAATAGTTAAAGAGAAAATAAATGAGAAAGATCAGTCCGGAAGAAGAGGAAAAGATGGTATCGTAATAATTGAAGCAAATGAAGAGACTCATGAAGTAATGTTGAGAAAAGGGAAACTGAATGTAGGATGGAGAAAGTGTCCTGCATTCAATCACATTAACATTAAAAGATGTTTTAAATGCTGGGGTTATTATCATATTGCAAAGAAGTGTACGCGTAATGAAACATGTCACAAATGTGCAGGAAATCACAAGGTGAGTGAATGTACAGCGACAAAGAAAAGATGTATAAATTGTATGTTTAAGATTCAAACATACAATTTGAAAATAAATGATGAGCATGGCGTACTTGATCCGGAATGTCCGACTTTCAAGAGGGCGATACAGGAGGAGAAGAGGAGGGCCGGATGGGAGGAAGATAAATAGCAACTACAGAAGGAAACGGAATTAATACTATATACAAATGCGCAAAGTTTGATGGCGCATAAAGACGAGATACAGCATCAGATTATGAAGAAAATGAATCCTGCGTTCATAGCGTTATCAGAAACCAGAGTGACTGCTGAAATTGAAGACTGTGAAGTGAACGTACCGGGGTATAGTATGATTAGATGTGATGCTGAAAACAGAAATACAGGAGGGGTTCTTTTATATGTAAGGGACGATATTAAATATGAGATAGTATTAGTAAAAAAGTTAGAAGCGAATTGTTGGTGTGCTGTGATTGAGGTGAAAGATAAATTGTATAAAGGAGTGATAACAGTAATACATCATTCACCGAGTTCATCGCATGGTGAGTTCGTGAGATTTCTGGAGGATATAATAGAAGAATTAATAATACGGGGAGAATGTAAAGTAATAGGAGACTTTAATATAGATATTATGTTGGACTCGTTTTATACAAAGAAGTTACAAACGACAATGTTGAGCTTAGACATGAAACAATGTGTAAATAAACCGACGAGAATTACGAAAGATAGCAAGACAATTATAGATTTAATTTACGCTAATAATAAAATAGAAGTGCAAGTAATTCATGAACCTAAAATAACGGACCATGCGTGGTTAAAAGTTGATCTTAATGCGAATAAAATTGATAATAAATACAGAGAATTTAGTGCTAGGAATTTTAAAGAGTTTAATGTAGATGAATTTATTAAATTAGTGGAAAATAAATTAGGAAAAAGCCAAGATATGAATGTCAGTGTGAGAGCGAAGAAACTTGTTGATAATATAGTAGATGCGTTGGATGCTACAGCACCTAGAAAAAAATTTAGAATTCCGAAAATATGGGAAGGGAAAAAGTGGTTTTCGGATGAAATAAGGGAAGCAGCGGCTAAAAGGGATGAGGCGTACAGTAAAGCGTTGTATGATGACACGGATGAAAATTGGTCACAGTTTAAAATCGAAAGAAATGCAGTGGTTAAACTAATCAGGACAAAGAAAAAAGAATACTATGAAAATATGATAGATCATAACAAGGGAAATCCAACATCTATGTGGAAAACCTTAAAAGAAATAATAAGAGTCGAACCAACGGGTACAAAAAAAATAGAGAATATAGATTTTGAAATATTAGATAATACTGAAGGGTGCAATATAGCTAATAAATTTAATTTATATTATATACAGAGTATTGAGAATATAGTAAAATCTATAAGTAGAGATAAGTTAGGAAGTCCAGGTAAAAGAATTATTTTTGTTATTGAAAGCGAGGGAATAATGGAAAATTTTGAGATGATTAGAATAGAGCATTTACAAAAAATTGTTATGGAACTACCAAAAAAGAAAGGTACGGAGAAGGGATTAACTAGTGATATACTTAAAGCAGTATTTTATGTAATAAAAGAGGAATTTATTGATATAATAAATAACTCTTTGAGGGAAGGTTGCTGTCCAGAAGGTTGGAAAACGTCTACGATAATACCGATTCCAAAAATAGAAAAAGCCAGAAAAGCAAGTGAATTTAGGCCTATTAATATATTACCAATATTCGAGAAAGTATTAGAATTAGTAGTTAAAAAGCAAATTGAGGCGTATTTAGAAGATAACTGTATTATAACAGAACATCAGTCAGGTTTTAGAAAACAGTATTCGTGTGAAACAGCGATTTAAACAGTCATTGACGAATGGAAACTGGTAGTTAGTGAGGCAAAAATGGTGGGGGTAATTTTCATGGATCTCAAGCGAGCATTTGAAATGATAGATAGAGAAAGACTGTTAGAGAAATTATATCAATACGGAATTAGAGGAACAGCTTTAGAATGGTTAAGATCATATTTAAAGAATAGAACACAGCAGGTACGATTTAACAATGAATGGTCTACATTATTGGCCACAGAATATGGAGTACCACAGGGATCTGTATTAGGACCTTTGTTATTTATAATATATATAAACGATATAATTAAAGTCTGTCCGGAGGGATGTAGTATAAAAATGTTTGCAGACGATACGCTAGTGTATGTGACTGGAGGGAGTAGTGCGGAATTAGAAAGAAAAATGAATATGGCATTTGTTACAGTGGAAAGATGGATGAATACAAATAAGTTAAAAATGAACGCAGGGAAAACGAAATATATGATAATTCGAAGTGTACGAAAAGAACTGAGAGGTAACATTATACTGAAATGTTTGGATGGAACGGAGATAGAGCGTGTGGAAAGAATGAGATATCTAGGCATAATTATTGACGATAGGTTAAGATTTAAGGACCACTGTGATTATATGCTAAAGAAAATAGGGAAAAAAGTGAGTTTTTTAAATAGAATAGGTAACTACATATCGGCATACACTAGATGTATTATATATAAGTCAATCATAGCGCCTCACTTTGAGTATTGTGCGACGCTGTTAATTAATATGGGAGAAACACAACTGAATGAATTGCAAAAAGCGCAAAACCGGGCCATGAAGGTCATATTGCAATGTGATAGATATACCAAAGTGGAGAGTATGCTGCAAGCGCTGCAGTTTATGTCCATAAGACAGAGGCTGAATTATAATGTGTGTATATTTATCTTTAAGATTTTACAGAATATGTTACCGGATCAATTAAAAAATAAGTTAACAATAGTGGGAAAAGAGAATGAAAGACAGACACGGCAAGCTGGGGACATTGTAGTACAGTTTCGTAGAACAACGAGTGCACAGAAGAGTATGTTTTATGAGGGAGTGAAAATGTACAATGCCTTACCAGCTGAAATAAGACGAATCGAAGAACTGGAAGCGTTTAAGCGAGAGTTAAAGGAGTATATTGTAATTAATGTAAATTAGACTTGTATTTTACAAATAGCTGAGAAAGCTAATAAATATCAATCAATCAATCAATCAATCAATCAATCAATCTCTCTCTCTCTCTCTCTCTCTCTCTCCCTCTCTCTCTCTCTCTCTTTTTTCCTAGAATTAATGTACTCAGGGCTTCGGTCATTAAGCACAGCGATGGTGTGTATAAGACGTTATTGGGTAGCAAGGAAACAGTTGATCAGAGAAGAGATATAGAGGCTTCGTTTAGGGTATGCAGAGATGACTCTCAAAGGACGACGGTCCATGTGCCAACCCCTCCTCCACGTGATGAGAGTTGGAAACGTCGAGGTACCCCCTCGGCGGCTAACGGGGTACTGGCTTCGGGCAGAGCGCATATATCGTTATGTGTCTTTGGACACTGGCGAGATCGCTTGATATCCCTTCGAATGCTGCGGTCACAGCCGAAAACTGGGCGAATGTCCGGTCGTTAGGCTGGGGGTAATTACCCTTAAGCCGTGGCAGGGGATGTCGAGTGATCGCAAAGGTGTCATCGCGGCGCATTAGGCGCAATCTCGAGGAAGCTTGTTCCTCGGGATGGCTGACCTTAGGAGGAAGGAAACATAGCTTGGCTTGGTTCTCGAATCTGAAGGAGAATCGGCCCGGGTGCCTTGCTTGTGGGGTGCTCACGGAGGGGTGGCGGCTTGGTGGGAGGCGAGGTATGCCTCGACGAGCCTATCGGGAACAGCCACCCTCTCCGCTAGTAGGTTGCGCCTCCGAGGTCGGAGGTGTTCGGGTAGGAGCGGCCTCACTGCGCGTCCTGGTTGACGATGATGTACCGGTGGGCTTCGGCCGTGCCGGGGTGATCTGTTGGCTGGGATTCGCGGATCGCCTGAGGTCTGCACGCGTTACCCGCTCCGCATGGGGCTCGAAAGAGACCCAAGTAGAGTGGGTGGTGAGGGTTGTGCTTCACCCTCCGGAAATACGGAAGCACACTTATATCGAGTCACTTATGTCGAGACACGGATGCCCACCGAGGCGCGGGGATGTCAAGTGAAGGGGGATCCCGGAGGCTGACATCGCCAGCAACAGGGGTCCGCCTCCCCTTCGTATAAAAACACGGAGGCGGGGACACGGGTAGATGATGGTTCTCTGGGTCTTTACTCAGAGGGCAATGCATCATACAAACAGGGGTCCGCCTTTCCCCTCGTATAAAAACACGAAGGCGGCCGGTGCTAGGATGTATTCGGAATGGAAACATCCTGGTTTAAATGGCATAGTCTGACCGGTGGACGGGCACGTGCTCCTGCGATTTCGGTTGTTCCTTGTGCCGGGGTGGGACACTGGTGAACCCCCTCACCTCACATGATACTTGGAGCGGCCCACCTTCCCTCTTCTGTCAGGGGCTAGGTGCCAAGAGGGGTTTCGCAGGAGAGACGACTCCCTGCCAATACAGACGTCTGTCTAGTGGGGATCACTCGTTCCACTATAAACATTCGGCGAGTGACACGCGATCGGCCGGGGGGGGGGTGTCTGGCGGAAGGTGTACAGGCTCCTCCCCCAACGAGTAGTATGTCCGGGCAGAGGGACATTTGGGGATGGACGGTCTCCGTGGGGACCCGAAATCTATCGCTCCCTCCTGGGTGGCACCCTCTCATTGGACGCCACCTTGTCGTGGTGAGAGGGCTCACCCATCTCGCTGGAGAGATGGGTGCTAAGAGCGTCCAATACGGCAGTCTTGCCGTATAACTTTCTCAGGCGTGCGGAATGTCTTCCGCACGTCGGAGAAGTCTCTTACGCCGAGAGACACGAGGCCCGGCTCCCTCGAGGGTTTATCGTCCGCGAGCCGGTAGGGGTAGGCGGCCCTGACTTCAATCGCCCGGTGGCATGGCACCGTTAGGGGAGGACATTGCACGGCGCCTGTGGCGCTGTCCTCCCTCCATGCAGTTTGCGGCCTCGGCCGCGGGGTTCCCGTGCCGTTTTCTCGGGGGGGTGTTTTCGGGGGTTTTTCTCCCGGGGATGTTCCCCCCGGGGTCTCGGGGTGGGTTCTCGTGCGGCGGGGGCCATGGGGATGGGTGACCATCCGTGACTACCCGAGGGGCTTTGTCCGGAGGGTTTTCCCGAGGGGCATCGCCCGGAGGGAGTCACGGTGGTCGGTCGCCGGGGCCGCTCGGACGTTTCCGAGGCGGGGCCCGGCGACGAAAGGAGCCTCAGGGTGCTGGTTGGGGGTCTCCAGGCTGGGTAGCCTGGGTCCCCGTCCCAGCGTCCCTGGGGTTGGCCGCGCCCGGGCCACTCGGACGTATTCCGAGCCCGGGCCGGGTGCGGCGCGGAAGGCCGCGCGTGGTTACCCGAGGGGCTCTGCCCGGAGGGTTTACCCAAGGGGCATTGCCCGGAGGGGACCACGCTGGCTGGTCGCCGGGGCCGCTCGGACTTCTTCCGAGGCAGGGTCCGGCGAGGAGAGGAGCCCCAGGGTGGTGGTGGAGAGCTTGCTCTCGTCCCAGCGTCCCTGGAGTTGGCCGCGCCCGGGCCATTCGGACGTATTCCGAGCTCGGGCCGGGGGCGGCGGAGAAGACCACGCGTGGTCGCCCAAGGGGCTTTGCCCGGAGGGATCACCCAAGGGGCTCTGCCCGGAGGGTGCCACGCTGACTAGCTGCCGGGGCCGCTCGAAAGTATTTCGAGGTCGGGGCCCGGTGGCGAGAGTAGTTACCACCAGTCGGAAGCGACCGTTGCCTCTTCCGAAGCAACCGGCTGGTGGAAGGTGTCTGCCCACACTGGAAGTGATTACCGGTGTGGTGCGTGCTGGTCGCCACGGCGGTTAGGGGAGGGCCGGGGAGCGGCGACCCTGTCTGACCCACCCGGGGCCCCCGGGTGGCGCCGCCTAGCCTGGTACCCTCGTTGTCGGAGGCGAGGGACCCCCGAAAACCCACGCGGAGAATCAAACCTCCGCGTGGGCCAGTAAGGGGCCTGGGACCCTGGCGGGGTGGCTCGTTAGCCATCTCGTCATGGGTGTAAGCCGACTCCCGGTGAGTCCACCGGGCTCGGTCGGTGAGGCGCTGCCGGTCATGTTTCGGGGCGCCCCCCGACCGGTGGGAGATTCGCCGTTCGGTGGAGCCAGGCCAGGATAGCGGGATTTCTTAAAAATGACTACTCTAAATAAACATACACAAGACGTAGAGAAGGGGACGGAAGACATGGAGCTGTGCGAAACAGTGACCTCTCGGCCATTCAGCGCAGCCGCCGTGCGGCAAGAGGAAGGAGTCTCGACCAGAGCAAGAGCCATTAAGATGGCTGTGGTGAAGATCGAGAAGATGGACCAGAAAGTTAAACTGGTCGAAAAACCGGGGCCGAAGTCCAAGACCACGCCGATATCGGCACCTCGGGACAAATCGGGACCTACTAAGGAGCCGGAAACAGAGAAGGTTATCGACAAGGACATTGAGAACGAATCCGAGTCTTCACTTGGCTCGGAGACGATCAACATTCTTTGCCCGTCGAAAAAGAGAAAGAGAGGGAAAGGTAGACCGGAAACGACCTACCAATACAGGCTTCTCAAACAACAGAGAGAGGAGAGAGTTAAAAGAGAAGAGGAAGAGAACGAGAGGGCCATCATGGACCCAATGGTGATCCTAACGGACTCCAATGCGGACGTGGACGTGGCGGCTGAAGGATTCAAGCAGGTATGCTGATGAAGGCGGTCGTCAGGTCCAAGAAGGGTCTTAAAGGCACGATACAGGCGGAGATCAAAGAGGCTGCGAGCTATCTCGAGGCCGCCATTACGATCTTCAACGAAAGAATCGCAGCCAAGGATGTTGGAGAGGAAGAAGGCTCAAGAGAACAACTGCGAAAGAAGATACGGGCTCTGCGCGCGGAGAATGCCAAACTCCACGTCGAGGCGACCAAGGCGAGGATACAGAAGAGGAAGGAGGACAATGAGAGACAGTCCCAGGCTGTCTCTGCTATATCTTTCGTTGAATCTGGGGCACACGGGGATTACGCAAACTTGTGGGTATTTTCGCCACACAAGGGAACAATCGAACCGATGGACGTACAGATAGAGGAGACCAAGGAAACTCCCCCACCACCACCAATGAGGCCCCCGATTAAGGGGATCTCGAGAGCAATGAGGGAGTACCCACCAGGGATCGAGACGGAGGAGGAGAGATGTAAATACGATGAATTATTATCCCAGATACAGACTCTCCTACAGGAGAGAGAGACATTCATGCGGGGGCCCAAGAAAGCCACCGAGAAGCCTCCCCCTCCAGAAAGGAAGGCCCCCCCAAATCCAACGGCGGCCATCGAAAAGCGCGGAACAGCTGGCCCCTCCAGAGTGCAGGAAGCACCAAGGAGAGAGGAGGCAATGCCCGCGCCAACGAGGGAAAAGCCGAAGAAGAGGAAAAAGACGAAGGGGGGGAAACAACCGACGGCTGCGAACAACACGCAGCAAGCCGGGAACAAGCGAGAGGAGCCATCAAACAAGGGCAAACACCCTCCTATCTCGGAGCCCGATAAAAGGACTCCTAACGTCCCTCTACGACCGGCCGGGGCACGGGATAATACCTGGGCAACGGTCGTCGGACGACGGGAGAAGAGGAGTATCGCCACCGCCGCCCAAGAACTTAAGCCGGACATCGGGAGAGAGGACACGGCTAAGAAGCACTCCCCCCTCTCATTGAGAGGGCTAAGGGCGAGGAAGCTGGAAAGCCCAATGAGAGGAATTTGAGGAAGAGGAAGGCCTTAAAGTCAGCGGCCATTACACTGACGTGTCCTCCGGGTACATACAAGGAGGCAATACTCAGGATCAGAGAGAAGATCATCCTCGGTGACCTCGGCATACCGCGCATCAAAGGCCACAAGGGCATCACCGGTGCAATGGTGTATGAGGTCACCGGGGAAGACAGAGATGTCAAGGCCAACCTATTTGTCGAGAAACTCAAAGAGGCACTCGGCGGAATGGAGGGGGTAAAGATCGCCAGGCCAGTTAAGACCGCAAAATTAAGACTGCGGGGACTGGACGAAGCGACAAGCGAGCAGGAGGTGCGGGACAAACTGGCTGAGGTGGGCGGATGCGGGGCCGACGATATTAAAGTCGGTCTCATAAGATTCGCCGCCAAGGCCCTTGGCACGGCATGGGTGAAGTGCCTGCTCGTTCCAGCGCAAAAATACTGGAGAAACGGAAGGTACAATTCGGCTGGATATGCGCTACAGTCGAGTTACTCAGGGACAGGCCCCTACAGTGCTACAAATGCATGAAAAAGCATGTCCTCGAGGAATGCAAGAGCGAGAAAGATCGGCGCAACAGTTGCTACAATTGCGGCGCCGAAGGACACAGAGCAAGGGACTGCAAAAACCAGCCCAAATGCATGCTCTGCGAGGAAACGGGAAAGGTGTCGAATCACAGGATGGGGAGCGCAGCGCATCCCCCTGCGGGCAAGAAGGTGAAAAGCAGCAAGGGCAAAGGGAACACTAAAGATCCCAAAGCCCTGGCTGCCCCACCAACAATAGGAAGGAAACCGGGTGAGAAACCTCCTATGGGACCACCCGGCAATGGAGGGGCCAAGAGGGGCTCCGGGGATGGCTGTGCCTCCCCCGGGCTCACCGACGGCCAGACAGTGGAGGCGCCCAAACCCCAACGGGTACGTAGGGGAAAGGGCGCCTCCAAGGAGCAAGAGAAGGCAGGAGCAGACGCGCCCCCAGCTTGTAATAACGAGCTCGAGAAGGTGGTCATGGAGGAGGCCTAAACATCGCCTATTATGGCGAAGCAAATAGGCCTCCTCCAAACAAATTTGAACCACTGCGCCAGGGCCCAGGATCTCTTCCTACATACCCTGGCGCAGTGGAAATGTGGCGTAGGGATCGCGGCCGAGCCGTATCGTGTCCCAGAGGATAACCCCTGCTGGGCCACAAATGATAGCGGCTCGGTCGCGATCACGTGGAGGATGGAGCCGGGCTCTCCTCCGTGCAAGAGGATAGGTGCAGGACGCGGGTATGTAGCCGTTGAATGGGGCCCACTGTGGGTAATTGGATGTTACATCCCCCCCAGCGTGGACTCTGCCACGTTCGGGGATATCCTCGATGGGATTGCACTCGTCGTAATGAGGAGACTCCCCGAACCAACTGTGGTCGCCGGGGACTTCAATGCCCATTCGGCGAACGAACCGCAAAGGCAGGGTCTTGGAGGATTGGGCAGCGGTTCTCGGCCTCTGTATTGTCAATCAGGGGTCGAGCAGCATCCTCGTCAGGCCGCAGGGGGAGTCCATTGTTGATTTAACATGGGCGTCTCCCTCTGCGGCGGACAGGATCGGAAACTGGCGGGTGACGGACGAGGAAACCCTGTCCGATCATCTTTATATCCGGATGGGGATCGACGTCACCCGCCGGGGGGTGCTAAATCGTGCCCAAGGGGGGGATCCACCCAAAAGGTGGGCCCTGGCCAAATTGGATTCCGACAGGTTGGTGGCAGCCATGCTCTCTGCCACCTGGCCCGGTGCAGAGGCACCGCAGGGAATAGAGGACCAGGTGGCATGGCTCGGGGAGACCATGAGGAACGCTTGTGACATTTCCATGCCCCGAGCCAAGCCGAGGCCGCAAAGAGCGGCGTACTGGTGGACGGAGGAGATTGCCGACTTGAGGCGCACCTCCGTCCAGGCCAGACGCCGCCTTAAAAGACTGAGAAGGAGAGGCCTCGGCGACGACAACGAGAGTGTGGCAGAGGCGCTCGAGTGCTACAGATCAGCTCGTGGCACTCTGAGCGCCGCCATCAGAGCGTCGAAGGCGAGGTCCTGGGACGAACAGCTCCAGGGCCTCAACGCCGATCCTTGAGGGCGTCCATACAGGGCAGTGATGAAGAAGCTGCGGAGATGGACGCCCCCCGTGACGGAGGCGCTGGACACGGAGGTGTTAGAGAACATTTTATCGACCCTCTTCCCACAATGCGACAGAGTTCCTGAACTCTACATAAGGGAACCTGTCGCGTGGGAAGAGGAGTACGAAGTGTCCAGTGCCGAGCTGGCCGGGATTGCCAAGAGGCTTAGGGCCCGGGGCAACAAAGCCCCGGGGCCCGATGGGATTCCCGGAAGGGTCTGGCTTTACGCCATGACGCACCTGTCGGAACCCATGCAACGGCTATATACCGATTGCCTTAGGGCTGGAGAGTTCCCCCCAGTCTGGGGTAGGGCCAAGTTGGTCCTTATCCCAAAAGGGGGCAGAACAGATGGAGCGCCTTCCGCATATAGGCCCATCTGCCTGCTCGACGAGGTCGGCAAAATATTCGAACGAATCATAGCCGACCGACTCGTCAGGCAGATGAGGGAAGTGGGGCCTGACCTCCACGAGGACCAGTTCGGATTCCGCGAACATAAGTCTACGACGGACGCGATTTTGCGCGTCCGTTCGTTCGCGGAATCCGAGACTGAAGAGGGCAGGGTGGTGGTTGGTGTATCACTTGATATCACCAACGCCTTCAACACCCTGTCCTGGGGAAAGGTGAGGGGCGCCCTCGAAGAGCACGGCGCCCCTCAATATCTCGTGGAGGTCGTCAAGGCCTATTTCCGAGAACGTGGCCTTGAGTACCGGGATAAAACCGGTGCTCAATGCGGAAGGAAAGTGTCGTGCGGTGTCCCACAGGGGTCAGTACTAGACCCCCTGCTGTGGGACATCACATACGACCAAGTGCTCCGTTCTGCCCTTCCCCCCGGCTGCCGTGTCGTCTGCTACGCAGATGACACAATGGTTCTGGCCGGGGGGAACGACTGGGGGGAAGCTAAAGGGAAGGCGGACCTTGCGGTGGCCTGCGTGGTGCGTGCCATAAAGGAGTTGGGCCTTAAGGTGGCTCCCCATAAAACGGAGGCCATCTATTTTCACGATGGCTCCCAGGGGAAGCCACCAAAGGCCCAGATTATCGTGGACGGCATCCCCGTCCAGCTGGGGCCAAGCATTAAATATTTGGGGCTCCGGCTGGACGGTACTTGGCGCTTCGACGAGCACTTCGGTCGTCTGGCAGATAAGGCCGACGGGGTAGCGGCGGCACTTAGCCGCCTGCTGCCCAATCTTGGCGGACCGGACGACCGGGTGCGAAAGCTGTATGCGGCAGTAGTGAATTCGGTGACCCTAAATGGGTCACCGGTGTGGGCGGACGAGGCGGTTGCCAGGAAACGTATCCGGGATATATTACGCCGGATACAAAGAAGAGTGGCCATCCGCGTCGTCCGCGGATATAGAACTGTGTCGCATGCAGCGGCCTCGGCCCTTGCGGGACTACCTCCCATGGAGCTCCAGGCGTGTGCCTACAAGAGGGCGTACGCAAGAATAAAGGAGCTCCGTGGGATGGGGCACAAAATAACGGAGAGGGTCCGAGGCGTAGTCGGAGCGCAAGCCCGACGACGCATGATAGAGGAATGGGGGGAGTATCTAAGACACATCCCCCCATCCAACTCGGGAAGGAGAGTCGTCGGGGCCGTGAGGCCTGTCCTGGAGGAGTGGATGGACAGACCCCACGGCTGGATGTCGTACCACGTGACGCAGGTGTTCGCCGGACACGGATGTTTCGGCGAATACTTGTGTCGAATTGGTAAGGAGCGCACCACGCGGTGTCACCACTGTGATGAGGACGAGGACACGCTGGAGTTCTGCCCAGCGTGGGCAGAAGAGCGCCGTGTCCTCGTCCAGAAGACTGGCGAGGATCTATCGCTCCCGCCCATCGTTGCAAAGATGGCCAGGGGCGAGGAAGTATGGGAGGCGGTCTCCTCCTTCTGCGTCAAAGTGATGACGCAGAAGGAGGAAGCGGAAAGAGAGCGAGAGAGACGGGGAAGAGTGAGGAGACTCCCTCTCTCCCCTGAATCCCGGGAAGAAAGAGACGACCCCTCCTGGCTGCCTAGGCGAGGAAACAGCCGTGGTGGGGGCCGGGGGGGAGAGAGCCCGTGACGAGCCGAGATATGGAGGCGGGGGAAGGGGAAGAATGCAAAGACCCCGACCCCGTCGCCACCAGCAGGGAGCTCCCCTGTGACATTAATGGGGAACTTAGGTTCTCCGGGTCTCGCGGGGGGGGGGGACCGCCTCTCTATGAGAGGCGGCCAGCTACAACGGGATGTTGGGCGAGGGGAGCACAGCGCCCTTCGCCCAAAGGAGATGAGGGAGGAGGCCCATCTGGGCGGAGTGGTTGAGCGGGGGGCGTTATGCCCCCCCCCGCTTGACAGATAGAGGGAGGCCCCTTTGGGGCGGAAATGCAGTCCTGGGAGGGGGGTGGGGGCGGACGTCGCCCGGCTGGCGGCCGCACGGCGAAAGCCCTGCGGCCGGGAGTCGGGCGGCATCCGCCCCTGCCTCGGCCGAGTTCCTCCCCCGGGGAGGGCCTCGGCGATGCCCCCGGGCCGATGGTCGAATCCCGCTAAGGGAGGGAACCGCGACCCGGGGGCATGGGGGACCACAGGGGCTCTCTAGGAGCCCCATTGCACGTGGCCCTCCCGGGGCAGGGACGCGGCAGGGGCGGCCCTCTCACCGGTGCCTCAGAGCGCCGGTGGGAGGGCACCACTGCTTGCGGGGGGTTCCCCCCCACTGGGGGGAATTCGGTGGTAGGCTCTTCAGGGCCGGAGGTTCGTGTGTCTGGTGGTCCTACGATCGAATTAATGGACACCACGAGTTTCTTGGTTCTGCCTGATAAAAATAAAAATAAGAAGAATGAATCTGGATCATCCAGTAAAACCAAGGAGACTCTATTTAAAGTAATGAAGCCTGCAGATTGTGGACTCAGGATTAAAAGGCTGTCGTATGCGAGGGATTGTGGCGTCAGAGTTGAGGCTTTTTCTCCGGATATGGAGAGAATCAGGACGCACCCAGGCCTGTTGAGAGCGGGACTCACGGTGTGTGAGAACGTAAAATTAAATCCAAGAATAATCGTGCACGGAAT
This sequence comes from Prenolepis imparis, assembly GCF_030444845.1. NCBI lineage: Eukaryota > Metazoa > Arthropoda > Insecta > Hymenoptera > Formicidae > Prenolepis > Prenolepis imparis. The sequence continues at coordinate 1,067,413 of NW_028141176.1, forward strand.
ACCTGCGGGAATGTCGGCGGATGATGTGAGGAACGAGCTCATAGCACAGAACTTGAAGGATGTTGGCATGAATGACTTGAAGGTTGTCTATATTTTCAAGCCTAGACAGAAGAGAAGCACTACCAGCTGCATTGTTGAGGTGTCACCTGAGGTGCGCAAGGTCTTGAAGGGATGCGGAAGAATGTACCTGCGCTTTAATGCCTGCTCTTTTGCTGACTATGTGAGGATCATACAGTGTTTCAGGTGCCTCAAATTTAGGCACGTCGCCAGAGATTGCAAGAGTGAGCCTGCGTGTGGTCACTGTGCTGGACCCCACGATATGAAGGATTGTGGGAGCAGAGATCAGTTGCCTAGATGCTTCAACTGTGAACATCAATACGGACCTAATAATAACAATTATAATCTCACGCATGCCGCTATGGACGCTGTCAAATGTCCGATCCTGGGTAGGAAAATAAAGGACAAGATCTCAAACAACAAGTATGACTGATTCGACAAGTAACCTTGAGGATCTTAATATGTGCCATGTCAACTGTCAGTCTCTCTTCGCCCACTTGGATGAGTTTCGGCTTTTTTTCAGCAAGGCAGATTATCATGTCATTTGCATGTCTGAGACGTGGCTGCGATCTGAGATCTCGGACGACATGGTTAAACTTCCTGGTTACTCCCTCTTCAGGTGGGATAGGACGGGCAGGCAGGGGGGTGGTGTGGCGTTCTATTTGGCGGATTGCCTTCGTGCGTCGGTCCTCAGCGTCTCGGAGGAGTCTCCTGCTCCTAGGCCGGAGTTTGTCGTGGCCGAGATTTTATTCAGAGACTCATCTAAGCTCCTGCTGTAGTATACCGGCCTCCAAAGGTGGGATATCTGGAAGAGTTCTTCAGGGTGTTTCTAGAGCGTCAGGTGAACTATAGACACTCGGTCATCTTCGGTGACTTCAATGCTGATATGAACCTGGACTCCTTCGACAGGCAGCAGTTGACCTCCTTTGTTTCTGCATCGAGCTTGCATCTAGTTCCGTACATGCCCACTGATCATCTCAGGAATTCCAGCACGCTGCTTGATCTATGTATTATTGATGACGCTGACAAACTCAGAGGGTATGGACAGCATGCGGTGGCATTTCTGTCTGCGCATGATCTCTGTGAGATATGCGATCAAATTACAACGTCGACGGGGGAGAATGGTTATCTGTAGGGACTGGAGTAAATTCGATGCTGATGCCTTCAACGTTGAAGTCGGAAACATTGACTGGACTGATCTCTTTATCTCGGACAGCATGGAAGAGAAGATCAACACTTTCAACACTAAATTGTTGCAAGTTTTTGACTCTCATGTACCACTGAGAAGATTTTAAAAACCTGCCTGCTCCGTGGATCACGGGTGACATACGTGCGGCGATGCGCGACAGAGACAAGGCCAGAAGAAATTGGCGGAGGCGGAAATGTGATGAGAACTATTACCGATACAAGGCCCTCCGTAACAGCGTACAGAATCTTGTGCGAGCGGCGAAGCGAGCGTACTATGTTGAAGCTTTCAGTGATGGCAGCTCGGATGAGGTGTGGAGCAGATTGAGACATCTGGGGCTGATCAAAGCAAGGGAGGCTGGCGTTCGTCTCGTGCACACGGTTGAGGAGCTGAGTGAATTTTTCTGTCATAACGAGGATCTTCCTGATGAGGACATCTCTTTGGGGGACTTAGTTGGCGGAGTTTTCAATGATGAAGATTTTCATTGGAGCTACGTGGGTCCGTTGATGATTGGAAGGATGATTGCCGGGACAAAATCTGATGCTGTGGGATTGGATGGCATCTCAGCGAGATTATTGAGGCTCGCAAGTAATTGGTTGATACCAATTCTGGAGCACATTTTCAATTTTTCCTTCGCAAGCGGAGCCTTTCCGGTCCAGTACAAGACTGCACTTATCTGTCCAATATCGAAAGTCAAACATCCTACCTCGGTGCAACATTATCGCCCAATCTCGATACTTCCGGCACTCTCGAAGGTATTGGAGCGGGCTGTCTGCGAGCAAATACGTGGGTATCTAGAAGACCATGACCTTTATGACCCTTATCAGTCGGCTTATCGAAGGGATCATTCAACACAGACATGCTTAACACGGATGTTAGATGAGATCAGACGGGCGGCAGACCGTAGAATGATTACCATCTCAGTATTCTTCGATTTCTCGAAGGCCTTTGACAGGGTGGATCATGCTTTGCTGCTTAGAGGGCTGAAGAGATTGAAGTTTTCTGACAGTATCTTGAGGTGGATGCATTCCTATCTGGTGGGACGAAGTCAGGCAGTTAGGGACCATATAGAGGGTACTATCTCTGCTCTGTCACGGGTGGGCTCGGGCGTGCCTCAGGGTTCGGTCTTGGGACCACTGTTGTTCGCGCTCTATCTGTCGGATTTTAAACAGGTATTAAGGCACTGCAAATATAACCTGTATGCTGACGACCTTCAAATCTACATACACTGTGAACCCCGTGACGTAGTGGAAGTCATCTGGATGGTCAATGAGGATATCACAGCAATATTGGATTGGACGACAGCTAGCAAGCTTATCTTGAATGCTAATAAAATGCAGGCCATTATTATGGGTACACAGAGATTTATTAAAGCCATTGATCTGACTACAACACCCTGCATAATGGTTGATGGATCAAGAATCGACTACTCGACATCGGTCAGATACTTTGGAGTGACTATCATGAATACATTGTCCTGGTAAAAACAGATCTTGAAAATTACGAATAAAATCAATTCTGTGTTATATCAACTAAAACTTTGTAGACAGCTCTTCCCGGAGGCTCTCAAATCTAAACTGGTGCTCTCTCTTGTGTACCCATACATCGATTACTGCTGTGCAACATACACGGACATGATGGCTGAGCAAAACCTGAAATTGCACAGAGCCATAAATTCATGTATAAGATTTATCTTTAACGTGAGGTGGGATGACACATAACGCCATATTACAATAGGCTTCGCTGGCTCAAGGTCGACTCTCGGAGACTCTATTTTGTGGGATGTCTACTATTTAGGATTATTCAGAATAAACAACCTTGCCTTCTTTATCAAAATTTCGAGCGTAGAGCTCCGAGGACGGATAGGGCTACCAGGGCACCTAGTGAGGCGTTATTTCTGCCTCATTGCAGGACCGAGTTATACAGATCTTTTTGGCTTACATCGGTCAGATTGTGGAATGATCTTTCTTCTCATATTCGTAGCGTCGACACTCTGTCGGAATTCAAGCGAAGGTTCTACGCGCATTTATTGGAACGTCAGTAATTTTCTGTGTGCTTGGAGTGTCTCTCTCTCTCTGGCATGCCCCTGTTTGCACTATTATTATTATTGTTAATATACCTCGAGTACCCTTGGAACTTAGATATATAAAATGTTATTTTACTTCGTTGGGTGGATGTAATATACTCACACTCTGCACATATGACACATTGCCTACACAGGCATTCTCATACACACATATACACGTACATTCACACATGCACACATTCGCGTTGATTAATGTGTTGTATATAATTATTGTAACACTATCTGTTTAACTTATTGTAGGAATGTAAATATTTATGTATTGCTGCTCCTTTGCGCTTGAGGGGATTTATCCCAGAGCGCCAAATAAATGAAGCTCTCTCTCTCTCTCTCTCTCTCTCTCTCTCTCTCTCTCTCTCTCTCTCTCTCTCTCTCTCTCTCTCTCTCTCTCTCTCTCTCTCTCTCTCTCTCTCTCTCTCTCTCTCTCTCTAATTCCTTTAAACATGTGTATCTATTTCCCGTCGAGAGTGCGTACCGAACGTTACGTGTATTCCATATATAGCGAAGACGCAACATTTTGGGAGCTCGTCCGGAATCAAATCGGATACAAAAGATTTTTGCAATGGAGACTTCGGCATCTTTAAGGATGAAAGCTCGCCCCAGTGAATCAACGGAGGCGGTAGCTCTTCAGTCGGCATTACAAGAGATCCATCAATTAAGGGAAGAGAGATCGGAGTGAGGCTCGAATATCACGTTAAACTGGATACTTTTGACGGTACTGTCCCTTTACGTGAATTTTTTGCACAATTTGAATTAGTTTCTCTCGCGTATAAATGCGTTGGCCTTGTGTTGGAGAGAAAAAGCGCGTGCAGTTTTGAGTGGTATAACTAAATTAGAAAAATCAAAACTCGAATTTCGTTTCGGTGAGGGGCATTTGGCGGTAGCTTATTATTCACAGTTTACTTATCGAAGACAGAAATTTGGAGAAGATTTAGTCGAGTTGGGGGCAGATCTTGAACGTCTTTCACTTTTAGCATATCCAGAATATTCTCACGAGATCCGGGATAAAATTTCTTGCGCGCAATTTGTTACCGCTCTTTCGAATAGTTTTATTAAACGAATCTTACAGCTTGAGAATGTCACGTCATTAAAACCAGCCGTACAAAGAGTGATGGCCATAAGACTGATACAGGAAAGTAGTTTCGCGAGTGAGAAAAATAATAGTAATAAATTTCAATCATTGTTTTTCGGGGAACATTAAGTTAAGACATCCTACAAGAGAGGAACTTCCAATTAAATTTAAAACTGGTTAGAGTACAATTAGGGGAATTTTCTTTGGAAATGCCGATGTATGAAGCCAATACTTTAGAAGATTGTATTTTAGAGGTTGATTTTTTTTAGAACCGGAATAGGCAGGTAGGATCTTTGAATCCTTTGTAGAAGTCCTTCATTGAAAAGAATTTTTTTGCTGTCGAATTTATAGTATTGCGGAAAAAGTTCCGAAAAATTTAAAAGAATTTTTCTTACAAAATTCGCTGGAAATGACTGCGTCTCAGAAAGACGTTTTTGCTGATCTTCTGAATAAACTCCAGGATATTTTCTCCGAACAGATAATAGCTGGGAAATGTGACGTTCTTCAACATGAAATTAAATTACAGGATTCTCATCCTATTAAACAAGCTCCTAGAAGAATTCTTCTTCGATTGCGCGCGGAAGTCGAAGAGATGACAAACCAAGGGGTTATTGAGGAATCGTTTAGTCCTTGGATTTTACCAGTGGTTATGGTAGGAAAGAAAGATGATTCATTAAGATTCTGTGTCGGAAACTTAACGCTATTATTAAAAAGGACTCTCCGTTGCCCAGAATAGAGGATCTTCTAGACCAGTTATCTGGTAATGCATGGTTTTCAACATTAGACTTGAAGAGTGGATATTGGCAATTAAAAATTCGTCCTGAGGATAGAGAGAAAACCGCGTTTTCCATAGAAAACGGACTTTCAGTTCACTGCTACCCTTCAAATTATGTAACGTTCCGGCCACCTTTGAACTGGAGCAAGTTCTTTAACAACGTATTTCAAAAATCTGTTTAATTTATTTAGATAATGTAAATTGTTTATGGTAAAACTTTTGAGGAGATGGTAGAAAATTTAAGAAAAGTTTGTCTTAAGTTTCGTGCGGCCAACTTAAGTATTAATCCAAAGAAATGTAATCCTTTAGTATTAATCCAAAGAAATGTAATCCTTTTGAAAAGCAGGTGAAATATTTAGAATACATTGTTTCTTCTGAGGATATTTCTACTAATCCAGAAAAGACAGCTGCTGTTGCAGACTGGCCTGTTCCTTAAAATAAGAAACAGATTCGAAGCTTTTTAGGATTCTGTTCTTATTATAGGAAATTTGTTAAAGGTTTTTCTTTAATTGCAAAACCACTGTTTATTTTAACAAAAAATCAAAGTTTGTTTGATCTAAGCAATGTCAAGAAGCTTTCTTAAAATTAAAACAGGATTTGACTACTGCTCCTGTGCTTTTTTTTCCTCTGGAAGATGGGAAAATTATATTGGATACGGATGCTTCCGGTCATGAAATCGGCGCAGTTTTATCTCAGATACAGAAAGGCATTGAAAAGGTTATCGCTTATTTTAGTCGTGTTCTAAGCAAAATTGAGAAAAATTATTGCGTGACTTTAAGAGAAATACTTGCGATAGTGGAATCAATCATTTTCATCATTATTTGTATGAACAACAATTTTTAATCTGTACAGACCATCCTTTCTTGAGGTGATTGATGTCTTTCAAGGAATTGGAAGGACAATTGGTACGATGGTCAGAAAGACTCCAACAGTATGATTTTGAAATTAATCATCGAAGCGGACAATCTCATAGTAATGCAGATGGATTTCCTTCCCTTGTGTAGAAATAGATTGTAGATTTTGTTCTAAAGTAGAGTTGCAAAATGCTTTAAAGGAAAATAAGTTAGTAGCATGTATAGTTTTAGAAGAAAATTCTTCTGAGGTTTGGCAAAGGGAGAACAATTAGAGGATCAAAATATTTCATTTATTCTGCAAGGAAAAGAGATAGATAGTCGATCTCTTTGGGAAGAGGTTGCTACTAGAAGAATTTCTTCAAAGATTTTCTAGTCACATTGAGATGCATTATCAGTTATTCGAGATGGAGTTTTATATAAAAAATGGGAAACCTCAAGTTTTTAAAAACTAGTCTATTACAACTTATTGTTCCTAGTAATCAGATTAAACAAATCTTGAAAGAAGCTCATGATACTCCTTCTGGACATTTCGATATAAACAAAACCTTGGAAAAAATTCGCAAACGTTTCTATTGGGCCACTTGTAAGAAAGACGTAGAAGAATTATGCAAAACCTGTAAGATTTGTTTGGCGAAAAAAGATCCTTCTGATAAAGGAAGATCACCTTTACAAATTTATAATGTTGGGACTTTTGAAAAATTACAGATGGATATTCTTGGTTATCTGTTTCTATGACTGGGAACAAATATCTTCTGTAAACTGTTTTACTAAATGGGTGGAAGCTTTTCCGTTAAAAAATGTTAAGGCTGCGACGGTAGCTGAGGTAGTTGTTAATCAGGTTTTGTCTAGGCATAGTGTTCCATTAGAACTGCATATGGATCAAGGAAGAAATTTTGAATCGCGATTGTTTCAGGAATTGTCATGGATATTAGGAATAAATAAGACTAGGATTATTGCTCTTCATCCCCAGTCTGATGGTCAAGTCGAGTGGTATTTGTCGAAGTTTATTAAGGAAAATCAAGAGGATTGGGATCGTTGAGTTCCAATGTTTCTTTTGGCTTATAAATCTTCAAAGCATGAAATTACAGGAGCAACTCCTGCAGAATTATATTTTGGACGAGATTTGAATTTACCTCTGGACTTGTTACAAGGTTCTTTTGCAGGTTGTAATTCTTCAAGTTCGGCAGAGGAATATACCTATATTGTATGTCTGGGATTTATGGGAAAAGTTAGATAAAGTTCATCAGGATGTAAGAGAACGATTAGAAATCAAATCGGACTCAATCCTACATTTGAATAAACAATTATTTCGCCTCTTTTTACTTGCGAAATAGGTCCAGGTTTTTTCTTTATAAAGTCAAAAAACTAACCCAATATTGACACTTTTTATAATTACTCTGTATTTAAAATTTTTGTTGTTCATTTATTTCAAATTGATTCGATGTATAAAATAAAATAAATACAAGACAAATTGGGTTAGTTTTTTGACTTTATAAAAAAAAACCTGGACCTATTTCGCAAGTAAAACGAGGCGAAATAATTGCTTATTCAAATGTAGGATTGAGTCCGACAGAAATATCCAGATTATGCAATGTCCACGTAAGATATACATTATATTAATTATATATTAGATTAGTAATCAGGATAGGCTTAGATAGTAATTAGTTAAGTAGTTAATAAAGTTTAATAAGAAAATTAAAAAGTTAATAACTTTTGACTTAACTTAGTTAAGTTTAAATAAATAAATTTAAAACATTCATTTTAAAAAAACGTTTTTAAATGTTGAACTTTTTTAGCTATAAAATTTATTTTTTTGCTTTAATAATATGTATTTTATTATAGAGCGACGGTGTATAGAATTATGAAAAAACAAGAAGAGGAAGGCCACGTAAATCCAGGGCCATATGTTGGTTCCAAAAAAAGCACGACGGAAGAGCAACTAGAAAGCATTTTAAATTCAATCAGAATAAACGGCTTTCAATCATCAAGAAAAGTAATTTTTTTTGTAATATATAAGATTTTTATATTTAAAAACACTATTCTAATATCTTACAGATAAAAGCTGACAATGCATTGGCATGTTCAATGCGCACTATACGGCACAGGTTCCAGGAAAATGGATATTTCCATCATATCCCTGCCGAGAAGGAAATATTACAAGCGCAACACAAAGAGCAGCGGATAGCTTTCGCGTTAGAACATTTAGCCTGGAACGAAGAAGAATGGAATGTTACGATTTTTTCGGATGAAAAAGTATTTAACACGGATGAAAATGGAAGAGTCACGTTATGGAGAACAAAAGGGACAAGGTATGCCGAGGAAAATGTTGGTTTCCGTAAACTATCTGGACGCATCACATTAGGATTTTGGGGGTGCATGTCCTCGCATGGTCCTGGACCACTGGAGCGGACCACATCGCATATGAACAGCGAGGAATACATCCACATATTATTCGATGTGATACTACCATATATTGCGGAAACATTTCCCGGCATACCTTATATAAATTTTATTCAAGATAATTCAGGGGTCCATCGAGCGAGAGCTGTCCAAAATTGGCTGGCCGCACAACCCACCATTAGAACGTTGAACTGGCCAGCCAAGTCCCCGGACATGAATTTAATTGAAAATCTTTGGGGCATAATAGTACAAAACTGGGACCCTCAAATTCAGAGAACATGTGAGGCACTTGCGCAATATGTTTTCGATCAGTGGGAGGGTCTCCGCGCAAGGCCCGATTTATTTCAAAACTTAATAGCGTCTATGCCCCAACGATTAACTGCAGTAATTGAGAATGGAGGAAGCGTTACCCGCTTTTAATATATTAAAAATGTTTAAGATTTGCTAAGTTTGTTGTTCGCGGAATTTTTTCTTTATTATTTAGTTTTTTATTATTTTAGTTTCATACATCATTAAATAATCGTTAACGTTAATTTTTATTGTTAATTTTATTATTATTATATGTTTAAACTGATAAATATATAAATCTTGTATAATAATGTAATATATAATGTAATATAGAAGAATAAATATAAAATATGAATCGATCAATTGTAATCTCTTGTATAATTATTACATTATAATAAAAGCGTATCTAACAATAATTAAGCAAAATCTATGATTGTATCATGAATATATATGTATATTTATATAAACACTTATTTATAATAATAATGTAAATTTTATTACATATAAATTATATAATTATATTATATTTATCGAATTACAATATATAACTATACATATATAATTGGATTTCTGATAATATTTTTATATATTTTTTTTTCATCCTTTTTATTCTATTTTTATATTTGATATATAATATGTAATATAGAAATGTAACATAGAAGAATAAATATAAAATATGAATCGATCAATTGTAATCTCTTGTATAATTATTATATTATAATAAAAGCGTATCTAACAATAATTAAGCAAAATCTATGATTGTATCATGAATATATATGTATATTTATATAAACACTTATTTGTAATAATAATGTAAATTTTATTACATATAAATTATATAATTATATAATTATATTATATTTATCGAATTACAATATATAACTATACATATATAATTGGATTTCTGATAATATTTTTATATATTTTTTTTTCATCCTTTTTATTCTATTTTTATATTTGATATATAATACGATACTTTATCTCATCTATTTATATATTGCTAGATCAAAAACAGGTTAAAAAAATTTAATATTTTTTGTAATGTACTCTACTGACATTATATTTTTGTGTTAAATTTACACATTGTATACGCAAATTTGACGACATCGTGATCGCTCATCGCGCATGACCACATGACAGTGATTCGCATCCTGAACTTGATTGCGCGTTCATAAACTTATTAAAAAAAGTGTCGCAACCTCATTTACCACGATTGTACGTGTTTATTTTTATTGAATGTTTTTGTTTAAGAAAACAATAGATGCTTGACTGATTTGAAAACAATAGACGCTCGATGGCTCTAGATTTACGATTATGGTTTTTTTACTTTTCTCAAACAGCAAGTTTTAAACGAACGATATAAAATTCGCGAAATAAATATTCTTAAATTTTATAAGTTTTATGCTGCATTTATGCAATCTCAAACAATAAGTACTAAGGCCTGAAGCTGCAAAATAAAAAATACAAAAATTCTAGCCACTTTTAGTTATACGTTATCAAAATATTTCTGTGCTAAAAAATTAAAATTTTTTTTTGGAATTTTGCAGTTCTGTCTAGAGTTTCGTTTGCACCCTGTCGAGTTCTTTTAATAAATATTAAGACCCGAAGTTGTAAAATAAAAAATGAAAAAGTTTTGACCACTTTTAGTTATACGCTATCAGAATATTTCTAAATCTTGAAAGGTTGAACAATAAGAATTTTCAAGGCTCTTTAATATTAAATATATATATTGAGAAATAAATTGGCTATAAGAGCCGTACGTGGATGCAGTGCGTCGATTTCAACAAAAATTAATTTTTCGTTGAATTAAAATACTTGTACACGAGGCACGAATTTTGCTTGGTACACTGCCAAGACTTATTCGGAATAATCTCAATTCGAGATTTTAATTCCAATGATCCCCTCTGACCCTCCTAACTACATCTATTTAGGTGAAGAAAATACATTCACACAATTCTTTCAAACACTTGGTCCCAGATTTATAATCGGCGAAGACTGGAACGCTAAAAACACATACTGGGGATCGAGACTGATAGTTGCGAGAGATCATAAACTAAAGAAGTCTGTGGACAAACTTAAATTGCTCGCACTATCTACCGGGGAACCAACCTATTGGCTCATTGGATCCAAGAAAATCTCCTAATCTGCTAAACTTTTTTATAACTAAAGAAATATCAAAATATTGCAGATTGGAATCGTGTTTAGACGACTCTTCTGATCACTCATCTGTGATGGCCACAATAAGTACGCTACTCATCAACAGAGCAAAAAAAGAGACTCTTTATAACAGGAAAACAGACTGGGAATCTTACAAAGATTACATAAATTCAAACATTGATCTAAGAGTCCCACTCAAAAGCGCCGAGGACGTTGAAAATGCTACTAGGTATATAACGAATCTTATACAAACGACGACCTGGAAATCCATCCCGGCTACAAGTACGACTGTCCGAGAAGACTAACTACCCAGACGAGATCAAAGACAAGGTGAGGGTAAAGAGGCGATTACGACGACAGTGGCAAACCAGCAGACATCCAAGTGATAGATCTGCGTACAATAGAGTGTTATGCTAAAGAATTGAAGGCTCTTATCTATAAAATAAAAAATGAAACTTTTCAACATTTCCTGGAAAATCTATCAGTGACCGAGAAGGATGACTATTCCCTTTGGAAAATAACAACATACCTGACAAGACCTCAACAATCCATAGCTCCAATAAGAAAAGAGGATGGTTCCTGGGCTAGAAACGACAAGAGAAAAGCAAATGAATTCGCTAAGTTTCTAACGTATTTCTTCGAACCTAATCCGGCAACTAATGTCAGCAAAGATGAAATAGACGATTTCCTAGCAGACCCACCCAAATTCGAATCGGCAATTAACTTGACTACACCTAAGAAAGTTGCAAGAACAATTATTGAATTCAAGACAAGAAAAGCTCCAGGATTCGACCTAATCATCTCAGAGCTCCTAAAAAGATTGCCAAAAAAGGTATAACCTACCTAACTATCCTTTATAATGCCATAATAAGAACGGCATTTCTCACACCAGTGAAAAGATTTCAACAATAATAATGTGCCCAAAACCTGGTAACCTTCCCAACGACGTTAAGTGTTCCGTCCAATTAGTTTGCTACCAGTGATTTCTAAACTTTTAAAAAAATTCTTCTCATCAAACTAAAGCCAATTTTCTCTGAAAATAAATTAATACCAGACCACCAGTTTGGGTTTAGGGCCAAACACTCGACTATAGAACAGATTCATAGAGTCGTAGATAAAATAATAACAACTTTCGAAAAGAAAGACTTGCTCGGCGGCATTTCTAGATATCCAACAAGCATTTGATAAAGTCTGGCACAAGGGTCTACTTTATAAATTAAAAAAGCAATTGCCACACTTACACTACTTGTTACTAAAGTCTTACCTGGAAGGCAGAATCTTTCAAGTAAAGCAACAAGACGAATTACACTGGTCAACACTAATTTTGTCACAAAAGGAATGACAGGTGATTTCTAAAGAATTTTTCCCGTAGATTATGAATCTGAAACCCAAAATGTTCCATCACGTCACGTTTTTGAGAAAAACGGGATTAAAATGTCAAAAATATCTGTCTTTGGCACTTTTTGAACCTCTGTCACAAAAAAACAAGACGTGATAGAATACTTTCTGTGGGCTCAAATTACAGCTTGAACCTTAAACTTTAATGTTATGAAGCAGAAAAACATGTGACAATACTGTAAAGTCGTGTAGCACAGGTTTTTTGATTGGACGCGCGCCAATTTTGATCTCGTAAGTAGAGTCCTAGTATGCTGGCTGACTATTGTTGGACACTTTCCTGAAGCAAAATACTCCAGAAAATCATAAAATTATAGCCTCAAATTAGTTTGTTTAATCAATAAAATTTTTTTATTTACTTAATAAAACACCCCGAGTAGTGAGAGGCGAGATAAGTAATTTTATAATGCGACTCCGTAATTTAATTACGGGGTTATAATTTTATGATTTTCTGGAGTATTTTGCTTCAGGAAAGTCTTTTTTAAGTGTTTGTAAGACTTCACTTACTTATGAGATCAAAATTGGCGCGCGGCCAATCAAAAAACCAGTGCTACACGACTTCACAGTATTGCCACATGTTCTTTTGCTTTATAACATTAAAGTTTAAGATTCAAGCTTTAGTTTGACTAGATGCAATCCAGCAATAGTTAAAGAAATGGCGGATCAAGGCGAGCCTGCCAAATCTAATCATATAACCTTTACACTACGAGAGGATTGCCCAACAGTGAAATTCGAAAATCAGGAATTACCAGTGAGCTCTACAGTCAGATCTGGGCCGCAGTCCACTTGAACCGACGTCTCACGTGGACAGATCAAATTAGGTCAAAACGGAATTAAACCTACAATTCAACAAACTAGGCTGGTTAATTGGAAGACGATCTTCGCTTTTAACAAACAATAAACTACTAGTATATAAATATATTTTAAAACCAATCTGGACCTACGAGTTGGAATTATGGGGTACAGCAAGTAATTCAAATCTGGAAATAATTCAACACTTCCAAAATAAAGCTTTGCGCATCATATTTAACGTCCCGTGGTTTGTGCGCAATAGCTTTCTACACGAAGCGAGGCCCACCCCCGTCACCCCGTGCTTTCAGCGCAAAACGAGGTCTATATTTGTCAAATCTCCCTCAAATATAGACTTCGTTTCGCGCTGAAAGCACGGGATGATAGGGGTGGACCTCGTTTCGCGTGGATAGTTGCAAACCCATGTGGAAAAAGTGCATAATTACTTACAAACACAAAAGCAGCACGCCAAGTTGTAGTGGTGGGGGTAGAGTGGGGGTAGGGGGGACGGCCGCTTACGAATATTTGTGGATAACACACATCATATATTTACTTCTCAAATATATAAGGTGTCATAAAAATAATAGTCTATTTATGAAAATTGTTTTGTTAATAACTATATAGTAAACAATGAGCGACGACTAAAATCTTTTGAATGTTGTTCAAGATCATGACCTTGATAACATATGTCAAGGTCAAGGTCATTGGAGAATCCTCCCCTAAACAGGAGGTTTATCGGTTTGTTAATCGCTGAATGCGAATTCGAGGTTAAAATTTCAAAATTCAAAATAGCGGACCCAATATGGCGGCCAAAATCACGAAGTTTAAAATCTTTCCGATTGTTATGAAACCTGGTATCTAAGAGTGTTTTGTGTCGCTGAATACGAATTCAAGGTTAAAATTTCAAAATTCAAAATAGTGGAGTCAATATGGCGACAAAAATCACAAGATTTAAAATCTTTCCTCCACGTAACACACTTTGGGGCCGTGAAATTCATCGAATGCCGAAGGTAAAAATAGAAGAACAAACTGCTGATATATCTTTATTGAAACAAAAAGCTACGAGTAATTAAAAAACTGAAAAAAATTTGTATCTTTGGATTAAAAACTCAAAAAGTTTTTAAAAACTAATGAAACTATGCATTTATATATTTTTGGCCGCCATATTAGATACGCTATTTTGAATTTAAAAATTGACCTCGAATTTGTATTCAGCGACACAAGAAACTTAGATACCAAGTTAATGCCGTTGAAAAGGTTAAAGATGATGTAGAGGAATATGAAAAAATTATAAATGTAATTGCTTCTCTCTCTGAAAGATAACTTTTTGTCTATAGACAGCAAAATAAACGACGAATTATTATATTAGATCGATTTGTACGCGTAGTAAGAGAAATTGTTAATTTTGAAACGCAAATTGTGCAATATTTAAGTTCTCTCATATGATTGCAGCCAGTGATAGTAACAAACGCTTATAAATTATTGGAGGGAATCACTGGCGATGTATTTTCTTTCCAGAAAACAATCCTTGTGAACAAAAATACTCCAAGGATGTAAAATGCATGACAGAACACCTTTTTAAAATTATAGAAGACAATAAACTGCTGAATTTTCAAAAGTAATAATAAATTATATTTAAAAAATCAAATTTTAATTTTCAACATATTGAACACTATATAAAGTCATGCATAAATATTAGTTTTGATAATAAAAAACTAAAATTATCGATAATTTTGTCGATAATAATGACAATTTTAGTTACGTAGATGAGACCGCTAACATGTCGGAGTTCGGCCGTTGCTTTTGGATTCCCTTCAAAACTAATGTACAATGTTGCTTTTGGAGATTCCCTTCAAAATTAATATACAATGCTCTTTGCGTTTTGTTTCGTGTTCTCTGTCCTCTACTTTATGCATTCGCCCTATCGATGTTTCTTCTCTTTCTGTCGCCCGAGATAAAAATGGACGAACTTCAAAAGAGACAAGAAACACGGGACAAAGATCACGATTGTTGATAAAACAGAGCACGAAAAAACCAGAAAGTAAGAGACAAAAGCACATTGTAAATTAACCTTAAAATGATCTTAAAAACAAACATTGAAAACAAACTATGAAATTTTGTTTTAAATCTTGATCCGATATACACGTGTTTTAAACACACGTTTTAAAGTATTTATAACGGATTTATTTTTAGAAAAAATTCTTTAGAAAATATTTGTTTAATTAAAATGTAAAAATTTAAAAAATTTGTTATTAAAGTGTCATTTGTATCAATTTATTAATTAATATGATGCGATAAAATAAAACATCTTAATTTTACACTTGGAAAAAATGATTCTTAAATATAATATTATTTTATCGTATCATACTACTTAATCATACTACAATAGCATTTTTCATTTATACATTACCTATTGAGAGCGACTTCTCGCCGTTTTTCCGTCGTCAGATTAGAGAACATTCGTACAAAATCAAGAAACGAGGCAGCCGTGATATAAGTCTTTCTACCAGTAATCTCATAGAATTTTCTACTCATGTCTTTTGCACAATCATGGAAGAACTTACAGATAGTCACGGATTCAAGCTTGATATTTTCGACAAGTTCAACATCGGCAATGATGCGATGTGCCACCTATTTAAATTAAATTTAATTAAAAATTAATATAGCACATTTTTCATACTAGTGAAAATGCGCACAATGAGTGCGTATAATAAATATAAATTTAAATTTGAAATGTAATTTTATTAAATTATAATAATTTATATAATTAAATATGAAGTTATTTTATGAAATCATTGAAAATAAATATAAATTTATCTATATACTTATAAAAGACCCTAATAGCACATGATATCATTTGAATATTCTATACTCATACTGTAAATATACGTAATATACTAACAATAAGAACATCTCTATTACATTTTTTGTAATATTATTTCTTGTATATTCAGAGAATATATATTTTTAATATCTCTTACAGTTATATATATATATATATATATATATATATATATATATGTGTATACTAAAATATATATAAAAAGGTGCGGCCAAACTTTAGGGAGATATTCTTCACACCTAAAGGATAAAAAATGTTATAATATATAAACATGAGTGCAGAAACGCTTATTTCAGGAGTTATGTTGAAAATACAGTTGACTGTATTACTTACAAGAAACAATTTAGGATTAATCATTGTGGACGATAATCGTTTAATCAGTAGGTTTATTTACATTTTTTAAAAAGTGACCTTGAGTACAGTTACAACAAATGTTGAAAATGTCCACCATTTGTCTGAATACACGCTGGTATAAACGCTGCGCGTTCCGACCATTACCATCTGCCAAGCCATAAATGAAATGCATGTCTGCAAGTTCCGCATTTGTGTACATAACCATGGCTGTGATTTTGTACAATCATAATAAACCTTCCCATACAGCATCAAAACCAAAACATGTCTAAAATCATAAGACGTCTTTAAAATGTCTTTAAGATATCTTTTAGACATTATGTCATAAAATGTCTTAAAAACGTATTAAAGACGTCTTAAAGATGCCTTATGTCCCGATTTTAGACATATTTTGGTTTTGATGCTGTATCGGTTGTTTCACGGATGATCTACAGTACAGAACTGAACTAAAATGTGATCACAATGTTTTGCCAATTTCAAGAGATGCGCATCCCTTGAAGATAGCAGAACAACAAATATTGACTTTGAATAACAAATATTGATCTTTAATAACATTAAAAATGATCCCTTAATAACATTAAAGGTCAATATTTTTCTGATTTTTACCTGGCAGATAAGGTCACTACTTCATCAGCCGTAACGTCACATATTCCGAAAAGAAGCTCTAACTCCTAAAATAAGCGTTTCCGCACCTATGTTTATATAACATTTTTTCATCCTTTAGGTGTGAGGAATATCTCCCTAAAGTTTGGCCACACCCTTTTAAAACACCATGTATATATATTATTTCACGTATATTTTTATATATTCTTAAAATATATTTTTAATATCTTTCATAGTTGTGGCGATTAAAATAATCCCACAATGAGTCCTTACAATCTGCGCCACTGCGAGTCGCGCGGAGCGTCCTTCCCACAGTGACAATGTCAAGCGAATAGTAGGGACGGCGTACTAGGCTGCGCACCACGAGACAGCAAACTCGTGGAGAAAAATATGCCCGGAGAAGCATATAAGACGGCCCGTCGCAGAAACGAGACAAGCTCACAATTCTCAAGCGCAAGCCACTGAAAAAGGCAACATACGGCGCCAGACGCCAATATTGAAAAAGAAGACTTTGGAAAGGAATCACAACCACGAGGGACGGCAAGGAGAATATCTCTCCTCAAGTAGACGGATAATAGATGTCGCTTCATGCAATCTCCGCTAAGTGGAGGAAATTCGGCGCTCAGCCGCCAACCGGTGTTCCATCGCCATCTTCCGGTGCTTGGCCGCCAACCACCGATGCTGGCCATTCGAAAACCGGCGTTAGACGCCAAGAGCTTGGCCACCAACCTCAGGCACTCAGTCGCCAGCCTTCGGCGCCAGTCGCCCCGGATCCGGCTCTGAGGCGCTTTCCTCGGATATCCAGCCGCCAACCTCCGGCGCCAGTCGCCTTCCTCAATTTCTGGCGCCAGTCGCCCAAAACCTGAAGCACCGTCGCCTTCCTTAGGTAGGCAGCCGCCAGTCTCCGGCACCAGTTCCAAGGGAGCTCGCAATCAACCATCTTCTTTCAGCACCAGACAATCAGAGCCCAGTGATCAGCAGTCGTTTTCCGGTGCCCGGACGTCAACCATCGGCAACAACTGCCACGAATCCAGCGCGCAGAAGACAAATACAGATACCAGGCGTTCCAATCTCCAGCCGACTCATCGTCCTTGACGAGTCCTCGGCGGGAAAAAGCCTACACCGCCCAGACTCCATTTCCCCGTTAAATGGGACCAAAGTTCATCGCCTTCCGTTCTGTGGCGCGTCCCGTCATTGATTTCGCCTTTAAGACGTCACCAAGTACAAGGGCCACCAGTATTCGGACCGGTAAAGAAAACCTTTAAAAATGCATTTACTCAGACAAAGAAATAGGGAGGCCAGCGATGTCAATATCTCAATAATAACAATATAAATATACACTAACACATTTACACATGTAAATCAAGAGACACTGTAATATCTCGCGCGAAGTTTCACGTGCACCGACGAAGCACTTCGTGCATATATACGCGAGTCGGATATTTGAAGAGAACTTCATATTATCAGATCTCATATAACGGTTGGGCCAATTGAGTTTTTAATAAGTTTAATCGATAGTTTGGGTCTCAATTATATAAAGAACGTGTCTTTATTTTTTCTCTACGTGCTTTGTAAACGAAAATGTTATACCGTAGTACGGCACTGGGGTGCGCCGAATAAAAGGATGAGGATCCTCAGGTCGCACAGGATGTCCAAAGAGCCAATAATGTTAATAGTTTCAAAAATACACTTTTATTTCAATTAATTTGAGTTTTCACTTTATTTTCGTCCTTCTTTCCGAATAGATATTCACTTAGTATTCAATGGTTAGTTAGCGAATGTTTCTTAATGATTCGAACTTTTATTAGCGACTCTTGTCTTGATGTTTCGGATTCTTATTAGTGACTCTCCTCGCGGGCCGAATCTCGGTGTTATATCCTCTTTTGTTCTTGAATTTCTTTCGGGAGAGGCTCTTGGAAACAGATCTCTGATTGGTTAATAATATTCACGCGTTTTTGATCTAAGTGCAAGCGAAGCAGGTCGAAGTCGCAGGTCTTCGCTTGCATCTCGCGATTTCTGGTGCTTCGCGCGTGTCTCGCTGCGTTAGCGTTTTCGCGCGACGAGCGTTTGGCGAGAGCGCTGTTTTATGAGTAAAAATATTTTATAATATTCTACAGTAAATTCTTATTCCTAATAAATACTGGTTATAGTCATTCGGACTATAACATCCCTTCCCCGTTAAAAAAGAAAAACGGAGGTACGAGGTTTTTCGCTTCCTTTCTTATTTTACGTTAAGTAAAATTATTTCTAATGCTACGTACAATTATAATTCCCGGTTACAATGTAGTATTATAATCGTTTCTTATTTCTAAAATCTAGTACTTTGACTTCTTTTTAATATTGATCTTGGTATGTCAAAGTCATCGACTATCCTAACTGATGGTCGTCTTTTGTTTTTATTTCTTCGCCGTATTATTATCCAAAATATTATAATTAATATTATTATTATTCCGCTAGATGTCATTGGATAGATAAATTGTTTCGTTGCGTAGAAATTTTGTTCGTTGTTTTGTGTAAGTCGTTATCTATATTTTTCAATTTGGCTTTGAGGTTTGTTAATTCCAAGAGATGTTGTAAGATATTTTCTAGCGTGTCCTCGTTACGTCTTGTTATCTTTCTGTCTCTTGGAATTGTTATATTGATATTAGGTAGAAAAGTTTCTAGAACGGTTTCGTATGTCTTTTCTTCTGTTTCTATTGTTGTGTCCGTTGTTGTCAGTTTACAATTTCCGTTTAGCGTAATTTCGCCGGTATTTCTTATTACTTTATTTTCCAGCTGACCGTCACATTGTAGGGTTATCGTTTGTTCGACGTCCGTCGAGTATAACCAAGTGTACTCTTAGTGTAATGCTATCCATAACATATGAGTTGAGACATAGTGTCTTACATTACATTTGCTCTGATAATGCTGTCGCTGCGTATACATTTGAATTTCGCACGGTGCGCCTAAATCTACGCGGTGTACAGGTGCATTGGGGTTACATACATATTGTTTATTAATTTTATTACAATTTCGCAATTAGCTTTCTGTCATTGCAGCATATGTTAATTTTTCTATATCTACAACAATTATTTGATTATTTATTCTAATATAGTTGTATACATTATTGGTGTGGGGAATTCTATTACTTTTACAACATCATAGGTTGGTTGTGCAATTAAAGGGAAACGCAAAATTGTATATATTGTCGTCAAATCACAGTACGCTGTTATCGCGGTGTTTTCGTCTATCGCTAACCAGTCGTCTGTGCGGATTTTAAAAGGGAAATTTAATCCTTCTGGTAGTTGTGTGTGTGCGCTGCCGCTTCTTTGAAATGAATCACAATGTCATCAATCGGCATTAATTTAGGGTGCATTGCGCCTTTTCGTATGTATGTTAAATATTCCATTATATTTTCTGCGTTCTTTACTAATTCGCTTATAATTGCATCTATGGCCCTAAAATGGTCACGTATTTCTTCTAAATAAATGGATTCGATTATGGTTTTTCGCAACAATTTTTCGTTATGTTCCATTATGTTTTCTAATTTATCTAAATGCGCTACAGTAGCATTTATTATTTTTAGTTGATTTCGAATCGCGTGTTCGGTTACTTGTCGATTATTTTCTAATAATTGTAGCTGTTCGTTTATGCGTTTTTCGTCGTTTGCATACACCCCGTGACGCTGGTGAGGAGGACGATTAGTTTTCTATAAATAGGTTTCGTCTATTTGTATGCATGCGCACTGCTTTTCTTCCCTTTTTTACTGTGTAGTTTACGTCGGAATTCTTTTCGGTTATTACGTACGGTCCTGTCCATAGCGCGTCTAATTTTTTCGTCCCCGTCGGAGCGTCTAGTCGTACACGAGTACTTTGTCGCCTATCGTAAATTTTGTTTCTTTTGCGGATTTATCGTAGTACCCTTTGGCTTTTATTTTTTCTTCTTTAATATTTTCTTTCGCGAGCTGGTTCGTTGCCCGTATTCTCTCTTTTAATTCTTGCGAGTAGTCATCGTAACTATATGTTAGTTTAAGGCGGTCTCGCTAGGGCTGTCGGTAGGTCCGCTTGATGTCCGTATACTAATTCGAAGGATGTATACCCCGGAGGGGCGCGAAGTAGGCATGGGTTCCAGCCAGTGATGCAAGATTTCACGCGCGACAGCCACTTCGCGACAGCCATCTTGCAGTGGAGGGGGTAGGTCGGCAGCGCAGAGCGCACCGAAAAGATGAGAATCCTTGTCCTTCGAACATATGTAGAAGAGAACAGGTATATATCTTTTGTCCTTTAGAACCCTTGTCCTTCGAAAATATGTAGAAGAGGACAGGTATATATCTTTTGTCCTTTATTTTCTTTTGATAGAATAGAGCTACGAATTTCAAGCGAATCTGGAATACTGGCGATAGCGAGTAGGCGATGCGACCCAATATGCAAAAAGAAAATATAAAATATAAAAAATATATTTAATATTATAAAATAATATTAATAAAATTAATATATTTTAAACATAAATTAAGTAACTTATATTTAAAATTGTAATTAAAAATAATTATTAATTAATAATAATTATAATTAATAATTATAAGTATATTTTATATATAAAAATCCACTCTTGGCCAATATATACGCCTTTCTATTAAAAAAGATTTTTTATCTTTAAAGAAATAATTGTAATAAAATAATATTTTAATTTATAAATATTGTTTAAGATTTTATTCTTTTTATTCCCTATTTCTTTTGTACTAATGTACGACGTACATATTGTTGCTCAACGGAAATCGCGAGAAGGTGGTGGTTTCTTCCGTCAAAAAATTTAAAATATTGTATATTGGGAAATGTATTTCAATCATTATATTCAGCTTCCCGACGAGCCGTGTTTACCTTTTTTGCGCGTGTTGATCGTTTTACTGCGCGTCTCGTCTTGTCAAGCAGCTCTCGAATCAACTGTTTGACACAATAACAATCTAGCGACAGGTTTTTGACATTTATGTTTTCGAAATTCGTCGAGTCAGCTGTAGACCGTTTTACTATAAACATCTCTCGTTTTCGAGCAATTAGCTCTTGATCAGTATATATATTTCGCTTTAACAAATAGTATAAAGTAACGAAAAATGTGTGCTGAATTGACGAAGCCCCGAAAAGCTCGTAAGCGAAGTTTTGCAGAAGCTTGGCTTACAGACGACCGATACAAATCTTGGGTATGTAAAGTATCATCTGATAGTAGTCTTTATTATTGCAGTATATGCAATAAAACTTTTTCGTGCAATTCAACATACATATTAAGACATGCTGACTCCGCGTATCATCAAAATAATATTAAAAAGAATACATTATCATCTGATAATAATAGTAATGATAATGTTGAGATACCAATAAAAAAATCGCGTAAATCAATATTTAAAAAAGAATGGTTAGATATTGAAGAATTTAAACTTTGGTTGCGTGAAGTGCCACATGACGAAAGTTTATTTTTTTGTTTGATTTGCGATAAATCTATCGCTAGTAGTTTATCGCAAATCCATCGTCATGCAGAATCCAAAACACACATAAATATATATAAAAAATATCTAGAAAAAAATCAATCAAATTTAGAAGATTTAAATATGCAAAATAAATCTCTTTTGCCATTTAATGAGCGTAAAAAATCCGCGGAAATCAGATATGCAGCATTAATTGCTGATAAAAACATTTCTCATCAAAATGCAACAGAGATTCTTACATTTTTTCAACAAATAGGAGAAGATCCTGACGTATTGAAAAGCATGAGCATGAGTCGAACGAAATGTAAAGGCATTATTACAAACGTTTTGTGTCCGATTGAGACGGATCGTGTCGTCAATAAAATTCAAAATACAAAGTTTTCAGTTTTTATTGACGAAACATCAAACATATCTAATAATAAATGGATGACTTTTTTTGTCCGATACGTTGATTCGGAGACATTAGATGTTCGCTCGCAATTAGTCAAATTAATCGATATTGATGCCAAAGATTCAAGCGCAGAAAAGTTGTTTCAGGCATTTAAATGTGAAATGTGGAAACTGCAGATACCATTTCCAAATATTGTCGCCTTATCGTGCGATAACGCATCTGTGATGACAGGGAAATATTTATCGTTCAAAAAAAAGTTGGAAGAACTATGTCCACGTTTACTAACTTTAACATGCCCTTGCCATTCCGCTGCATTAGCAGCGCATACTGCATGTAATAAAATACCTGCGTATTGCAATGAATTTATTAAAAAAATTTCTAATTATTTGAACAGCAGCCCAAAACGTACAGCAATTTTCAAAGAATTTTGTGAATGTTTCCAAGAAACAAATCGCAAAATATTAAAATTATGTGATACACGCTGGCTGTCTCATTATTTATGTGTCGAACGACTTCTTGAATCTTGGGATACAATTAAATATTTTCTTACCGAAATGGTTGTAAGGGAAAAAAAAAATTCTGGAGAATATCTACTGTCTATGATGAACAACGTTGAACTAAAAGCTTATTTTCTTTTTTTAAAATATACTTTAAATTTCTTTAATGCATTTAATGCATTTTTTCAAGCATTAGAAACCAGAATTCCCATTTATTACAACCAAAATCCAAAAAATTTCTTTTCCAAATCTGCAAAAATTTTTTAAAAGAAGAGCATTTAGAACCATTTTCTGAAAATATTGCATTCTCTTTAAAGGAGAACCAAAAAGATCTTAATGAAGTTACTTTGGGTTCAGAATGTGAAGAATATCTTAACGAATTACTACTGGAAGGTCACGTAGACATTGTTAAAATTATTCGAGAAAAATGTTTAACATTTTATGTGACTGCTGCAGAAGAAATTCGTAAAAGATTACCAATAAATGACACATTTTTATCACAATTAATAGTTTTTCAACCATTTGTAAGCTTATTTTATAATAGAGAAACATCATTCAATAACGTTTCTTTCGTCATTAAAACTATTAGCGGTTTTGATGAAGATGCTTTAAAAAAAGAATGGATTGCATTAGCATCAGATTTTACAATGGAAGAAAAACAAAGCCTCACTAAATTAAATTTTGATAATGCTAGGAAAGAAATTTTACAACGTCGAGACACCAATAATAATGCTAAATATCCTAATTTAAAAAATGTTATAAATACTATTAGATCGCTTCCAAATTCTAATGCCGATCCGGAGAGAATGTTTTCTCTTTTAAATAATGTAAAAACAAAAAAACGTAATAAATTTTCGTCGGCTTCTGTTAATGCTATTTGTGTATTTAAATCTGCATTAAAGACGAGGGGAGAAACAGCTATAAACATGCAAGTTAATGAAAAACATTTGTTTCTTATGTCGGCGGACAAATTATATGCTACTGCTGTAAAAAAAATTAAAATATTTTAAAGCTACATGCTGCAGACGCTGATGTTGCCGACATACCTGGTCCCTCGTCTTATTAATAATACATTTTATTTAAAAGACGTCATGCTTAAAAGCATGTAAGAAAATTGTGTATATAAATATATATACACACATACACATAATATATTTATATGTCGAAGTATATTGGGATGCAATTCACTTTTTATTAATTAATTATATATAATTGACTTTTTATTTCTTTTTTATTTATTTTATTAATTTGTTTATTAATTTTTTTTTATTTTAAATATTTATTTATTTTTATTATTTTATAATTTTAATATTTTTTTAATAATGACATTTCCCAATATACATTTTAAATTTTTTGACGGAAGAAACCACCACCTTCTCGCGGTTTCCGTTGAGCAACAATATGTACGTCGTACATTAGTACAAAATAAATAGGGAATAAAAAGAATAAAATCTTAAACAATATTTATAAATTAAAATATTATTTTATTACAATTATTTCTTTAAAGATAAAAAATCTTTTTTAATAGAAAGGCGTATATATTGACCAAGAGTGGATTTTTATATATAAAATATACTTATAATTATTAATTATAATTATTATTAATTAATAATTATTTTTAATTACAATTTTAAATATAAGTTACTTAATTTATGTTTAAAATATATTAATTTTATTAATATTATTTTATAATATTAAATATATTTTTTATATTTTATATTTTCTTTTTGCATATTGGGTCGCCTACTCGCTATCGCCAGTATTCCGGATTCGCTTGAAATTCGTAGCTCTATTCTATCAAAAGAAAATAAAGGACAAAAGATATATACCTGTCCTCTTCTACATATTTTCGAAGGACAAGGGTTCTAAAGGACAAAAGATATATACCTGTTCTCTTCTACATATGTTCGAAGGACAAGGGTTCTCATCTTTTCGGTGCGCTCTGCGCTGCCGACCTACCCCCTCCACTGCAAGATGGCTGTCGCGAAGTGGCTGTCGCGCGTGAAATCTTGCATCACTGGTTCCAGCATCCTCCGCGTCCCCCACCAACGTCCGTGATGGACACTCGCAGAGGTTTTAGCGTGGTATACTTCGCCCCATCACGGGGAGGATTTCGGTCCTCTCCGGGATGGGAGGAAGGAGTCCCGCATAACTCACTGTCCCTTCCCCGAAAGCTCTGGGTACCTATAAAAGGTTTCCTCTGCGTCACAAAAAAAAAATGTATACCCCGTAGCCGTGCGTGGAGTCGTATTATACGTAAACATTGCGTAGGGTATCCACTCGTCCCAGTCTGTCTGGTCGGCATTTATATAGTGTCTTAAATATTCGGCTAAAGTACGGTATAATCGTTCTAATGCTCCGTTGCTTTCAGGGTGATAAGTTGTCGTTTGAATTTTATCGATTTTAAGTAATGTGCACGTATTTTTAAATATTTCGCTTACAAAATTTGTTCCTTGATCGGTTAAAATTTTTTCGGGGATCCCGTATTCGAAAATTATTTTTGTGTCAAATTCTTTCGCGATCGTGTTAGCCTCTTGATTTGCGATCGGTATCGCTTTGCTAAATTTGGTTAAATTATTATGAAAAGTTAGTAAATATTTATTTCCGTTGTTAGTTATGGTTAATGGTCCGACTATATCTAGCGCGCATTTTTTGAATGGTTTACTCAGCGTGTCCGTAATAATGAGAGGTGCTTTGACTCGTCGCGATAATTTATTTTTCTGGCAAGACTCGCATTTCGAGATATATTTTTCGACATTTCTTGTTAACCCTGGCCAGTTATGATTTAATCGAATTCTTTTTATTGTACGTTCGATTCCCTGATGTCCTCCTGTGGGCGCATCGTGATATTCGTAGAGTATTTGTTGTTTCTCCTCTTCGGTATATACTCTTGCGTTATCGGCGAGTTTTTCTTCTTCTTCGTTTTCCTCTTCTTTTATTTTGAAGATTTCTTTCTTTCTTCCCTCGGTGACATCTCGAGTTACGTGTCGGCTTAGCGCGTCAGCGTTCGCGTTTGCTCGTCCGGCCTTGTGGATGATCTCGTAATCATACTCTTCTAATTTTAATCTCCAGCGGATGAGTCTCGATCCGGGATCCGTGACGTTAAATAGCCAAATTAGAGGTTTATGGTCGGTTATTCTTTTAAATTTTGTTCTATAGATATATGGTCGAAAATGTTTAACTGCCCAGATGATCGCTAACAATTCTTTTTCGGTCGTATTATAATTTTGCTCCGCGCGAGATAACACTCGGCTGGCGTAAGCGATAGGTCGGTCCTTGCCTACCGGTCCCTGTGACAGCACGGCTCCGATTGCATAGTCAGAGGCATCGGTGATCACGTTGAATTCTTCGTTGAAGTCCGGATATTTTAACACTGGCGCGGTCATTAATTTTTCCTTTAGGGTGTCGAACGCGATTTGTTTTTCGTTTCTCCATACGAAAACTTCCGTCTTTTTTGTTAGTTTTGTTAACAGTTTCGCGATTCGCGAGAAATCTTCAATGTATTTGCGATAGTAGCCCGGTAGTCCGATAAATGATTGTATGTCTTTTACTTTTCGTGGCGTCGGAAAATTTTTTACCGCTTTTAATTTTGACGGATCGGGTAGTATGCCGTTCTCGGAAATAATATGTCCTAAGTATATTACTTCTTTACGTAAAAATTCGCATTTTTCCGGCTGTGGTTTTAAATTATGTTTTCGTAATCTCTGTAGTACTTCCGCGAGTCTTCTGTTATGATCCTCTAAGCTGGATCCGTATATAACGATATCGTCGAGATAAACGAGACATCTGAGCCCTTGTATCCCTGTTAGTACCGAATTCATTAATCGTTGGAAGGTCGCAAGCGCGTTTTTTAATCCAAACGGCATTCGGTTGAACTTGTAGTGTCCATAGGGGGTTGAAAAGGCGGTTTTATTTTTATCGCGCTCGTCCATCGGTATCTGGTGATATCCTGATGCTAGATCAAGCGTCGTAAAATATTTGGCGTTCCCTAACTGGTCCAATATATCGGTAATATTAGGCAGGGGAAATGAGTCGCTTATAGTTAAATTGTTAACTTTTCGGAAGTCTACTACTACCCTGAATCTTGGTTTTCCTGACGCATAGGCTTTTTTCGACACTACTAATAATGGAGCATTCCATTGGCTTACGCTTCTTCTAATAATTCCGTCTTTTAGCATTTCTTGAACTTGCTTATTTACTTCTGCTTTATACTTCTCGGGAAGACGATATGGTCTTACGTTGACGGGTGAGGTGTCGGCGCGCGTGTTTATCGCGTGGTCTAAGGTTGCAGTGCATGTTAGCGGCTCTCCGTTTAGATAAAATATATCATTATATTCTTCGCATATTTTTTGTATTGCTTTTCTTTCTTCTGGGTTTAAATAATCTGCGCGTAATAATTGTCAGATTCGTTCGTTGCGCGTTAATAAATTATGAGTGTCATCCGTGCGTATCGTATATACTTCGTGTGCGTTATCTTCGCATATGTCTTCTACGGTTACGAGCGGCGTACTAATCTCTACCGCGTTATCGATAGTATTATACTGACGGGACATCGGTAACTTTTTGGTTTCACGAGGCACCGTCCAATGAAGATTCCTGGCGCGGTTTCTTCTGCCTTTATCACGCCTATCTTATTACGATTCGTTGCCGCTTGTATTATTGTTTCGCTACGCGGTTTTAATTGAATTTTGTTGTACGGTCGTAATTTTAATATGGCGTTTCCTATTTGAAACTCCTGCTTTTTGTAGTCGCACGCGACTTGTTGTTTTTGTAGAAAATCAATTCCTATGATCCCTTCGTATTCCATCGGGAAGTCATCCTTTACGACATAAATCGCGTGTTTGATTTTTCGGCTGCCTAAATTGATAGTCGCGTAAAATTTTCCTATTGTTCGCGCTTTATGCCCGGTTATGCTGATCAAAGTTATTTTGTCGTTATATATCTCGGTTTCGCCTTTCAAATGTTTGACCTTTATTAGAGAGACAGTAGCACCAGAATCGTAGAGCATGTTAATCTTGCTGTTCTTTACTTCGCGTATTGGTAGAGTTATCAAGTTCAGACTCGCTGCCCCACGAGACGTCTGTCGCACGTGAGTTACCTGATATTCTATCGCGCGCGTCTTCTTATTCTTTCCTTCTTGCCGTTCTTCCTCGTCACTGCTATGCTCGGATTCGGTATTTCTTTTTCATGATTGCGGTTTCTTACGATTCTCAATTTTATTAATGCTTCGCGGTTTTTTATTATCAGTTCCTTTATCGCGGTCCGGTGTGTTTGTCTTCGGCCTTCCATTTAGAGTCCAACACTCGTCGCGATTATGTCCGCGTTTTTTACAATAATTGCAGAATTTCTCTATGGTATTTGCGCGAGGGGGCTTGTCCGGTTTGGGGAATGCGTATTTACTACTGCGGCAATCGCGTTCATAATGCCCCGATTTTCCGCATTTATAATATTGCGCGGTCGTACGTTGTCCTTGTCGCGTTTGTTGTTGCTCATTTTTATTTCTGTTGGGAAAATTATATGCTCGCGAAGTATTTGGTCCTAAGAGTTTTTCTTCCTCGCTTGCGCCGGTTATCGCTTCTTGGAGCGTCGCGTATCGCTGTGAGCGAACGAGGATCTTTAAATCGTCACGTAATTCGAGTTGGTAGTTGAGTAAGGCTTGCTTCTGTATGGTCTGTAGTATAGCGCGTTTGTGTGCGACGGTGTGATTTTCGCTTCTATCATTGAGTTATATAATTTCATTGCGAGTTTGTCGGCACGCTGTCCGAAAATTTGGGCCGTTTCGCCGGGTTTTTGTTTCAATGAATTGAACTCGAGTTGTAAGTGCGTGGTGCTTTGCTTGCTTTGATAAGAATTTTCGAGCTGTTGCTTTAATTCTTCGAATGTTTGTATATCTTTTGTCTCGAAATCTTGCATGGCTTTATCTTTTAATTTAGTATATAAGATTACTTGTACTAATGATTCTTCTTCCGCGGGATTAATGTTGTTTATAGCATAAGTACTTGCGTTTAGGAATTCTTTTAATCGGTTTTGCGAAGTTCCGTCAAATTCCGGAATCATCAATCTAGCTTCTTTTAATGGTAAAAAATTTGGTGCGGTACTCCGTCGATTTCTTATATCGCGTGCGGTCCGCCCATATGTCATATCTTCGCCCGAGCTATCGTTTTCTCGGGTTTCGCGTCGTGTAATCGTGTAGTCGTGTAGTCGTGTTTTCCACTCGTGTTATCCGTCGATTATAGTGGTGTTCGTTTGTGTGTGCAATAACGTCTATTCATTCGCATTTCGTAATGTATTAATCTCCGTTCGCATTTCGCGTATGCTTTGCATTAATTCGCGCAATAGCCGGTTATCTGCACGTCTATTTTGGTTCGCGGGTGGCTCATGTACATCGACTTCTATGAGTTGCTCATTTCGACGGGGTAGACTATTTCTAAGCTGGTTTATTTCCCTATCGACGGCGTCGTCGGGTACGTTCGCCTTTTCGTTCGGGGGTGTATGCATTATTGACATATCGCTTTCGGATGAATCGAAATCGCTACTATCGTACGTAGTTGACCATCCGTTTTTCTGCGACGCGTTGCTAAGCGTTCGGCTTACGCGTATTTTAATTTCTTCTCTAGTTTCGTTATAACTGTCAGTTCGCGCCTTTAGTATGTTTTCGTCAAAGCTATCGAAGGGGAACTCGTGTTTAGCGATTATGTTATCGGGTAATTTGGCTTCTTTATCACTTTCGCTCGAATATTCGTCTTCTAATTTTCTACGAACTCGCTCGAGATTTTCTAAAGTTCTTGGTAACGCTTGAATCGCTCGCTTCGCGGAATCGCTATGTAACCACGACTTGTTTAATATCGGTTGTTGGAGAGTTTCGTGTTCTTCCGACATTCACGCAGAAATATTATAAGGATCGGACTTACAGTATTACGGCTCGCATCTTTACGCTCTATATTGCTCGGTACGGCTCGGCTGCTGATGCAACTCGATCGCTCGTGGGCTGATAACGGCTGGCGGCTCGGTGCTCGTGCTTGATACGCAGGTCGTCGCTCGGTGATGACGCGCTGTCCGTGAGATTGTCGCAGGTCGGCGTTGTCCTTGGGACGTTGGCGATCCTACTCGATTCTCAGCTGCTTGCTTGTCGCTTTTCGTACTGCTTGCGTTGTCCGTCCTTCTCTCCCACTGTACTGTGGCTTCTGCTTATTTCCGTCAGCTGTTTTTCTAACTGGCGTGCCTGCTTCCACAGTTGTATATGTGTGTATTGCGGGTCTTAATTTTTAATATACTGCTTTTCGTGTTGTCCGTCGATTATTTCGACGTGCCTGATTTTTCTAATACTGTTGTATTGTTTTCAGGTCTTCTTCAGGTTCCTGCTGGTCCTGGCGGTCTGTCGGCGCAATCCCACCGCTGCCACCAATTTTGTTATGCCGTCGTACGTGCTTCGCGCGTGTCGCCCTGCGTTAGCGTTTTCGCGCGTTTGGCGAGAGCGGTGTTTTATGAGTAAAAAATATTTTATAATATTCTACAGTAAATTCTTATTCCTATTTGGTTATAGTCATTCAGACTATAACAAAAATATCACGATGCAAAGTCTCAATGTTAAATATTTTTATTTAAAAAACGTCCCGGTCATCATCTCCGTATCCTATCTCACAGAAAATTTACGTTTCTCATGTTTCAACACAAGATGGCGCTAGTGTCCAGTCACAGTATATGTAATTAAACAATATTCTAAAGTTAATTTTAAAATTTAGCAGCGCCAAGATTTGTTTTAATTAAAACTTTTAATTTTTTTTATTTGTATTAATTTTTAATTTTTGTATGATTCTATATGGATTTGCAACTTTAAGCGCAAATCGAAGTTTAGCTCATATCACCGGGTGCTTCGAAAGCGAAGTCTATAATTATACGACTCTATATGAGTTTGCAACTTCAATTTTTTATTGGTATAAGTTTCTACTTTCACTTGCTGCAATTTTTTTGATATTATCTTTTTTACAACGATCCCACATAGATTTGCAACTTTAAT
This sequence comes from Prenolepis imparis, assembly GCF_030444845.1. Classification (NCBI taxonomy): domain Eukaryota; kingdom Metazoa; phylum Arthropoda; class Insecta; order Hymenoptera; family Formicidae; genus Prenolepis; species Prenolepis imparis. The sequence continues at coordinate 1,098,625 of NW_028141176.1, forward strand.
TTTTCACTGGTGCGCGTGTACTTGACGCCTTTTTTTGAAAAGGTAGTACCAACGATTAAAAAGGTTTAATGTTGTAACGGTCGCTTTTCGCGAGCTCGGAATAACTCGGTCGGGATCAGGGCTCGTAAAAAGGGTGAGACAACGAACGTAACGGTTATTGGTAACAATAGTAATTTATTAATTTAGGTGTCGGTATGTACAAGTGTGCGTGTGTGTGCGTGTGTGGGTGTGTAACGCCGGTCGTTAAAGCCCGTGTATTATGCGGGCCTTTAAATCGCTTCGATTGTGTTTACGTCGCCCGCGAGACGCGGGGTCGGCGCGGCGAGCGGGACGCTCGGTGTTGTCGCGGCGCGAGTCGGCGCGAGTAGAACAACGCGTCAGCTGAGAGCGGCCGCTCTCTTCGATATATCGAAGAGAGCGCAATCGAACGGCGCGCGTATTTAGTCGGATTTCGCGGACCGTGATTTCGGCGTGGACGCGACGAATCGGCGTGTCACGGCCGTCCGTATGGGTGTCGGGGGGAGGAACGCACTGACGGTCGAGAACCCTCGACGGAGGCGGCGGAGCTCCACCCGCTGACGTCAGCGCGCTGTTTGCGGGGTGCGGTCGGAAACCCCGGACTCCCGAGAATAGCTCGGGGGAGACAGAGTACCCTCTACCTCGAAGTCAGGGAACGGTGGAGGCGGAAGCCGGTAGTTCGGAGCACGGAGATTATCTCCGCAGAGGCAGCGTACGCGTCTACCTCGGGCTCTTTTTCCGGGCGGAAGGATTCTCCGATACGACGGAGTCGGAACGGTATCTGAGAGAGCTCTTATCGTGAGCTCTCTTTTTATATGGATCGAGTAACGGGATCGGAGGCTGGATCGAAGGAGGGGGAGTAGGGGTGGTACGACTCGGTTTATTTCGGCGCGCGTCGGGCGTTTTCGTGGAACCGTATTTAACGGTTGAATTAATTGTGGCGCTCAGCGCCTGCTGCCCTGCCCGGCCGGTGTTCGCCGGGCGCAGCCTTCCGACGGGTGGACGGTCGGGAACGATGCGGGGAGGCATCGTTACAATGTTATCCATCCAAAATATTAATGTAACAATTTAGTAATGCATTTCAAAATGTCGTTTTTGCGCGAAAATGCAAGCTTTATCGATGTGATATGGAACTTATTGCAGTACAAAGAACTCTCATTAATCTTATGTGAAATTGGATTTTGGTTAAATCAACTGTTTTTCTTATAGATAGATAGATAATTGTGTTTATTGTTCCCCTATGGGGTTTCAATTTACATAAATCTTATAATGTAGCTTACATCTAATCTTATGTCTAACGCCCGCCTGACCTCTGGCGATTCTCTCTCTCTCTCTTTCCTCCTTTTGCCTTTTACTTTTCGCCCTACTTCAAGTCTTAACAATCTCGCTACCTTCTTGTGCATACTCTTAATACTATCCTAGCCTAGTTTGGACCTCCGCTTCCGCTGTACTTTTTACTCTCTCTTCTACTCTCTTTCTTTTCCTCTCTTTACCTCCTCTCCCTCTCACTCCTCTCTCTCTCTCTCTCTCCCATTCTCACCCTCTCTTCCTCTTCTCTCTCACTCTCTCTTTCTTTCTCTCTCTCCTCCTCTTCTCTCCTTCCTTCCTTTCCTTCTCTTATCTCTTCTATCTCTCTCATTCACTCTTCTCCTTCTCCTCCACCTCCTAGTATTCTCTCTACCGCTTCCTGCCAGCTTTCCCCATTCCTTCTTTCCTCCACGTATTCCTGCCATACATGTTCCCACGTTTCTGCCTCCATTCCACATATCCTGCATTTCCTCTTTTCCTCCTCTTCCCAATACAATCCTTCTCTCATTTCGTTTCCCAATCTAAATCTGATCACTCTTCCACCTCACATCTGCCCACCCTTTTTTCAAATAATCCGGAATTTCCCCTCCTCCTATTCTTTTATACCATTTGTTATATTTTGATTCATCTGTTTTCTCTTTTCTCTCCTCTTTTTGTTTACTTAGTTCCCTTTCTTCTAACTCTGCAAATGTTACTCCCTCCTCTCTCCTTCCCCTAACTCCTCTCTTCCTCAAAAACTCCTCTCTCTCTTGTTCCCATTTCCCTATTATCTTTCCTCCCCTCCATCCTTTCTCCATTTCTTCCCAACATTTCCTTGCTATCTCTCCTCCTTTTCCTTCCTCCAGTCTTTTTTGAAAATTCCATGCCTTCTTCCCCGCCCTTCCTCTCATCATCCCTCTCTTTAATTCCTCCCTTATCATATACCCTGGTGTTCTGCTATCCACTCCCATTGTCCATCTCATAAACCTTTCATGCACCCCCTCTATCACTCTCCTTTCTTTCCACCCCCAAATTTCCGCCCCGTATCCCATTACTGTCCACACCAATGTACCATATAACCACAGCCTTCTTCCCCAATCTTTTCCCCACATTCTCTTTCCTATTCCCCATACCTCCCTCATAACTATTGCTGCTCTTTTCCCCCTTTCCTTTACTTGTTCTTCCATTTTTTTGTATCGTGTATCCTAAATATTTCATCGACTTTACTTCCTCCAATTTCTTTCCCTTCTATCTCCAATCTATTTTTTTATTTCTTCTCCCTTCTTTTCTAAACCTCATAACCTTTGTTTTCTCCTCATTCAACGTTAGCCCCTTCTCTTCTAAATACCTTTCTAATCTACTCAGCATAGCCCTCATCTCCTGTTCTTTTTCCGTCATTAAAACTATATCATCTGCGTATGACAGCGTGAACACTTTCCCTTCTCCTAATTTTACACCTCCCCATTTGCCTTTTCCCATTTCTTCCTCCAAATCTGCAATCAATAAATTAAAAAGCATTGGACTCAGTGGACACCCTTGTCTTACTCCCCTCGCCGTCCAAAATTCACCTCCCTCCCTTCCTTTCATTTTGACCCTACTTCTCGTCTCTCTCAACATCTCTTCTATTCTTATTATCAATCCTTCCCTTATCCCTTTCTCCCTCATCGCTTTTATTGCCTTCTCCCTGTCCACCGAGTCAAATGCTGCCCTCAGGTCTATAAAAGTCGCTACCATTTTGCCTCCTGCTCTTCCCAATTGCCTGTTAATTAGATAGTTTAGGGCATAAATCTGGTCTATGGTGCCCCTCCCCCTTCTAAAGCCCGTCTGACTTTTCGATAGTAGCCCTTTCTCTTCTACCTCTCTTCTTAATCTCTCTCCTAACATCGCCGTATATATTTTATATAATGATGGCATTAATGTGACCCCCCTGTATTCTTCTACTCTTTCCCCATTCCCTTTCTTTATGATCGGAATGATTATTCCGTCTTTCCATTCCTCTGGCCATCCCTCTCCTCTTCATATCCTATTACATATTGTCCATGCCCACCTTCTCATTTCCTCTCCCCAATACTTCCATACCTCATTTGGCATTCGTCCTTCCCCATGGCTTTCCCGTCCTTCAAACCTTCTATTACCCTCTTTACCTTTTCCCATTCTAACTCTGCCTCCTCCTGTTCTCTCCTCCTTTTTTCCCCTCCTTTCACTACCCTTCCTTCCACCCCTCCTAACAACCTCATGAAGTGTTCTTTCCATTCTTCCATATCTATTTCTTCATTTATTCCTCTCGGTTTTCTCACTCCGCTCTTCTCACTCACGCTCTTCACTTTCTCTCATTCACCTCTCGCTCCTCTATTTCTCTTATTTCTCCTCTCCACACTTTTCGCACTGTCACACCTAGCCCACCGGAAACGGAAGTCCTGCTGTTTTTCTTATATGTTGTAGCTTATGATCTGCTGAACAAAAGATGTAAAAGCCTCAAAGTTTAATAATGGACAGTTATTGAGTTATAACCAGTTAAACAACTCGCAGAGTTCGAGTTTTTCGTGTTTGACTGACTGTAAATCAGTCTGTTATTTATCTTTAACTGTCTATTATTAACTCTCTATTATTTATCTTTGAGTCTATTACATTTTTGTTCAGCAGGTCATAAGTTACAATATATGGGGTATTCCATACCAATTCAACTTTTTTCCCGACCATTTTTGATTTGCTTAATTTTTTTTAAGTTTCTGTATTGTATTGAAAGTAGCTTCCATAATTTTTTTAAAATTTTGGTAAATATTGACAAAAGGGGACCCAGCCCCAATCACCTTGACCTTGACATATGTTGTTAAGGTCATAGGCCTGAGTAACCTCCAACAAATTTTAGCCGTCGCTCCTTCTTAAGAAGAAAGTTATTAACAAAAAAAAGATTTGTAAAAATTAAAATTTGTACGTAGTCTAACAGTGAAAAACTTGATGACAGATTGAAAAGTAAGATCTAACAATCTTTCACTTGGACGAATCAAACAAGACTGTATCAACATGAAAATTCACAAATACAGAACATAAGAAATAAACACGAGAAAAAATGTAAACATTGCATAAAGGTCAAATATAAATACAAAGGTATGTGGAAACGTATGTCGAACGTATGTGGCAGTATACTAAACACACACACACGGGGGGGGTGCAAAGGGGGCCTTCGGCCGCACCCGCCCCGCCGGTAGGCAGGGTGGACCTCGCTTTACAACTTACAGCATGTGTCCATTGTGATTGAACTCTTCGCAATGCATCCCCTACCGGCGGGGAGGGTGCGGGAGGGGGGCCAAAGGCCCCCGTTGCACCCCCCGTGTGTGTGTGTGTGTGTGTGTGTGTGTGCATATACGTTTGTGATATTTTATATTTTCTTTGCAATTTTTTTTATTAATAACTTTTTATTAAACAACAAGCGACGGCTAAAATTTGTTGGAGGTTACTCAGTCCTATGACCTTGACAACATATGTCAAGGCCAAGGTGATTGGGGCTGGGTCCCCTTTTGTCAATATTTACCACCAAAATTATTTTTTTTCTTTAATAAGATTTCTTCTAAGATTTTTTTCAAAAAAATATATATCATTTTAGACATAAAAACAAAATTTTTGAGTTATTGGCAAAGAGGGGATTCAAATATTTTCGATTTTTTAAGACTATTTTTCGATTTTTTCAAAAATCGCACTTTTTGGTATTTTATACCATTCCGATTTTTTTATACCATTCCGAAAAAAATAAGTATTTACAAAATTAACAGGCACTTATTTTGAAGTTTTAAGAGTCAAAAAAAAAGAAAATTCCATATATTAATTTTTTCAATATTTTCTTCGAAAAATACATGTAAAGACAAAAAAATTACCACTTTATTAGTGATTGTAGGATGTCGGGAAAGAGATATAAAATAAGGTAATTCTTAATACATTGAAAACGGTGTTTATTACGCGAATTCGGTACGAAGAGAGAGCGCGACTCTCGACCGGGCGGTCGTCTTATATACAGTCGTCAAAACTAACCGATATTTCGAATCACGCCAATCACGCGAGGGCACGAATTCGACAATCTCTGAGACGACGAACGGATAAACATGTACGGAGGACATACGATACAAAAGAATATAAATACGGAGACAATGCCTTACACTAATACATGCCCGCAATAGTAAGACGGACGACGGATAAGATAAATAAGTCGAGTCCGTTAAATAAATGCCAACAGTTCGGCCATTCTGACATTAGGCCGTCCCGGCCTAACATAATTAAATGTCGCGAAATAAGTATTAATAAATTGTCGCATATCGGATGAGCGCATACTCGTGAAACATAATTACATTTTTACATATGGTCGCATCTGATCGGGCGCAACTACCCCGCTATACGGTCGTTGCGTCACCTGGAAACCGTCGATATCGCTTACAATATATCGGTCATAATCGAGCGCTTTCGTTATTACATACGGTCCTTTGAACTTCGGTATCAGCTTTTTGTTTATTCCGACCGTATTCTCTATATTTCGTATTTCCACATAATCGCCAGGTTGATATTTGCGTGCTGGTTTTCGTCGCAAATTATATCGCGCCGCACTTTGTTGTTGTGATTCTTTAGTTTTTATTTCGGCGTCGCGTCGAAGTCGATCGAGATCACGCTCTGCGTTTACATCAATCTGTACAAGGTCGCGTAGTACATCATTTGTTTTTCCTCTCTGTTCTAATCCGAACAGCAAACGAGCAGGTGTTTCGCCGGTTACACGGCAGACAGTATTATTTATCGCGTATTCTATTTCTTTTAGAGCACAATCCCATTTAGAGGGCGTTTCACACAATTTTGCTAGCATTGGTGTTATCATTCGATTAAATCGCTCTACCTGCCCGTTGGCTCTCGGTGTTCCGACGGCGACTAAAACGTGATCGATTAATATCGACTTTAAAAATTTACTAAATACCTCGGACGTAAAGCAAGTGCCTCGGTCTGAAATTAAACGCCTCGGTTGACTATATACGCGGAAATAATCACGAAGATGTCTAATAGTTTCCTCCGACGTCGTTGACTTGCATGGATAGAGTCTAATGAATTTTGTAAACGCATCGATAATGACGAGTAAATGCCGAAATCCCTTTCCGGTTTTTTCTAACGGCCCTAAATGATCAACGTGAATTGTCGCGAACGGAGAGTTTTCTTTTGGAATGCTAAATAAATAACCCTCCGTTTTACCGCTTGGCGGTGAAAATTCAATACAACGCAGACAGTTAAAAACGTATTCCTTGACTTTGTCTCGCATCCGCGGGAACCAATAAACTTTCGTTATGCTATCGACGACCTTGTCGACACCGACGTGACCCAGGTCGTCGTGACAAGTTCTAATTACGTTGTTTTCCATCGATTGTGGCACGTAAAACAATAATTTCCCATTTTTGTCCTTCCGATAGACCAATCCGTCGCGTAATTCATAATATTTCATCTCACTCTTTTCGAGTTCGTCACGCATTTTAATAATCTCCTCGTCGCGATCTTGGCAAATCGACAGAGTTCGCTCGAATGTATTGCCCTCGAGTACTAAAATACTGTGGCAGCGGCTAAGTGCGTCCACGTGGCTCATACGCCCCCCCGGGCGGTGAACGATTTCACAATCGTAGTCCTGTAAAAAGAGAGCCCATCGCGAAATCCGGGGATTCACGTCTTTTTTGTTAAGCGTGAGTCGAAAGCTGTCACAGTCGGTCATTACCTTAAATTTCCGTCCCGCAAGATAAATATGAAAACGTTTTATCGCGTACACGACCGCGAGACACTCTAACTCGAAGCTATGGTATTTCGCTTCGGTGGGCGTCGTTCTCTGGCTCCAAAATGAGATCGGACGCCACAATTCGTCGCTCTGTTTTTGGAGCAAAATTCCACCGAAACCGCTAACGCTCGCATCGCAATGCAGCTCCGTATCGGCATACGGCGAGTATATTGCTAATACCGGTCCGCTCGACAAGCGCTCCTTAAGTGTCTCGATTGCCGTGGTTTGTAGACTTTCGAATTTAAAATTCGCGTTTTTTCTGATCAAATCGTACAGCGGTTTCGCTATCACGGAAAATCCGGGAATAAACCGGCGGAAATAACTCGCCAAACCGATGAATCTCTGTACTTCCTTCGCGTTACGCGGGATCGGGTAATTCAGCACTGATTCGATGTTTTCATCGCTCGGGCGTATGCCGTTCTGACTCACGCAATATCCCAAATATTTGACCTCTGTTCGCGCAAAGCAGCATTTGTCGAGGCGAAATTGCAAACGAAATCGACCGGCCGACTCGAAAACCTCCCGTAAGATCTCGATGTGCTCGTCTAGGCTTTCCGTCGCGACCAAGATATCGTCTAAATATAATAATATTTTATTTTCTCTAATTAATGACGCAAACACCATATGTACAAAGCGCTGAAACACACGCGGCACGTTCGTCAATCCAAACGGCATACGTAGATATTCAAACTGCCCCAGCGGTGTCACAAATGACGTATACTTTATCGACGCGGGATGCATCCTGACGTGATGGAATCCATCCTTTAAGTCTAAAATCGAGAAATATTTTTTGCTTCTCAAGCGATCAATATTATCGTCGATCAATTCCGTGGGGAAATTATCTCGCACCGTGATTTTGTTCAGTTCGCGATAATCGACGCACAAACGAAGACTTCCGTCTTTTTTTCTAACGAGCACGATGGGACTTGCATACGGGGAATCACTGTGCCGTATGGTTCCATCACTCAAGAGCCTGTCTAAAACATCGCGCAAAGCCTCTTTGTCAGCGAATGACAACCTCCGCGGGCGCGACGCTATCGGCTGTTCATGCTTCAACGCGATGGTCATCTCGAAGTCGGGCGCGCCGCTCTCCGCCCGCAAGCAACCGAGGTAACATGCCTCGTACGCCTCGCAAATCTCTCTGACGCCCTTCTCGCCAATACCTTCGTCGATTCGGAGTTCGTCACGCACATTAACCGAATCGTCACAACTCTCGATTGCCATAATTTCGTCAAAAGTACTCGGCTCCTCAATCGCTACGATCTCTATAGTTTTTCCGAACGTAACTTGTATCGACGGACACGTCAAAAAATCTCTTCCGAGAAGGACATTATAAGTCATTGCTTCGTCCGGTACTGTATAAAACTTTATTTTAGTTTGGACGCCACAGACCTTTACAATGCTATAAAAAATACTATTTATGCGAAGTAAAGAGCCGTTAATACCGCGAAATTGATTTTCGCTTTGATCGACCGGCGAACACAATTTTTCTGGGACGCTGCTACTTTTAATTAAGCTGACCGGTGATCCCGAGTCAACCACCGCGCCGTCGGTACAATTAAAATCCGCGCCCTCGTCCGCCGCGAAAATATCTACATCCGCAATATACGGTCCAGGAAGCGCGGCAGGTCGAACCGCGTCCGCCAACACGATCTCCGCCGATCCCGCCGCCGGACTCGCCACCGCCGGCCGCCCACGCCTAGGGCATCCCGCCGCCAAGTGTCCCGACGCCCCGCAAACATAACATGCGCGATCCGTCGGCGGCCGTCCGCAACGTGCCGCGATATGGCCTACCTCACCGCAGCGAAAACACCGCGTCCGCCCTGATCCCGGCAGCCCGGCTCTCCCGTCGGCAGCTGGCCCCACACCGCCTCCTCGGCCCTCCGCCCGTCCTGGTCCCACCGACGCCGCTCCCGATCCTCCACCGACAGCGGGTCTCGCTCCCCCGGGCGGCCCCATTCTTCTGTCTCCGCGCTCGAACACGATGCTCTCGAAGGCCTCCAGCAGCTCCGTTCCCGACCGGAACCTCATCAGACGCGCCTGGTTCCGCACGTTCGTAATGCCCTCAATTACGTGGTCAAGGAGCTCGTCCTCAGCCACCGGGACACGATTAGCAAGGATTACCTTCTCGTGATAATAATTGCTAAATGGCTCGTCGCCCCTCCACATGCGAGCCTCGAATTTTCTCCGGAGCGTGATCCTCGCCGGACGCAGGTCGAACATTCGCGCCATTTCTCCCAGCAGCTCCTCTATTCCTAACGCAAGGTGTTCGGTTTTGGAATAGAACCAGGTCAATGCCCGTCCCTTCAAACGAGAGCCGATCAGGATCCTGGTGGCGCTTTCGTCAAGACGATAGGTGTCCCTGAGGAGTTCGAGCTGACTCCTCCACCTCCAAAACGTACTCTCGCTCGCGTCAAATTCCGGCAGCAACTCCCTGACGCCTCTAAAACTTTCACCACCGGATGATCCCGTTGATACCACCGATGAGCCACGAAGCAGCTCTCTCTCCCTTTGTAAAAATGATCTCTCTCTCTCCCACAACTCTCTTTCTCTTCGCAGAAGATTTAACTCGGCGCGTTCTAAATTTCCGAGGAGAGTGGACGAGGCGCCTCCATGCTCTCGCACCGCCGCATCCCGCCTCGCCGCAGTCCTCTCCAACACGGCCTCCTCCGCAGCAAACTCCTCCAAGAAGTCGTCCTCCGCCGCGACCTCCCCCACCGGGGTCTCTCCCATCTCACTCTCCATCTCCGGGCGCGAGGCACCCGTTGAGCGCCACTCTTCTAGCTGCTTGCTCAATTCGGCCCACACGCCCGGATCGCCGATCTTCTCAAGCCTCTGGATCAACTCCGCCTTCGATCCTCCCGACGGCAGCCCTTTCGCCCGTAAAGCCGATTTTAATTCCACCACCGTGAAATTATTACCTGGCGTACTCATAATACACTTTTCTTCTTTTTCTTCTTTTTTCTTTTTTTTTTCACCGAGCAATCGACACGTGAACAGAATCCCACTTCTGATAAACTGTAGGATGTCGGGAAAGAGATATAAAATAAGGTAATTCTTAATACGTTGAAAACGGTGTTTATTACGCGAATTCGGTACGAAGAGAGAGCGCGACTCTCGACCGGGCGGTCGTCTTATATACAGTCGTCAAAACTAACCGATATTTCGAATCACGCCAATCACGCGAGGGCACGAATTCGACAATCTCTGAGACGACGAACGGATAAACATGTACGGAGGACATACGATACAAAAGAATATAAATACGGAGACAATGCCTTACACTAATACATGCCCGCAATAGTAAGACGGACGACGGATAAGATAAATAAGTCGAGTCCGTTAAATAAATGCCAACATGATAATATTTTTATTTTTCTTTAAGTTATAAATATGTGAAATTTTCGGGAATTGTTAAAATAAATTTTTAAAAAAATGTGTAACTCGGAAATCGATAAAGATAAAAATTTTAAAATGGAAGCTACTTTCAATAGATACAAAAACAAAAAATTAAGCAAATCAAAAATGGTCGAGGAAAAGAGTCATTGATTTGGTATGGAATGCCCCATATGAAAAAAAAAACAAATGATTATCAAGATCCAATTTTATATAAGATTAGTGCAGGGTTTTTGAATCTTTTAGTATAAAATATTTCTAGCCAAACTTTATATAATATCTTTTTCTTATTTCCACTTATAGAATATCCTTCCGCAATGATTAAAAATTCCACCCTGTATATACATGTAATATATTGATTGCCATTGTGTACTATACATTGTATAGATTGTACAAATTGTATGCATTGTATACATATTGTCTTTCATAAGCTGCGTCCTCACTGGAGCAACAACGAGCAACTTTTTGTTGATGTTCCATGTTTCTTAAAAAAGTCGCTAGTTTGTCGCCAAAAGTTTCTTAAAGTTCCTTACTGTTTCTGTTGCCAGCGACAAAAATGTTTCCATTCGAAACAGTAAAGATAAAGAAAAGATAAAGGAAAAATTAATAGTACGCGTCAACGCGATAGGAACAAATGTTGTAGTGTAGATATTCACTTGCCAGTGACACAGTCGCGATACGGTCGCATTATTAAAATATCTCACAATCAGATGAAATGGGATACTGAATTAATTATAAAATTAATAGAAGAACATAAGAAGTGTTTATATAGGCATCTTCCAATAAAATATATAAATGTAAAAACGCAAAAATAGATGCTTGGAATAAAATTTCAAAAGTTGTTGGTGCCGGTATGGCAGAACAAACAATACAAAGAATAGAAAATTTGATTAGCCAATTTTATAGGAAACAAAAGTAAATGCGTTCAATGAAAAAATAAGGAGCTAGAGCCATATGTATTTGTAAATAATTTGCTAATAATCTCATGTTATATCTATGAAATGAAAATATGGTCCGTGAATGTAGTGATGGAGGTCTTGATGAAACTGAGGTATATAATTATAGTTTATAATTCATTTATATAATTATATCTATATCAATCTATATATTTATTTAATTTAACTTTAAAGTTATTTTATGTAATAAAACATAATTAATAATTTTTTTACCATGGAATTTGATTTTCGGATCGGACATAAAATAATCAATAAATTTTTTTGAACATTTTGCGCTTCTTGCAATAAATTGCGTAGTTTTCTACCAATAAAAACAGGACTTCCGTTTCCGGTGTCAACAGTACTAATTGTGGAGAAAGTAGTGGGTGCCTGTGAGTAGGAGAATAGGTGGTTTATAAGCGAGAAGGAGGTGAGAGAGAAGTTAGAGTGATAAAGCAGAGTGAGTGCATGTGGATAGAGTGCAGGTGGGTCGTGAGACCGCGAGAAAGAGGCATAGAAAGGGCGTGAAGTTAATGGTTGGGAGTGAGTCAGTAGATAGTGTGGAAGGCGAGGGTGACAGGGGGAGTGGAAAGGAAGCTATGGAGTTTAGGTGCCGTGGGGATCGCAAGAGGGAGCGAGCGACCGGAGCGTGGCTAGAGAGTTAGTAGTAGGTGGCGTGTAAGGATACCAGAAGGCATAGAACAAGGAATAGAGAGAAGAAAAAATGGATGAGGTGGTAAAGCTGAAAAGTAATAAGGCGAAGGACAAAAGAGGGAGCTTGGGGACAATTGAGGATATGCTAAAAAGGAAAAGAGAGACGTCGGATAAAACGAATTTAGGAGGAATGGACTGGGGGGCGACGAGTCGGCATGGGATACAACATCCTCGCCGTTCCCCACCAAACGCCCGTGAAGGACACTCGTAGTGGTTTTAGCGTTGGTATACTTCGCCCCATCACGGGAAGGATTCGTCCTTCCTGGGATGGGTAGAAGGAGTCCCGCATAACCCCCTGCTTCCTTACCCGAGAAAAGGGAGTACCTATAAAAGGTTTCCACTGCGTTAAAAAAAAAAAAAAAGGAGGATAGAATGGAAGGGAAGGAGATGAGGGGTGGGCATTCAGGAAGTGTAAAGCTAACACGATTGCCGGAAAAAGGGAAAAGGGTGGGAACGGAGGAGTGAAGGGAATATTTTAGAGAAATGAATAGGGAATTCAAAGAGGAGATCTTAGCTGGGTTGACGGATATAAAAAGGGAGATTAAAGAGGAAATCAAAGAAGGAATTAGAGAGCAGGCAGAGATAAGGAAGGAATTGAGAGAATTAAAGGAAGAACTGGGTGAAAAGGAAAAAGATGGGAGTCGGAGAGGGAAGATATGAGAGAAAGGCTGAAAGAAATGGAGAGAAGGATGAAAAAAGCAGAGTCTGAGAGGAAGATAGGCAGGATGGAGGAGTGTAGCGCAAGGAATATTGTGATAAAGGGAATAAAGGGGAGGGAATGGAGTATACAATAATATACAATAATTTCTTTCGTAGGCAGTGTTATCCTTTGGATTGGAGAGATTTTATTGTGTTTTTTATCCCGAAAGACCAGACAAAAAGAAAGTATAAACCGATATCTTTATCAGTTTGTTTGAGCAAGATAATGGAGAGAATGGTCAATAATAGATTGATATGGTGGTGTGAAATGTTCTCGGTTTTCCATATTTCTTTGGTTTTAGACGAAGTAGGTCTTGTATCGACAATTTAGTTATTCTGCAGTCAGGCATACTTTTGGGCAAAGAAAAGAAACAGATCATGTCAGCTGCTTTTCTTGATGTAAAAGCGGCTTATAATGGAGTATTAGTTACATTTTACTGGATAGATTAGCTAAGTTGGGTCTATCTTCGAATATTTTGGCTTTTGTGCAAAATTTGGTTTATATGCGCAGGATGATTTGTAGATTTGAAGAGATTGATGAAGTTAGATGGGCATTTAGAAGCCTCCCACAAGCGAGTGTTTTGAGTCCACTTTTATACAACATTTACGTTACAGATTTAAATAGATGTTGCGTCCCGGGATGCCGTATAATTCAATATGCAGATAACATTTGTATTTTCACTAGTAATGATAATCATGATAAAAATGCCATTATTTTGAAGAACACTTTAGTGAATATTAATAACAAGTTGGCGGAGTTGGGTTTAAGTCTTTCAATAGATAAAACGAAACTATGTAATTTTTACCTCTGCTCAAGAACTTTAAGAGGATTGAAAAGAGTAATTAGAATAGGTGATATAGAGATTGAGGCATTTAATGATGTTGGCTTTCTAGGTATGATTTTTACTTCCAGATTAAAGTGGAATTTGCAGATTAATCACTTGTGGAAAAGTTGTCAGAGCTTAATTAAGATATTGTCATGTTTTGTCATACTTGGTGGGGAGCGGATCTTTACCTTCTTAGGAATATTTATATAGCCTTGATAAGGTCTAGAATTGATTACGGGTGCTTTCTTCTTCATGATATTTAAAAAAATCTTAGGTTAAAGTTGGATAGGATCCAATTTAAAGCTTTGAGAATTTTGCTGGGTTTGAGAGCCTCATCCCCAACGAATTTTATTTTGGGTGAGATGAAAGAACCTCCGCTCTTTCTTAGAAGTGAATTTTTATGCAGGAACTATACGGCAAGAGTTTTAACTCAGTCTAATCATCCAATTATTGCCATTTTAGATGAATGGGAAAATCATTTTCTTGGGGTTACTTAAGATGCAACTAGTAGAACTCCTTTACTATTTCAAATGTACATCAGTTTAAGAAATGTAGCCGGTCGTATAGAGCGGGATTCAATTCCTATGTGTTATAGAGTGCCATATGAGTCCATGATTTTTATACCTCATGTGGATTTTTTGTCGGGATTAAATTTTGACAAAGATGCGAATTGTGAATTTTTTTTCTTCGACCTTTTTGGGGTGGAGTACCGAATAGGTAAACCCTCCGATTTTTTTGAAACTACACTATTTTTTGTATTTTTGAACGCTGATTACGAATATGATAATGAAAATTTGCGACAAGGTCATTTTCAAGGTCAAAACTAAAAAAAACTGAAAAAATATAACTTTTTAGATATTATTTCGATAAATATTGATGTAAGAAAAAAATGTTTCAAATAAAAGTTGTAGTTCTTGTAAAAATACATCATTTATGTTCTATACATTTTTTGCGTAAAAGTTTTCGAGAAAATCGATGTTAAAGACTAAAAACGGCGGGTAAAGTTCCGAAAAGTCACCTCTGATTTTTTTGAAACTCAGTATTCTTACGTATTTTGATCCACTGATTACGAATATCATAGTGAAAATTGGCGCATCTCTCATTTTCATAGTGAAAATCATGAAAAACCCATAAAAATTTTAGATCTTACAGAGAAAAACATTTTATGTCCTATTAATTTTTACCGTACGAGTGATAGTTTTCAACAAAAACGATGGAATCTAAATCTTATATCTGTTCTCCCATCTAAGCATGTACTTTGCAGTACATATACGATTCCACATGGGTTTACAACTTTCCACGTAGAGCGAGGTTCCACGCAAACCTATTTATCTAGTTTTTCGGTAGTGGAGCCCCCCGCAGGGGGGCGAAACCCACTGTTTCCACGCATACACTTTTCCACGCGAAGCGAGGTTCCACATGGGTTTGCAACTTTCCACGCAGAGCGAGATTCCACGCAAACCTATTTGTCTAGTTTTTCGATAGTGGAGCCCCCCGCAGGGGGGCGGAACCCACTGTTTCCATGCATACACTTTTCCACGCGAAGCGAGGTTCCATATGGGTTTGCAACTTTCCACGCAGAGCGAGGTTCCACGCAAACCTATTTGTCTAGTTTTTCGGTAGTGGAGCCCCCCGCAGGGGGGCGGAACCCACTGTTTCCACGCATACACTTTTCCACGCGAAGTATTAAAAAATATTAAAAATATAAAAAAATTATAAAAAAATATAAAAATTATAAAAAGAAAAAAATGGAGTCAGTTCTTCGTCACATCCTTGTCGTTGACTCCGGGTTCGGCTGAGAACGAAGAATATATTGATGTTTGAGAGGGTTTTTCTTATCTAATTTTTTTCGAAAACTATCAGTTTTACGCAAAAAATGTATAGAACATAAATGATGTATTTTTATAAGAACTGCAACTTTTATTTGAAACATTTTTTTGTTACATCAATATTTATTGAAATAATGTCTAAAAAGTTATATTTTTCAGTTTTTTTGAGTTTTGACCTTGAAAATGACCTTGTCGCAAATTTTCATTATCATATTCGTAATCAGCGTTCAAAAATACAAAAAATAGTGTAGTTTCAAAAAAATCGGAGGGTCCACTTATTCGGAACTTTATCCCATTTTTGAGGCAGAGATTAAAGAAACTTTGTATTTATACAGATGGTTCTAAACATTTATATTCGGAAACCTCCGAGGTGGTGAGGGAGGTCTCTGCTACAGGTGCGGAGACCCCTCGCACACCACCAACCGGTGTTCGACTCCGCCGAGGTGTCCGCTCTGTTCTGGGGCAGGTCGGCGGGTCGACCATCGTCTTGGTGGCAAGGGGTGCAGGGGCAAGAGACCCGTTGTAGAGGTTGAGCTCCCGGTGCCCCACTCGCGGTTGGACGGGTCGAGGGAGGACGTTCGGCCGAGAAGGAGCAGGCGCCCGGGCGTCCCGACGGAAAGACGGCCAAGGATCTGCACGCTGCCTCCAGCAGTCTCCCGCGGGGGGGGGGTGGAGTTGCAGGGCGGAGGAGGGTTGGTTCGGGGCTTGCCTCGACGCCGCTCCCTCCGGCTAGTCTCGCCTTCAGGGATTGATATGGTCCAGAGTGGTGAAGATTGCCGAAGACTGTCGTGGTCGTCTGTAACGTTCCTTACTCGTTTGTGCCGTTTTTAATCATGTTTTCTTTTCAGTTGGCTTTGGCGCTTGGTCGTCTGGGTGGTGACCCGCCACCACCTCTTTCGATTCCGAGGGCGAGGAGCTTCTGGATCCTTGATCCGGGGGTAACCCTCGCCCTCTCAGCGTTTGTTAGCGTGCCTGAAAAGGCACGTTGACCGTGGGGGTCTTTACGGCCCGTTACTAAGGTGGACCGGGGGAGGTTTAACTGGCGAGTCTTGGACTCGCCTAGAATTGCCCCTCCCCCTTTCAGCGAGTGGCGGGCTTGCCCGCATCGTGATTAAGGGTCGCCCAGGCGGCCCCGTCCGGGAGGCAGAGAAAGGGAGTGAGGGCTCCTAATCCCATTGCACGTCACCCCCGGGACGAAGGGGGAGTTGGCAAGTAATCCTGCCGCTCCCCAAAGCCGCCCTCCAAGGAAGAGTGGGCAGGGAGGTTACGGGGAGCTCTCGAGGGTGCACCCCTGAGTACGAGCCTGGAAACTGATAAGGCCAATAGGAAGACACCTGAAGTAATGCGTTAGCGGTTCCTGGTAGGTCCTCAAAAAGCGCATGGGATTACCGGTAGTTTTTAGTGAGTATTGGGTCCGACCCTTCGAGTTAGGACCGCGAGTACCACACTACCACGGTAAGGCCTTCGGTCCGACCTCCCTCAAGGGGCCGTGGTGTAACTTGGGAGGGCCCGACGGTCGAGTGCGTCGGATGTATGCGGGAATTGTTAATGCGGTGGCCCTATACGGAGCACCCATATGGGCAGAGGTTGCGAATACCACCCGAAAGATCAGGGACGCACTGCGACGTATACAGCGGCGCATAGCGATCAGGGTAATTCGCGGCTACAGAACGGTCTCGCACGCGGCGGCCACGACTCTGGCCGGGCTCCCGCCGATGGAGCAGGTCACGGGGATGTACGAAGAAACGTACATCCAGACGCGGGAGCTCCAGAGGCGAAATGTCAAGTTAACGGCTAGAGTCAAAGGCATCATGAGGGTCCAGGCCCGACGACGTCTCCTGGAAAGGTGGAGGGAATATCTTGCCAATATTCCCGAGACCAACTCAGGGAGAAGAGTCGTCGGGGCCGTGCGTCCAGTATTAGAAGAGTGAGTGGAAAGGACGCACGGCGAGGTGTCGTACCGTCTTGCGCAGATAATAACGGGGCATGGATGCTTCGCTGACTTTCTGTGCAAGATCGGTAAGGAGCGGACGACCCACTGCCACCACTGTTGAGATGAATTGGACACCGCGCAACACACATTGGCCCATTGTTTAGCATGGGCCGATGAGCGCGGTGTCCTTACGGCGGCGGTGGGTGAAGACCTCTCACTGTCGGTCATCATTCCAAAGATGATTGACAGTGAAGAGGCTTGGAAGGCGGTCTCCTCCTTCTGCGAAACAGTAATGTTGCAGAAGGAGGAGGCCGAAAGGGAGTGCGAACGCGCCCCACGAAGTGACGGGAACAGTGGCGACGGAGACGGGGGAACACCTGCGCCTCGCAGGTTGCGACCCCGTCGCCGAAACCCGCGGCACCTGCCGAGGCCGGGAGAGAGAAGAAGACCGGGGGGGGACGGAGGAGGCGATTATAGCCGAACCTGAATCCTCCCCTCGGAAATAGGCCTCACGGGAAGGAGCAAACGAGTGGTCCTCTAGATATAACAGGAGGACCACCTGAGCTGCAACGTGCGGCAAGCTCTACCCCCCTGTGTGAAGGAGGTAGTCCACTACTAGGACTACCTCAGTAAACCCACATAGTGGGAGGGGGATCAGGCTTCGTGTGGGAAACCCGAACCTGGTCCCGTCCTTCATGGGGATATAGTTGTATCCCCCAGGGGGGCGCGGTGCGGAAGTGTGGCCCCTCCGCACCGCAAACTGTCGGGAAGACAAGTCCCTCGCCAAGTCAACATGGCGAGGGACAGGGAGTCGCAGTAACCAAACGCAGTGACTCCCACGGGATAGTCAGGCGGGGGTTTCCCGGAAGTAGTGCAATCGCCAGATTCCCGGGAAACCCCTACAACGTCCGAGGTGGCCACCGTGTGGGTTTTAGTGCGGTAAGCTTGGGCCCCCTAGCCGAACCATTCGTGGCTCGGTTAAGGGGAGCAAGCAGTCCCACCTAACCCATGCTTCTTTCCCGAGGGGAATGGGTATCCATAAAGGATTTCCTTCACGTAAAAAAAAAAAAAAAAAAAAAAGAAAAAAGGGCCGTGGTGTGCGTAGTGCGTAAACGCATTTTCCATAAAAAAAAAATATAAAGGAGGTTAGAAGAGTAGGGGTAAGGAATAAAGACGGATCAGGCATGGTGGTAGTGAAATTGGGAAACATAAATTTAAAGAAGGAGATAATGGAAAAAAAAGACTAAGGGGGAGGGATGAAAGGATAGAGGAGAATCTTATATGGAAGAAGAAAATGATAGGTCTGTGAAGTTGGCACCCCGAAATGCAAATTTTTACAAAATTTATATGGCATTTGATTGGTGTCCATAACTTGTCCATAGATAATCTTTTTTTGTCCACCTTGCAAAAAAAATTAAAAATAAAAAAAAATTGAACAAATTTTATCATGAGCACCCCTAGATGCGTTTTTTTTTAAATTATGTATGTATTTCGATTGTCCATTATTTGTTCACGTTTGACCACAAATAATCAATCTTTTGTCCACCTTGTAAATAAAAATTAAAAATAAACAAAAATTCAGCAATCAATTTCATCATAAGCATGCCAAGTGCATTTATTTAAAAATTATAAATGGATTCCGATTGTCCATTATTTGTCTACATTTGTCCATAAATAATCGTTTTTGTCCACTTTAAAAATAAATTAAAAATAAATTAAAAATTAAATTAAAAACAAAAAACGAACAAATTTTATCGTATTTCTAATAAATGTGTTTTTTTTTCTACAATTATACAATGGATTCCGATTGTTTATCATTTATCTATAAATGATTGTCTTTGATCCATCTTGCAAATAAAAATTAAAAATAAACAAAAAATTTAAACAAATTTTATTTTATAAGCATAATAAAAAATCCTTAAGTGTTCTTTTTAAATTGTGTATAAAATTGGATTTTCCACAATGTTCACAATTTATATATAAATAATTGTTTATTGTCGATTATTAAAGAGAATTGCAAACAACTTATCTCAAAATATATCTTAATAAAATATTTTTTATTAACATAATAGTTACTTATCATTAATACGTATATTTTTTATAACACGTAATATTTTTTATCGACATAAAAAATACATTTAAAAGGCATTTTAATTAATGTTTTTTAAAATTATTATTAAAAAATTGCACATAATTTCAAAAATTCAAAGAATAAGTGTAAATAAAGATAATCTAAAGATAATCTAAAAATAAAACTAAAATTAAAAAACAAAATATTTCAAATGGGAGAAGAAGCATGCCAATTCTATAGTAAAATAAAATAAAACTTAATTTTAGGGTCTATACGCGCAAAATTACGAAAATAATGCAGTTTAAATAGTAAAAATAATAGTTAAAAATGCTTAAAACTATTAATTTATCATCTATGTTAATAAATGATTTTTATGTACTGTGACGTGGTCGTCCCGACTCACGTGCACTCCCTATCGCGGGGCGAAAGCCGAGCGGCCGCGCCAAGAGAGCGAGCGAAAAATGAGCGAGAATGAGAACCCCGAGAGACTTAACGCCGCGAAAAGTAATAGCTTATTAACGAGTTTTTGTTTCTTTTATTTTTATATTTTTGGGAGCCTGACCGGGAGAGAATATTGTCGCGGGAGAAAGAGAGAGAGAGGTGTTGTCGTCATAGGCGAGAAACAGTCACGGTTGGAGAGAGTAGCGAGACAAACACACCACCAAGAACCATAAGAACTGCAAAACAACAAAGAGGGAAGCAAATACAGAGCGTCACGGAGGAATTCGGCCTTGACGAGCTACTGACACGAGGTCCAGTGAGGCGCCCGACTACAGGCGCCGGAAGGGCCCCAGACCGGGAGGATAACTTTCCTCCCGCGGGATACCGCTCCGTCGGAGACGGGACACAAGGCCACCGCGGGGAGGCCCGCGGCGCGAGGTCGCGAAGGCCTTCAAACCCCGCGCAAATACCGCGCGAATAAATATATTTTATCACCATCACGAGAGGTACTGTGAACCCCGTACGGCCTTGCTAATCTCACGCGGCGACGGTAGACGGCACGGCGCCGTAATTGGTTATCGCGTACGCACCCCGCGTGCGCAGCATTGATCCAGCTGTCGATTTCGGGCCGATAGATCCGGGAGATTGGCGCGACCGCTCGACCCGGCTACACGTGTCTGGCAGAGGTTAAGAGAGTCTGACTAGAACCAAGATATAGAGACTGCCACGTACTCAGGAGGGATCGTCCGGTGAGGCTACCCTTGCTCTTCTTGCGGTAAAGTAACTAAAACGTCCATCGTGTAATTTCTAGCCTCCGTCGTTCTGGCCCGGTCGCGCAAGGATTTAGTGTAATTAATTAATTTGCGTACGGGCGTTGCCCGCTTCTTCGAGAATATTATTTCTTTGGCGATTTCGTGAGAGCGATCGGGGTCATGCGACGAGGATTGTCGCGATATTACGCGTAGTAATTGGTTCTTTCGCGGAACTTCGTCTCTCCGGGGCTCACTAGTCGTCGCGTCCTTCTCATACTTGTCGCGCATTATTCGTGTAATTGTAAAGTATAAGTGAGTGTGCCGTATGGATGATTCGAGTGTGAAATATTAATTGCGTAATCGGGAATATTGTTGGTCGTGTGATTACGTGGGCGCGGAGATACGCAGGGAGTGAGAATTTACGTGAACACGTGCGAGAGCGTGAATCCGAGAGAGACAGAGAGTGCGCGCGCGCGAGAGCGAGCGAGACGGCGATAGGCGAGGTGCGCGATTACTCTCTCTGCTCTCTTCTCGCCGTAGCGGAAACCTCTCGCGTGTATTGCGAACTGCCGATCGCGTGGAAATTCGCATAAAATATTCCGATCCGCGAAATAGACCGGATTCGATCTTTATCACCTTGATGGTCGCGTCAAAACCGTAATACTGGTATTAGTTATATTTCGCGCAATCTTGTTCATCGCTTTCGGTTCTTCTTTGTCTAGCGTACGTTGATTGCTGTAAAGATATTATTTACGTTTTATAACCTGTTGTTAAGGTCAGATTTATCGGATCTTTCTTTATGACATTATTTAATTTCCTTTAAGAGCACTGTTTACTCGGAATATTATTCGAGTTTATTTATATTTGCTAACTTCTCGCACAGTTGTTCTATTATAATAAATCTGATCACCTTTGTTTGGCTATTAATTACGCGCCTTCTGTTATTTCTGTGTTCCTTTTTTTTGTGATGTAGTATCTCGCTTTACATTCAATCGAGTCATCAGTCTCGCGGAAATTTATTCTATCAAGAGTTGGATCGTGCGAGCAATTAGTCTTTTCTCGCGGCAACCACACCCTGCCCCTCTACCGTTAAGCGAGCAGCCGGCCCGTCGCGGAACTTCCGGCCGAATTTTCGCGTTCGTATAATTATCGTGAATTGACACGTGAAAGACCGTGTCTGGCGCCCAATCCGAGTATAATTTCTCATATTCGTCGGCTGGCGTTCTGCTGCGACTCGCGCGGAACGACCAAGACCCCTGATTCCGCGGAAATAAGTTATTAAAGGACAATATTTCCTTTCTTTGGTTTTTGTCGACGGCCCAGCCCCCCCGTCCTCGTGCTCCTCGGACGGAGAGTGGAAAATCGTCACAGTACATATATTATATTTTTATAAATACTATTACTATAGTATACACTATACTATACTATACACGGAGACATTTGTACTGAATTTGGATTATTAAAATATTTTTCTCTTTGCAATTTATATTATTTTTGCTTAACTCTCTTCAATTTTGGATTTTTTGGTTGCAAGTTTATTTTCTTTTTTTATCATTATTATTGATTTAATATTTATTATCTACGTATACGTTGAACTTAACTTTTCTGACAAAGATTCTACGGCGAACAACGTTATCTGGATGCATTGCTTCGTAATTTGATCTTAAATCTGAATGTTTTAAATCTTTAAAAATAAAAATAAACCGTCTGCATCTTTACATTCGTATAAGCGATTATATGTGGGCCTTAAATTCTTCCGCATTCCTTAAAAAATCCATAGATTTTTAAATATGTTTATGCTTTTGTAGATTCAAAAATCTTGCTATATTTAAATATATAAACAAATTGAATTTTTCAAAAAACAAGCTTTAGAAATAATGTGTCAGTCCGGTTGTAAGTACTTTGTATTTTTGACCATTAGTTTCTTTACGAATTACTAATATTAATTAGGCCCATTTACGAATTCAATTATAATAAATATTGATTTAGTAATTCAGTAAAATTTTCAATATTATTACATGTTGACGTGTATCCACATATCTTACAAAAAGTCTTTAGATGTTTCTTATCAAATACATTAACAAATATGAACTTAAAACGAATATTATTTATGCACATTTTAGCCGTAATATGCTGAAAACAAAACTGTAGTTCATCGCCAGCCGATAGAAATCTCCACAGTGTTTCCACTCGCCTTTTAAGCCAGAGTTCTTTTGTTAAAACAAATACCTAACACGCACAACGCGCTGTTTCAGTAGCATTATAGACCTTTTCAGATAAATCACGTTTAATGCAGTGGATATAAAAGGATTATACATTTGAAATATTAAGTAAATATAATTGCTTATTGAATTATTTGTGATACGTAATTTGTGATATTTACATCCGAATTTATTATTTGGTCAAATAATCACAATATTATATATTATATGTATATCAAAGGTAATATATTTAATTTTTATATATTTTCAATTATTTTAAGAATCGTATTTTTAAAAAATCGTATTACATATCGGTAAATTTTAACTAATTATTTTAATAATTCTGAAATTTAAGAAAAATTTTCTACATTTTAGATCGTATTGTCATACATATAATAGCTGATAGCATATGATAATTGGTATTAAACAATATCGATTATTATTAACTACTAAAATACTAATGTATTTTATTTTTGAGCAATATTAAATGGCGTGCTCTTTTATTTAGTCTTGAAATTCATTATTATTTATAGTATGTTTATTTCTATTTATATTACTCATATTATAATTTTGATAAGTTAATATGTTACAATTTTTAATCAATTTAGCATAATTTTTAAGTTGTGAACTAACATTTTATTTCAGCTATTCGCACGAAAAATATTTCATATTTGATAAATTGAAAATATTGGAGTTTGACAAAAGTGTCCGACAGGTAAGTTAGATTCAACATTCATCATTTCATGAACAATAAGAAGATTTTGTAACATAAAATATAATAAGACGTATTTAATGAACTTCCACATAATTTTTAATCAAATTGCATTATATCGATAAATAATAGAATTAAAAGATAATAGTTAGTTTAGCTTTAAATATCCAAAATGCCTAGAAAAGTTTTTGTAAATCCTAAAGTTATGTTAGATGCACTAAAGAAATTCGAACCGTTTAATCAAAATTATCAATTAAAATGTTAAAATGTGTCGGATAAAATGTGGGAAGAAGCGTGTAAAATCATTTCTGATAAATTATTACCTAATACTTTAAATTTTTATGTCAGAAATAATAGATGGAATTTAAAAGAAAATTTAGAGAAACATTTCAATATCCCGAGAAAGGAAAAAGAAGAAACAGTAGATAATATTAATTCTTCCAATCAAAGTAATAGCAGTGAGGAATTCCAACCATATAATTTTTTAGATAATGTTAATGGAAAACTACCAAAATTTTGGTTTGAGTTAGAATTATCTAATGAGCAATGAAAATCTATTTATCCCATATCAAAAATATACAAGGAAAAAGGAACTAATGGTAAAAGATATAAAGTACTTAAAACCGACTGGACTGACATAATTTATAAAGCTTGTTTTTTGAAAAGTAAACTTCCATGTGTTTATATATTTAAATATAGCAAGGTTTTTGAATTTACAGAAGCACAAACATATTTAAAAATATATGGTGTTGAAAATGCGGCCGAAACTGACGCCGCGACTTCCGCGAAGTAAATATTTTGGTAACAACCTGCTTGGCCCGAGCGCTCCCGCTCTCTCCCCCCGTGCCCAGGCGGTTCGAGTAGCTTTGGAGAGCCGGGGGTGCGACGAGCCTACTCACCGTTTTTCGCGTTTAAGAACCAATAGTCGTTCTGACTTCGTAGAATCAAACTCTGCGTGCGATATTCGAAAGTACCAGAGAATATTCGAGACTATCCGTTATTACAAATTCTGTCTACGCGCTCGCGCCCGACAGTCTAAATTGTGTATTGCTTGTTAATCTTAGTTGTGACAATCGCAAATAAACGTGCGGAACCAAGGCAATCAAGACTTGCTACCAATCTATCTCTATCTCTTCCTCACGCTCTCTTCCTCTATCTCTCTCTCTCTCTCTCTCTCTCTCTCTCTCTCTCTCTCTCTCTCTCTCTCTCTCTCTCTCTCTCGCGCGCTTTCTCTCTTCGTCTTCTCTTCTCAGACTACAACTACTTTTGGATAGATCCCACTGCTCGATCATCCTGATTGGCAAGGGTGATACATAAAATATGGTTTTTGTAAGGAATGCGGAGCCGAATTTAAAACCCATAGTTTATATGAACCAGCTCCTGATAGTGATATTATTTTAAAAATCCATACTGTGGATACTTCTAGAATACCACATGAACAGAAACGAGCAGTAAAAGGAAACACTCCAATAGCGATTGGGCAAGAACTTTTGCATAAACAACCGAGACAGTGGCGTAATAATGCTGTAAAAGACCTATCGTACGAACATCCTGAACCACCGTATCTTCCATGACAATGTACGTTAAGAAAAGAGGAAGAAGCTATCATCCGCGAATTAGATATCAATAAAAATTTTGATCTTATAAATTTGTTGATTGAATTGAAATATAAAGGAAAATACATGGGATATATAAAAGAAGTTTCGAAAGAGCACTTTTATTGTTTTTATTGGTCTCCCCTATAAATGGATTTCTACAAAACTTTAATCAAAAGATTTGGAAAAATTGAAATAGACGCAACAGGAAGACTAATAAAGTCAATTGAAAAAATAAATGGCGAAAGAAAGCATATATTTTTATATCAAATTATTGTCAAAGGCGAAAATAACATTCAACCAGTTTTTCAAATAATATCCGAAAAGTATAATACAAATCTAATTACATATTGGCTAAGAGAAATCATAAGAGATGGAGCTCCAATTCTCCCGGAAGCCAATTGCGATTATTCAATGGCGCTTCTAAATGCTATAAGTTTGGCTTTCAACGAACGTAATTTAAAACATTATATTTCTGATTGTTATCGATGGATTTATGGTGAAATCTCACAACATCCACTTCAATGTTGCATAAGAGTCGATATTGCTCACTTGATTAAAATTATTTGTCGTAAAAATGTATTTGATAAGAAAAATCCAAAAATAAAAGATTTTTTTGTAAGATGTGTAGGTATCATGTCAACATGCAATAATATTGAAGACTTTTCTGAAATACTAATATCAATATTTATTGTTGCTCATAGCCAATACGATAGTAAAGATGTAGACGGTAATGATTTGTGCCAAAAAACAATTCTATTTATTTGAAAAAATTAAAAATTTTACTTCTACAGACAATAGTAATAACGATAAAGAATTTGATTATACCAATGATTTAGATGAAAATAATAATTTAATTTCTTTTATAAACAAAATTCGAGAACAGGCTGAACATAAAGTTAATGAAACAGTAGAGACCGATAGATACAACGCTTTTTATTGTCCCGAACTCGTATATTACTTACAAGGGAACGGTCGGAAGTGTCCCTCACCGATTTCGATGAGCTTTGAATATGTTGTAGAGCATTGAAAAATATTAGTGTTTCAAACTTTGTCGGTCTATTCTGTATACATCCACTTTTAAACCACGCAAATTTAAATAAATTTTGAAATCTGGGCGATGAGAATTGATAATGTGTTAATGATTGCAATTTCAAAATATTATTTCTAATATGAAGATCTATGGCAAGATTTAATAATATAACAGTATCAGAAAAATGTTTAATAAAATTTTTCCTAAATCGAAAGCCATATACATCTAATGGTTGTATTCTTCCCGTTGTACCAGCCGGAATAGTTAGAAAAACAATGTCTTTTGCAGAATCTGGTTTAGTTTCTGAAATTACATTAGGACAATGTCCACTCCAGGAATCTAATAATAGTACTGATTTTGGTCCGACATTCGGAAAAAATACATCTTTTAACCAAATTTTTACATGATTTGATGTTAATTTGCCTGATGTTGAAGCCGTAACAAAAATATTAGGCGCTTTAAATAATGTTTCCTGCACTCTTGGAGCAAACGTTCCTGTAACTTCTTTTAATACAATAAAAAGAGGCGATAATAATCTACCATCAGCTACCATAGACTGTAATACAGATTCTACTTTTTAACACCTTTATGTGCTAGAGTACGACCGGAATGTAATTCTAACTGAAATCCGCTCTGATCCGAATTGTAAATATTTTCTATTCCGTATCGATTAATAATCGAGTAATATCGAGTAAATATCGAGTAATATTTAACGTTTGTAATAAATGCATCACATTTATTTTCCAAATCTTCATTTGATAACAAAGATTTTTTTGTTATAAATTTTGTTATTTTTCGAGATACAATATCATGTGTAATTTTGAATCTTTTTGCCCACGTTTCTGAAGCTTTAAATCTTGTCGCGTGCTCTTCTTCTTGGGCTCGAGAAGCCCATCGTGCGATGTCAATGTCAAGAATAATAATTCCTTTTTCCAGTGCTTCATTGAAACGATTTAATGTGTTTGAAGAAATTCTTTTTAATTTTTCCAATCTACTACCACCTTCACTGATTTGCTCCTCCCATCGTCGTAATTGTCGTATCGATGTAACTTTTTTGAATTTTTGTCTAATTCCTTCAAGTGATCTTGGTTTTGTTTTACCACTTTTCCAGTATTCCACAGCTTGTCTTTTATAATCACTTGATATTGTTGCATCAACAGAATTGCAAATAACATTTTCCGGGAGACATACTTTAATCATCTCTCTCAAATATATCAACTTTTTCCGCTTCTAGAATGTCAAACGAATTGTAAAAATCTAACGTTTCTTTCTCTTCTAATTGGAATTCTTTTTTATTTTGTATTTCCTGCAGCATACGTTTAATTTTTTCTTTCACTTCTATTTCTTCCGAAGTTATCGGACTTTGTGGAAGATTGAAAGCAGTGAAAATTACATAGAGTAACATTATTACGTTGTATGGATTAAAATGTATCATTCTGAAAAATATTAAAATTCAATAAATTCAATAAATTTATTTAAATTTAATAAATTTGTCTCGAATTTTGATTATATAAAAAATAATACGTACTTTATAATTAATGTAATGATCTTTTTATATTAATTCCGGCACCTCTTTTCCGTCACTTTCTTCTCTCTTTCTGATGTACAACACACATTTCTTTACATTATCACTTCACAAGATAAAATAACAACTTTCCATATGACGGACGCTTATATACTAGCAACGTTTGGCGCTTCTATATCACGATGTTATAAAAATCGCATTGTGGAAACATAATATTAATATTCACACATATATACATATATATATATATATATATATGTATGTATACAGGGTGTCCCATTTTAAAAAACGCACCTCGATAATTCTTCAACGAAGCATTTTCAGCAAAAATGTTTCAAACAAAAGTTGTATGGTTTCGAGGGGGACATAAGATGGTGTCATTAATTTGACCTTGAATAGTTGCTTGAAGGTCACGTGAAGGTCACCTTCAATTTTTTAAATGGAACTACTATATTTTTTTACATAAATCGATTCCTCACAATATTTTGCATAAAAAGTTATAAGGATAGGATGGCCAAAAAGTGAATAGTTTACGAGATATGTTATACTTTAGTGTTTGACATAATTTTACATAAACTATTGTAAGGTAGAAATTAGGATAGGTATTTTAAATGATACGGACATGCGAGCGATAGTAAAATACGATCGAGATGCTAGGGAGTTGTTGTTAGCGGTTGCGAGGAGGAAGGTAAAAAAAACAGGAGATCGTTCTTGACAATTGGTTAATAAAGAAGTTTACTTTAAATAAAACTCCAATAGTAAGTCAGAAGTGGGATAAAGACACTCATCGGCAATCCGGACGAGACGCGTGTAAAAGACGAGTCGTTGTGAGTCGCGAGCGAGAACGAGAGGAAGTTATCGCGGATTAGTGTTCTCGACAGTCGTGTGTCGCGTGTGAATTCAAGAAGATAACGGTTGCATACGGCAATCGGTAGAATTCTACGTGAGAGAAAGTGTTATGTACTGCTGTAAAAATTTCGATCAGTGGTCCATAGTCGAATTGAGAGAACAATTGGACACTCTTGGTTTGTCGAAAGCCGGAAGAAAAACTGAATTATTTGTGAGATTGTGTGAAGCCGATCCGAACGGAATTAAGATGAGCAACGTATCGGGTGGCAGTAATATGGACGGAGAAGCCAGCGGAGAGCAGCACGTTCATAGCGAAGAAAATAGGCAAGAATTAATAGTCAGCGGCGATGAAGGCATGCGGACAGAAGTGAATCCTACTGAAATGAACATTCGTGAAAGAGAATTGGAACTTCTTCGTCGAGAGAAGAATCTGATTGCGCGAGAATTAGAAATATTGCGATTGGAGAACTCAAATTTAAGACAAAGAGCGTCGGAGAGAGAAGTAACGGTCCCGTTAGGCGAGTCCTCAAGATCACCATGGCAACAGTCAGCAACAAGATCGGTAGTGACACCATTATCTCACTCAGTGGTGCCACGACCCAATATCAATGCTATCTGCGAATTATTGACAGAGTTCAAAGGAAAAAGTGAAGTTTATTGGCAGTGGGAGAAACAATTTCGATTATTGTGCGTGACGTATGAGTTAGATGATCGAGCAGGATTTTAATCGGTACGCGGTTAAAGGATCAGGCACTTAAGTGGTTTCATTCGAGACCGGAACACCTTGAAATTTCTGTTGAAGAATTGCTTACAGAGATGCGGAAAATGTTTGATTATCGACCAGCTAGAATAACACTCAAAAGAAATTTTGAAAAACGTGTTTGGCAAGTGACTGAATTGTTTAGTGAATATTTTCATGACAAGGTGACATTAGCGAATCAAGTGCCGATTAATGAAGAAGAGATAGTTGATTATCTAATTGAAGGCATCTCCGCCATACACCTAAGGAACCAGGCAAAAACTCAACGATTCGCTACTAAAGAAATGCTGTTAAGTGCATTCGAGCAGGTGCGGCTTGAGCCTGAGGTGAAGGGACGGTCACATCGAGGAAGTGATCATAACAGAAAAGAATCGAACGAAAATGCGGAGAAGAAGTTGCAACAAACGAAAAAAGTGCGCTGCTATAATTGCAATGAGTTCGGGCATAAAAGTCAAGATTGTTAGCAGCAGAAACGTGAGCGAGGTTCCTGCTTCAATTGTGACAAAATGGATCGGATTAAAGATTGTCCGCAGAAAACGAAGAAGGAGGTGGCTAAGGGGAAATCATGTGAAGCATCGAAAGAATCGACGGATGCGGAGGCGAAACAAGTTGGAATCGTCGAGGAGCAAGTTGGAGTCGTCGATGAGCAGATTTTTAAAGATTTACCGTATAATTTTGAAGGTGATGGACTGTCGTTAAAACTGACTTTGCGTACATTATTAGATTCGGGGAGTCCTATTAGTTTTATAAAACAGTCTTTTATACCAGCGAAATTGATAACGCAAACGGATGACGAAGTAAATAAATATGTTGGATTAAATAAATGTCCGTTAGAAGTTAGCGGGGTAGTTAACGCGATCGTAGAGTATGAAGGTGAGAAAATAACTGGATTGTCTTTACGAGTAGTACCGGATACATCTATGCAAGCGTCAGTTATTATCGGTAGGGATGCATGGAATATTTTAGGGTTAACTGTTAGTCGTGAGAAAAATAGAATAATAGAAAAGCAAGAGAAAGAAAGAGAAATTGAAGAGTTAGAAATATTAGATACAAGTGAAGTTTTAAATATTAACGCGAACATACTAGAAGGAGATGCGGTTGATATTTTAAAAATAAACGAGAGAACTGCACCTGAATGGCATGAGCGTTTAAAGGAGTTATTTAGAAATGAATATTTGGGTCCGGAACGACCAACTATTCCTAAAATACATACAGAGATTAAATTAAGATTCAAACAACATTCTCCATTTCATTTTACACGCGTAGAATATCGTATCAGGAACGTACAGCGTTAGAAAAAATAATTGAAGACTTGAGATTTAAAGAAATTATTAGGCCAAGTAAGTCACAGTACGCGTCGCGAATAGTATTAGTTCCGAAGAAAACAGGTGGAATGAGAATGTGTGTAGATTTCCGATCTTTAAATGCGGTAACAGAACGGGAGAATTATCCTCTTCCAATTATCGAAGATGCAATAAAATCTTTAAATGGTAAAAAGATTTTTAGTTTGTTAGACCTTAAAGACGGATTTTATCATATTGACGTAGCAGAAGAAAGCATTCAGTATACATCTTTTGTTACTCTTAAGGGACAGTATGAATTCACTAAAATGCCATTCGGTCTTAAAACGGCACCTAGTACATTTCAAAGACATGTAAATGAAGTTTTAAATGAACTAATACGATCAGGTGATGTGATAGTTTATATGGATGACTTCTTAATAGCAACACAAACGATTGAACAGCATTTAAAAGTATTAAAGAAGCTCTTTCGAATTCTAGTAGAAAATCGGTTAGAATTGCGGCTAGAGAAATGTAAATTTCTATGTCCTGAGATAGAATTTTTAGGTTACGTTGTAACAGGAGAAGGAATTCGTCCTAGTGAATCGGGAATAACAGCAGTAAAATAATTTCCAGTACCCACAGATGTGCGTGAAATTCAACGATTCTTAGGATTATGTGCGTATTTTCGCAAATTTATTAAAAACTTTTCAGTAATCGCCAAAACCCTTATCAGATTTGTTACGAAAAGGTGTAATATTTAAATTTGGAGACAAGCAAATGAATGCGTTTGAAACCTTGAAAACTAAGTTGTATGAATCACCGATTCTTGCATTGTATAACCCAGCGGATGTAACAGAACTACACTGTGACGCTAGTTCGGCTGGATGCGGAGCAGCCTTATTACAGAAAAAAGAGGATGGAAAATTTCATCCGATATTTTATTTTTCGAAACGAGCGACAGAAGTCGAAAGTAGATATCATAGCTTCGAGCTAGAAACGCTAGCTATTATTTATGCGCTTAGAAGATTCCGAATATATTTATAAGGTTTGAAATTTAAAATCATTACAGACTGTAATTCTTTGATACAGACGCTAAATAAGAAGGATATAAATCCTCGTATAGCCAGATGGGCATTAGAATTACAAAACTTTGATTATCAAACTGAGCATCGAGCAGGGACAAAAATGACACATGTAGATGCGTTAAGTAGAGTATATGTACTTGTAGTTGAAGAAAATTTATTTGAAGCGAACTTGCAATTATGTCAGACATTAGATCCGAAGATTCGAGAGATTCGAGAGAAGTTAGAAAAGTCAGAGGATAAGTATTACGAAATGAGAGACGGGTTAGTTTATCGAAAGTGGAAGGATAAAATTCTATTTTATGTACCGCAAGGAATGGAACATGAGATTATGCATCGTTATATAACGAGTTAGGTCATTTCGCAACAGAAAAAACTTATAATATTATAATGCAAAGTTATTGGTTTCCGAAACTGTTCAAGAAAGTAGATCAGTATATAAAGAATTGCTTTAAGTGTATTGCGTATTCGAAACCTTCAGGAAAACAAGAAGGATACATGCATAGTATACCCAAAGAAAGTGTTCCATTCGCTGTAATACATGTAGATCACTTTGGTCCAGTTGTAAAGGGTAGTGTTGCAAAGAAACATATTTTCCTAATAGTAGATGCCTTTACAAAATTTATAAAACTATTTGCAGTGAAAACGACCTTCAGTGCGGAGACTATTAAATGTCTACAAGAATATTTTTGTGCATATAGTAGACCGAAAGTCTACTTAGTATCTGACCGAGGTACTGCATTTACCTCCCGAGAGTTCGAAGATTTTTTAACCGAGCAAAATGTGAAGCATGTAAAGGTAGCAACGGGATCACCTCAAGCGAACGGTCAGGTGGAATGTTATAATCGCGTATTAGCATCTGCTTTAGAAAAGTTAAGTAATGAACAGAATTGGCCGAAAACGTTAAGAGATATCAAATTTGCTCTTAATAATACTAAATGTAAATCAACAGGAGCAATCCCCAGCGTTTTATTATTTGGTATAGAACAACGCGAAAAAATATAGATTATATTAAGGAAAATATAAAAGACGAAAATTGTACTAGCGAATTGAAAATTCAGTGAAAATTGAACTTAGAAAAAATTCTTCGCTTATTTTGTAGCTTTAGCAATGCCATCTACACAAGGAACGAAATTGTTGATATTCTCTTAGTTCTTGGAGAATGTCGCCGCAATTACCGTGCAGCAGCTCGAATGTATCATGATCGCATATTTCACTACGAGATATTGAAAAACAATTTGGTATTCCAAGAAGCAGAGCTCAGAGATTTTTGGCCTTGCATACATTTCATCCATATCACATAACATTGACTCAGGCACTAACACTTAATGATTTTCGTCGAAGACTTGAATTTTGTAATTGGGCCCAGGCTATGTTGCGGCAGGATCAACAATTTTTTAGGTTTGTTATGTTCTCAGATGAAGCTACTTTCCATAGTACAGGCCAACTGAACCGACACAACAGTCATTATTGGTCCCACGATAACCCACACCGTCCAGTTGATCACCAACATCGCTGGAGTCTTTTAGTGTGGTGTGGTATTGTAAATGGATACTTAATTGGTCCCTTCTTTTTTGACGGAAACGTTAACTCAGCAAACTACTTACATTTCCTTGAACATGAATTGCCAGTCCTCTTGGAGGACGTAGACCTGGTGACAAGACAACGCATGTGGTTCGAACATGATGGCGCACCACCTCACAGGAGTCTCAGAGTCCGACAGTTTCTACACCGTTTCTTCCCACGTAAGTTTATTGGACTTGGAGGACACATTGAATGGTGCCCAAGATCTCCGGATCTGACAAGTCCCGATTTTTTCCTATGGGGATTTATAAAAAATGTGGTTTACGCAGAAGTACCTACAACTAGAGACAATATGATAGACCGTATAAGAAACTGTTGCAATTCTATTCCTAGGAATGTCCTTCTGGAAACTGTTCGAAATTTCGAACGTAGAATTCAATTATGTATTCAGAATGAAGGAGGAATTTTCGAACACTTATTGCGATAGAAAATTCTCAAAATCTTGCCTTAACTGGCCGGATCTTTTCCGATCTTGCCTTAACCGGCCGGATCATGTCCCGATCTTGCCTTGACCAGCCGGATCATGTCCCATGTATTTGATAGTTTATGTAAAATTATGTCAAACACTAAAGTATAATATATCTCGTAAACTATTCACTTTTTGGCCATCCTATCCTTATAACTTTTTATGCAGAATATTGTGAGGAATCGATTTATGTAAAAAATATGGTAGTTCCATTTAAAAAATTGAAGGTGACCTTCACGTGACCTTTAAACAACTATTCAAGGTCAAATTAATGACACCATCTTATGTCCTCCTCGAAACCATACAACTTTTGTCTGAAACATTTTTGCTGAAAATGCTTCGTTGAAGAATTACCGAAGTGCGTTTTTTTAAAATGGGACACCCTGTATATACAATACAATATATATATATAGGAGCCAGCTAACATTAATATAAAATTATATATAATTATATAATTTAAGTCATAAAATTATATGTATATATAATAATTATTATTTATTATACCTATTATACTTTATTATACTATATTACTTTATTATAAAGAGCTTATATAGAGATTTATATATTTTTATAGAATTTTATATTGTTATATATGATTATATGTAAAAAATATTTAGCGAGACTAATTATAAAAATACCTTTAAGTTAGAGGCGCTTTAATTGTGCGATGAGAATACGATCGACTTTAGTCATATTACTAGTAATTTATCTGCGCTTCTAAATGTGGCTCTTTAAATGTGTCGATAAATGTGAGCTCAGAATACGGGCCCAGGAGTTTCTAACACCTATGCATGGGGGAGGAGGGGGATGAGGCTTCAAACAGGGTGTTTCGAACCGTTATCCCGCCCCCGAGGGAGGACCAAACCTCCCGAGAGGACGCGGCGCGGAAATAATATTATAATTGAGATCGTAATGATTGAATCTGAGAAATAGAGATAAGAACCCCACGGCATCATTCGTGGATTTAAAGATTCAAAACCCTCTCTACTCTTGATTATAATTAGAAAAATAACTAATCATCATTGAATAAATCTGTAAATATTTCAGTTTCTGAATTTCAGAATTTTATGATTAATTTTAATGTTTCTGAATTTCAGAAACTGAAATATTTACAGATTTATTCAATGATGATTAATTATAATTGACTAATTATAATTAAAAATAGAGAGAGTTTTGAGTTTTTAAATTCACGAATGACGCCGTGGGGTTCTTATCTCTATTTCTCAGATTCAATCATTACGATCTCAGTTATAATATTATTTTATTGATTCAATAGTGTTCCTAAAACATATTTACTGACATATTCAATTGTAATTTATTTTTATTCCCAGACATAATCGAGAATAAAGTATTTGTAAATGCACGAGGTAACAACGCGGAGTCTTCACTTTTACCTTCCTGTCTTATGTATGCAATTAGCATTCATATTATCTTCTAAATTCATATGAAAACCTCTAAAAGAAGAATATTGAATTGTATTTGTAACAGTTTTTGTAATATCGAATGAGAAATAAGTCATAGAGAACGCATATCAGCGAATTATTGGACTATATAACAGGGCGGTTTTCAAAATGCTCCCACGGGCTAGCACTGATATAATTATGATTCTTGTATATTGGATAACCTATATAATGTAAATTTATGGTCCACTAAAGTTACTTCTGATGGGCAGAAATCGACTCAAATTTAACACCCTCCTTTATGGTCCACTAAAGTTTCTGATGGGCAGAAATCGACTCAAATTTAACACCCTCCTTTCTAGAAAGAGAATTTATCATTCATAATACTTCTACAAAAAAGATTGATTTTAGACAAATAATATTTTATATTCATATTCACTGAATTGTTTCTAATTTAAGTACTTGGCTAATTAATTATTGATTTCATATTTAGTTTTTATTTTATAGAAGTTCCATTTTTTAAAGAAAAATGGCACGATTCCCATAACTTTAGCACTAAATTTTGACTGTGAATTATGAAGGCACTTTTGACGAGAAACACGGAAAAAATATTTTAAAAATTCCACAACCAATAAATATCATGAATAATCTTGAATTATATGTAAATTTCATACACTATATACATGTAATGGAACGTATTTTGACACATTTTTATGTATAGTAAACGAAATGCGAAGACGGGTATCATTCAGATGTATGTATCTGCTTTAGCTTTATTTACATTTTTTGCACAAAAATACAAAACCATCTTTGTTTCGCATAGATGTTTCTGTTCAGTTCGCTATAGTACTCAGTATTATTTGTTCACATCATGAACACGAATATTCATCTTCGTCTTCATCCAAAATTGAAATATTTTTCAATTTTTAATTCGTTCCACGAAATTCTTTCGACAAATGAAGCTACGCAAACTTTTCTTGAAGAATTAAAAGTAATTCCTTCTCGTACTTCGGTACCGTCCAATTATTGTGGCTTACCAATAAAGATTAAAAAATTGAATTCTTTAAAATTAGGTTGGATATGGCACTGCTGAACAAAAGTAACGAAAAAAAGTGCAAAGTGTTGTCGTAAAAGCATAAATCTAATGGAAAATACATTTTTCGAAGGAACAAAGTGTAGAATTAGTTTACAGGACATTGTTACGATTGTAATTTGTTTTGTGTTACAAATAAAAGTTACCGACGTAATTGAAAATCTACGTTCGTGGCGTCATCAACGCGGTGATAATGAATTGAGTTCTGGAACTGTAGTAGACTATTTTTCATATTGCCGTGAAATAGCCGAAATTATCAGTTCTCATTATGTTGGAGTGTTCGGTGGCGAGGGCAAAACTATACAGATTGATGAAACATTTCTAACAAAAAGAAAATACCGAGGCCGAGTTTACAAAACAAATGTCAATCGTCGTTTTAGCTATTTATTGTAAGGAAGACAAGACTGGCATTTTTTATAAAAAGTAGATGGAAAAAATAAACATGATTTGTGACCGTATATTAAAAAGTTCGTTGATCCCAAAACTTGCAGAATTTGTATTGATAACGCGAAACAATATCAAGGTGTTGAAAAAATTATTTCCTTCAATTGCACACATCATACTACGAATCACAGCATCAGAGAATTTGTAGCAGAAGATAATCCTACGAACACAATCAACGATCTGGAGAATCAAAATAAACACTTAAAAAAAGCAATCGTTTCTCGAAAAAAGACAGAAGCGTTTTATCAATATATGGCATTATATTATTATCAAAAAAATATATTAGAAAAACAATATCGATATGACCGTGAATCACAAATTATGCAATTTTTCGAGGACATGAGTATAGTTTACCCTGGTTGGATCAATGGACAAAAAAAAGATATACTGGATTTGAAAAATCTTGAACTTTCTCCGGAAGATGTTAATAGTATTTAAGATTATTTGATACCATCCAAGCATCAACGTGAAATGCCAATCGATGAAGAGTTTGATTCTGAAGACAATTGTAAGAATGATGCCGATAATTCATGATTTGATCCATCAAGATATTTTATAACAGTTTTTTTATACTTACAGTAATTTAATATTTGCTTTTCTTCTTTTTTCTTTCATTGAAATTGAAATATTTTGTTTTATTTAAATAGATTTAATAAAAAAAATATTTCAAAAAATATTTGTGTAACGTCTACGTAAAATTTACAAATTAAATGTAAATTTGGACCGTGGTGGCAGGGAAAGGGAGTGAGGGCTCCTAATCCCATTGCACATCACCCCCGGGACGAAGGGAGAGTTGGCAAGCAATCCTGCCGCTCCCTAAAGCCGCCCTCCAAGGTGGAGGGGGCTGGGAGGATACATGAGGGTTCGCCCTCGGGATGAGCCCGGAAGGGCCAGGCCCAGTTGGGGGCCCCACCTGAACCAATGCGTGAGCGGTTCCGGGTGGGTGCCCTCCATGCGCCAGGGATTGCCAGTGGTTTTTAGCGGGTATTGGGTTCGACCTGGAACCCTGGTAGAGTTAGGACCGTGAGTCCTGCACTACCGCGGTAAGGCCTTCGGGCCGCCCTCCCTCAAGGGACCGCGATGTGCGTAAATGCATTTTCTATCGTCACAAAAAAAATGTAAATTTGGAATGTAAAAAGAAAGTGCGTAGCAACTAACGGATCGATACTAATCAATATGGTGCATTCGATGACGAGACAGAGCAGGTGGTCATAATTAGATAAAAGTATTGATTAATTATTTAGTTTCACCGTGGATGAGAATCACCTCCCACTTTTAAAATTCCTTAAGAAACAGGGGTGGGAATCCTGCGCGGGGATTCTTGCAGCTTGCTATAAATAAGCGAGACAATTAGCATAGTTTGTCATTTATCCAATCGACTAAATCATATTAACTTCAATACTAATAATCTAACTTAAAGTTGTGAAAAAATTGAATAAAGGTATTATTTAAATTATTATTTGGAAGAAGTCTAATTCTTTTAATTCAGATTAGATTAAATTTAAAATTTGACTTGTCGGTGTCAATGAGAATGGCAACATTATTTGACTAATTTGAACTTTGACTAGTTGTCGCTGTCGAAGAGTATAGCGATAACATCATTAGTCGCTGATAATAGTGTGGCGACTATGATCTAACAGTTGAACTTAAAATTCTCATAAAATCGTTAGTCGCTGACGAGTGTGGCGACAATGATTATTAAATTGTTCCTTAAATTTTAATAGATGCCCAAAAAAAGATACCGACGTGTACAAATTAAAAGAATTACATTTCAAATTAAACAAGCAATTACACTGGTCAACATTAATTTTGTCACAAAAGTACTGATAGGTGATTTTGATAGGATTTTTCCCGTAGATTACGAATCTGAAACTCAAAATGTTCCATCACGTCACGTTTTTGAGAAAAACTATAATCATAAAATTATAGCCTCAAATTAGTTTGTTCAATCGATAAATTTTTTTGATTTACTTAATAAAACACTCCGAGTAGTGAAAGGCGAAAGAAATCATCTTATAATACGATCCCGTAATTTAATTACGAGGCTATAATTTTATGATTTTGTGGAGTATTTTGCTTCAGGAAAATCTCTTTTAAGTGTCCAACAGTAGTCAGCCAGCATACTAGGACTCCCCTTACTTACGAGATTAAAATAGGCGCCCAGTCAAAAAACCTGTGCTACACGACTTCACAGTATTTTCACATGTTTTTTATTTCATAACATTAAAGT
Source organism: Prenolepis imparis (assembly GCF_030444845.1). NCBI lineage: Eukaryota > Metazoa > Arthropoda > Insecta > Hymenoptera > Formicidae > Prenolepis > Prenolepis imparis. The sequence goes on from NW_028141176.1 coordinate 1,137,572, forward strand.
TTAAAGTTCAAGCTTTAATTTGAGCCCACAGAAAGTATTCTATCACACTCCATTTCTTTGTGAGACAGAGGTTCAAAAAGTGCTAAAAACGGATTTTTTGACACTTTAACTCCGTTTTTCTCAAAAACGTGACGTCATGGAACATTTTAGGTTTCAGATTCATAATCTACAAGAAAAATCTTATCGAAATCATCTGTCATTTTTTTGTGACATAAAAAGGGTCGAAAAATGTTGACTAGCGTTATTAACCATCAAGATCCCTTTTCTCTTCAATAAACTACACAATCTTAAATCTTATCAAATCCCAGTAATATTAAAATATAAATTAACTCAGTTTCATTTTGAAATTAATTATCCTAATTATAAAACTATTAACAAAACCGATCCTCGGCGCAAAATATATAAAATGCGGGAATTATTCGGACCGAAATAAAATCTTTAAAATTAATTAACACATAAACGAGGTCTAATCCCGGGTAAATTTCTTAAATGAATTGACCCAAAAACGGACCAAATAATTTTTAATTATCAGAACGTGACATATGTATTTAGTGTACATACACAATATTTCAAATAAATATTTACATATGATTAGCTGTTTCAAAAATCAATAATCTTCATCTATGTTATCATATGTTGTCAAAGTCATTATCCTAAGTGACCATAGTGTATGCGTGGAAGCAGTGTTCCGCCTCCCCTACAAGGGAGCTCCATTACCAAAAAACTAGACACATATGTTTGAGTTAAACCTCGCTTCTCGCGTGATTATCGAACAATAACGAAATCTTTAATGCTTTATAATTTTTGAACGAGTCGTGACTGTCACTTTTTCAAGATCAAGATTAGGATGATGATCTTGACAACATATATCAATGTCAAGGTTATACATGAGATTGCCGTCATTCTATATAGTTAGTGTTACCTGTTTTATAAATAATTCATATTTTTGCTAATATTTTGAAAACTATTGATTCTAGAATTTTTTTATTATTTTCTTCATGTTTTTCGTCAAAAGTGTCTTCATAGTTCACAGTCAAAATTTGGCGCCAAAGTTATGGAAATCTTTCGAAAAAAATTGAATTTAAATTTTTTTTATATTTTATAGAAAAAAATTTTTTGAAATTATTTTTTAGACATAAATATTTCTTAAACATTCTATTATGTACAAATTAAGATATTTTATATGTACTTGGCGTACTTTTTTTTACCTTTGCGAGATTTCTTTTTTAATGGGATCATTTACCATCTGCAGTCCATCATCATCGTTTGAAAAAATTAGAAAGAGCTGCACGTAATAAATACGAATGTTTATAGCAAAATTTAGATATTGTAATGCTAGAGCTAATTCAGATTTTGTCGACAAAGGTCAAATTCTTGTGGAATGCAATCAAACTGAAAAAAAATGAAATTTTCTTATCTTCTGATGCATCAGTTGATGCTGATGATGTGCAATTTGCTTTTAAAGTCGATGAAGGATTAAGTTGTTCAGACGTTGCTGAATCCATTTCAGATTATGATGATGTGGTAGATATTGAACCTCAAAATACTATTGATAATTTTCAAGAACCTCTTGCTGAAGTCTATACGCAGTGATATGTCTCATAAGCAAGTAAATGTTGTTCTAGAGGTTGTTTGAACCCATCCTTATTTATCCACATTGCCAAAGGATACTAGAGAAAGGAAAGTAGAACTTTTAAAGACTCCACGGACCGCACATCTCACACTTAATATTGCAGGAGGTGAATATCTCCATTTTGGATTTAAGACTAGAATTCTTTCCATTCATCAACAAACTAGACTGATTCCACTTGATACTTTAATGATAGACTTTAGCACATATGGTGCAACATTAGGATGATCAGGGCAAAATTCAAATATGGCCGATACAAATTAGAATTACTAATATTCCTTGAAATAAACCCGAAAACGTAGACGAGGTTCATCGAAACCAACTAATACGCAGGAATTATTTCAATATTTTGTAGATAAAGTTCGGAATGTATTAAATCACGCAGGAGTTGTTTTTTATAATCAATTAAAACCGATTAAATTAAGATGTTTCATAGCTGATTCTCCTACGCGGGCTTTTGTATTAGGTCATAAAGGCCATGGCAGTCTATTTCCATGTTTGAAATGTTGGATTAGAAGAAATTGGTTTCATCGTTGAGTAATAGCTTATCGTGGTATTCAGCATAGGCTTCGTATAGACGAATAGTACAGATAACGCATTGATGGAGAACATTATACAGATTCTGACTCTGCTCTGCTTACTTTGAAGATGGGGTTGGTAACTCAAACGATCTTCAATTATATGCACGTTTGTCTTGGTGTTGATCCAAAAATGAATAGTGTTTTTGTTGATGGAAAATGTAATCCAAGTTTAAAACTTTCAGCGAGATTACTTAAAAAATAAAATTACTTAAATATTATGACAACACGTCTACAACAGAGAATTACTGCCTTAAAGAATTTTCGCGAAAACTGCAATTAATGAAAAAGTATAGAGGGTTTAAGGCTACGGAAAATCGCCAATTTCTTCTATCTATTGCCCCAGTTGTTTATTATTGACTCATAAATCCTGCTGCATGCAAACATTTTCTTCTATTACATTCCGCCATTCGAATTCTGGTCAGTTTTTCCTTATCAGAAGACCGTCTTGATTTTGCACATACAGTATTAAGCATTTTTGTGAATAAAGCAGAAGATATATATGATTCAGAATTTTTTTCTTACATTACTCATTGTCTTTTACATCTCGTAGATGACGTGAGGCGCTTTGGCTCATTAAATGAATTATCCATGTTTCCTTATGAAAATAATACATATGATGTATTTCCGTAATGTTTGCCGCAAGCCTCATCAATATTTGCAGCAAATCGTAAATAGACGACTTGAAAAATTTCAAGTTACATAAAACATTTGTAAATGTAACTGAGAAATTGATGCGTTCCAGTAGATCCTGGGTTAGTCCTATAGTTTTTGATGTCCCGCTAGATAGTCGTCAGTTTCAGATTTTAGACACAGGAAAATTTCGCATATCAGTAAAAAATCAGGATAATACGGTAATATTACAAAATTCAACAGTTTGTCTTATTCAGAACATCATTCTTTCACGTGAACATTATCAGTTGACAGTTAAAAAGTTTTGTAAAGTCGAAGAATTTTTTGATACTGATTTGCTATCATCATCATTAGTAGATGTCTTCACATGTTTTTTATATCTATTTGTTTACAATGTTTGAAATATCTTTGTTATTTTTAAAGATAATAATACAATTTTATTGTAATTAGGAATGTAAGGTATCGAGAGAGCCATAAAATGTTAATAATTTTTTTGGTGGGGGAGGCGCTTTGATGATTTCAAGAATCATCATTACTTTTTTAAACAAAATCACCATAATTTTCATATATGTATAAATTGATTTCTCGAAATATTTGGCGTAAAAAATTGTTAGAGTGGAATAATCGAAAAATTAATAGTTTACAAGATATTTTATGCTTTATTCTGACATATTTTGGCCAAAAATATGAAATATCTCATAATACACTTATTTTTTATAATCTAATGTAATAATTTTCTGCATAGAATAATGATATATATCAATTGGTGTAAAAAAAATATATTCTTGTAATTAAAAAAAATTGCAATTTACAATGTGCAACGGCATTCTTTTAAAAATAATTTTTTTTTTTTTTTAATAATATATAATTATATGTAAGACTATCGAAAATAAAATAAATATATTACGAGATATTTTATACTTTTTGTCAAAATTTGTCAGAATGAATATCTCGTAAATCATTCATTTTTCGACTATTCCACTCTAACCATTTTTTTCACTACATATTATGAGGAATTGATTAATATACAAATTATGGTGGTTTTGTTTAAAAAAAGTTATGATGGCCTTGAAATCGTCGAAGCGCCTACATCCACAAAAAAATTATTATTATATGGCTTTTTTGATACCTTAAGAGGATGCCGAAAATGGTCTTACCGATCGAATGCGAATGTTAATTGCATTGAGATATCTTTTTGTTGACTATACAGATCAATAAATTTTTTCCACGATTAAAGTACTTATAAGAACGGACTGCGCGGGCTATAATTCCATATATAATTAATCTAAAAAATTAAAAAGAGTTAAATAATTACAGTTTTGTACAAGTACAACAAAGTTGTTATCAACTTTTCGTGTCAGCTCGTAACAATATCTATTTAATAAAAAAGTTCTGTAGTTTGTTTATGCACAAGATATAGCTCACGCAGTCGGGATATCATGAATAATTAAAAATGCGATTACAAGTCTAGTAAAAAAGTTATATATCAGTAAAGTTTTCACGCATATGTGTGTGTGCGAAATCGAGGCTCAGGAATAAAACAGAGCAGTAGATTAGTTGCGTGATTTCGCGATAGATAGAGCTGCAATATGTTGACCTGACAAGGACAGACAGCATCGTATTATCTTTCTTTCTTTCATGCGTGTGCGAATAATATATGTATATGTACATACTACATTGCATGGGCTAGTTTCGAGACGCTGTCTGCTGCCAGTGCGTATGAAGGAGATTACAATGCGCTTAGCTCTCGACCGGCAGAAAAGGATATACAAGTCACTGTCTCTTTCTCTCCCGAGCTGTAGCTGTAGCTATGACACGCGTCGCACGTCGCTAGCCTCAAGATTTCGATAATTTTGAAAATCTTACGGCGTGGCTCGTCTACTAGATCTCGCCTATTTCTATTAATTTAATAATTTAACAAAAAAAATTGTAACAAAATCCAAATAATTATTACAATTGCATTAAAATTTATTTTGCATACAAAAGAATACAAATAAATTAAAAGAATAAAAAGTATAAAGAGCGTAATAATAAAAATTCATTCTTAGCTAACTGTTCAGGCTGAATAATGCATTCGCAAATTTTAATTGTGGGGAAAATCGTCCCGTTAAATCATAGTTAAATTCTTCGTTGCCGTAAAAAAATCGTATTTTAATTTCGCATTTTATTATTGTCCGCATCAACCTTGTCATTTGATTCGAGAAATATCGAGCAATAAATAAGTCAAAAGCGATAAACAGGGCCACGCGTCCTCGAAGGAGCATCGAAAATAGAACCGTGACAACGCAAGCCAGCTGAGGTAAACATAACGCGAAAAAAAGGGCTCTCGGGTCGACGACCGCCGGCTGTTGACACTAAATCAGCTGTTAACGCGTCTCCTTCTTACCTGCGCGAATTATCGAGACTAGACGTGCGCGCACGCAACGAAAAATTTAAAAGGGGTCGGGTAAAGAAAGTTTCAAAACTTCGACGAGTTCGTTGATCGCCTTTGACGAAAAGACACGACGCGGCGTAGTCTAGAAAACAGCAATTCCTTCTGTCGCTCACAGAACGCGAATTTTCAGAAAGACTGTCGCGCGCTATCTTATTTCAGAGTCGCTCGCTCTGAAATATTGCCGGTGACGAAATCTTCAACTCGAAGTCGCTCGCTTCTTTCACGCGTCATCGCGCCCAATTAAAGATTGTATTTTCTTTGTGTTTTTTTTTAATAAACTTGTGTTTCTTTCTCTTTGTCACATCGCCGCTTTGTTGTTCATTCGTTCCTAATTCTCATATCACGCGCATATATAATTTCGTCCGCGCCGAAACACCAACATATGTATATGTTTTCTCTCAAAAAAATTGTTAATTTTAAAAAATTACTTATTGTTTTAGTACAAGAAGAATTAAATAAAAATTAAATTATATGTTATTTCGTTTGGACAAATTATTTTGATAATATATTTTTTACTTTGATAATAGTAAAATAATAAGTACAGTAAAAAAAATAGTACAGATAGTAGTAAGAAAATTATTTTTGTAATAATAAAGATAATTCTATTGTTAAATAATTATATACATATATCTTTTTGTAAATGGAAAACGTATATGTTGTTGCTCAAAACTGGAAACTGCGAGAAAGTGGTGACCTTTTTCGTCAAGTGGAAATGTAGGAAAACGTTTTCTTTAATATTATATTAGATATAATAATTATATATCCACTTCACTGCTTGTATCACACTCGTTTTCAATCATTTTGAATAACAATTAACAACAATCTCTATTATGATATCTCGGATCGAGTGCGAGCCGCAGTCCACCGAGGGAGATTTTATACACTCTCTATTCTGGTCGTCTCCAGACTTTTCGAGAATTTTAATGTATTTCCGGTGTTAGTTTTTAGATGAAAACGTTAAAATGACAAAGCAATGAAAATTTTGTCACTAATGTTGTTTGTTTTCCCTCGGGTGACTGCCGCGAGACAAGCATCGATCTATTATATTATCAATTTATTATCAGTACTTGGTGAGTCGGTGCGCGCTGATGTTCGACCGCGCTTGGTTTCGCGCATGTGAGATAAGGCGCCTGCTCTTGCGTAGCAGCGGCAACTTTAAGCGATTTGTAACGAATTTAAAATTACATTTAATCAAAAATCATTGGTTATTGTGCTCTGGCATATTAAAGAATAACAGAGATAATATATCTAAATCTAGTAGTGAATCAACAGCTAGAGATTTGCTGCTCAAACGAAGAAAATTGGTATCAAAAGTAATATAACAACACATTGACTTCTAATACATAATTAAAAAATATCAGCCTAAAATTCATGGCTCGTTTCAACAGAACAAGTTATCTTGACGAAGCCTTTGAGAGGTCAAATTCTTTCGCAGGTTTATATGAATTTCAAACAATCTAGTATATATCTAATATGTAATAAGCACACTAATCAATGGTCGAATGCTCGTTTATCATTTTCAGAAGAAGGAACACAATCTGACAGAATTACTCCAGCATTAATGTTTAAGATCGCCAAGGTTAAGGAACCACTATCCAGTTAATAGAGAAAGCTTCAATCTTTTGATGAAAGAAGTAGCCCCTTTATCGTATACCTGATCGAAAGACTAACTAAATTAATAGATAATCGCTATGTTGAAGCAAAAGATTATAAGTCCCTTTTTGAAAAAGCTTTCTCCTATACTTTGTGACCGTTTTTCGTCCGTCACAGGGGCGGAGTAGCCCGATCGAGAGAGGATTTGGGAGCACTCTCTCCGAAAGAGAGGGCGATATTTTGTTGTCGAGCGACGACTCTTTTCGTCGCCTCGCATGTAGTTGTAATTTAAATTTAACTGCGATACGGAATAAGTTGAAGTGAGCGGCCACCGGCTACCGATGTACAGGAAGAAACAACTTCTAGGGACAACGACCAGACAGGGAGAGTGAACGGCTCAGGCAGAAGCGGCACGCGCGGAGACGCCAAATCACGTAAGATCCTTAATTATTATAATACGATTAATACAGAGTAAGGGCCCGTTATTGCCGGACAACAATTTGCAGCCTCGGAAAGCGAGAAACGGCAGCTGAACAGAGGAGAGAAAAGGCGCCGACATCTCAAGGCAGGGATGGATACTCCGGTGGGGCTCCAGAAGCCACCGTCCCGAGGAAATCACATGGACCGTCGAAGACTGATCACCTCGCGACAAGTCCAAGAACCGGCCGTACTTATACAACATAAAAGAAGCGTTCATCCGGGACATGCAAGCGAGCGGCCACAGTACAAGTCCGTATCAGCAACAACAAAACGCTACCGAGAGTTCAAATTACCCAGGGTAACGAGGGCCGAGGGAAGCAGACGAATCGTTAAGGATCTAGGATCGATTATCTATCAGGACCGGCGCGCGCAGCGCCGGGGCGTGACCTGCGCGCGCAACACTTGAGCAGGAAGCTACCGGCGAGCCGCGGGCCCGTTGTCGTTCACTGTTCGACCGGACGGCGACTTGCGAGCCTCGAGGGATACCGACAGATTGCAGCGCATTTTCTTGTAAGGCCGCCACTTCGACTATTCGGTAAGAGCGAATCCGGCGGGGACCCGTGTCTCGATTAGACGGGAGTCATTGGCCTCGTTTATTTAGCCTACCAAAAATTATAGTTACCGAGCACGAGATTGTGCAGGAAACACGGCGCCCGTACCGAGATTCGCCGTAGTAATAAGAATCCGCCGCCCCTCTCTCTCCGGGGACCGCCGTACCGCGTCGACAGTCTAATTTATTGTCCGATTAACTGTTAGTATTAAGTCGCCGTTGAAAGTAATGATTAATTAATGATTCATTGAGCTATTGTACTTTCGCATAATCTATGTTGTTCTCGTAATCGTTTTGCGTCATGTCGCTCTCCCTTGTACCTACGAATTATGTATCACCGCGTCGGGATGTAACATGAGATGTCTATTTCTTTCACCGAGAGTGACACATATTGAATAACCCCTATTCTCTCTCTCGATGGAAATTACCGAGACCTTGTAGACGAATTATGCGAGTGGCTATTACTGAAATATATATATTAACTTTTATATAATATCTCTCGAGTCATTAACTCTCTCGCTCTCCTCCTCACCAAAACTCCGATCACAACGTCGTTTTATAAAAGAATCCCGCCCCTCTGCCTATTCACGAACTGAGTTACCGAGGTTGAGCCGTCGTTCTTAACTGATTATTTATCGTACCGTTTTGTGCTGTGTGTCCTGACCACACCTGGTGCCCAATAAACAAATTTGACTGTACTTTGGCTGTGGTTACCGAGATAAAAAGCGACGAAGTTGCACGGCATTGCGGAAAAGAAAACCGTCGCAAATTTGGCGTCCAACGTGGGGCCCGATGAATAAAATTTCATTTAAGGCAATTGAATAATTAAACTGACCGAGTGACGGAGATAAGGGGAAAGGAAGGAGAAAGTTTTTTAAATATATTAGCCACCGTTAAAAACAGCCTGGAGAAATTCCCGATAACTTTCTCATTTATTGTTTTATTTACTTGTGATTTGTAATTCCCCTTGTCTATACTAATCTATTCTTTACAGCCTGCGTTTAGTAAAGTTTTTTTTGTGTTTTTGTTTGTTTGGTTGAGAAATTACTGCTGAGACAAAAGGGGTCCCGAATTTAGAGTGCCACCGTGTATATAGTCGCGAACGAGTGTCGCGTACGCGGGACGACAGTCGTGCGCGCTTGTGTACGCATTCCTTGCGGTTCGCGCGCGGTAATGTAAACAATCCCGCGTATCGGTTACACACGATAGCTACAGCGTATCCTTGTACTTTTTCGGTGATTTGGAGTATTCTATAGTGTGTTTCGACTAATATTATTGTAGAATTAGGAATTGAAAGGAGCGCGAATGAGACACCGATACATATAGCTTCTCTTGTGTAGAGTATAGATGCGGGGTATCGAAAGTCCTTGAATTAATTACCAAGAGTGTTTCCGTAATATTTATATATTTATATGAGCGAAAGCATTTAAGTGATCGTCTTAGGTTGTGAAGGTGGTGCGATTTAGCGACTATATGGTCCAATTTTTTTTTGAGTGTTGTATTAAGCCGCGTCGGTTCGGCAAGATCCCGGATTCTGCCATAATACTAAAGCGATATTTGTTCAATAACCTTGTGGTTGGAATTCCACGATCTCGGTCGTAAACGCGGTCGAAAATATTTGGAAAGCATACTCTCTCTCCTCTCTAACCTGGGGTGACATTCGTGTAGATTGGCGTAGCGAACCGTGTTTGCCGTGTTTAGCATAACGATACCGAGCTATATTTATCGATTAGTGATCCTTTTTTTCTCTTCTTTCTTCTTTCGTGCTTCTACGCGATAATGGCTAATAAGGAGAATCTGAAATGGGTGCGCGAACTTTCGCTTGAAGACTTAAAGAGGGAACTTGAGGCTAGACAATTGTCGGTCAAACGGATTCTCCCTACCCTCCGGAATAGACTACTTAGATTCGAGTCGGCGAGATTAATTGGAAAAGAACATGTGCCTACTCCCGAGATATCGGATTCTTCCGAAGACAAACCGAGTGAGGAGGAGCGGTAGGTGGGGTACATGCTCAGATACCGGGACAGCCCGCGATACGAATAGAGGCCCCGACTGCTTCGCGAGTGCGGAAGGCTGCGAATCAACGACCCTACCACGCTAGGACGAACGCCGCGACGGATGCCTACAATATTATGAGAAAATGGAATCTGAATTTTTCCGGAACGCGCGATGGCGAGGCGGAGGTCTTTCTAATTCGGATAGAGCAGGGTCGCCAACTAATCCCCTTAGATGATGAGGACGTATTTAAGTGTCTGCCTTTCTTCCTGTTGGGTACCGCAGCTCATTGGTTTCGTTTAAACCATCATCTTTGGCGTACGTGGGGAGAGTTTGAGGCCGCGTGGCGGTCGCGTTTCGGGTGTCCAAACTTCCAATTTATGTTGCAGGATGAGATCATGCGCCGGAAGCAAGGTAAAGACGAGCCGGTGGTCGACTATATTACGTATGCATCCTTTTTGAACGTTTAGACCCCCCGTAGCATCTGGGCGAACCATTAAATTATGCTCACCGGAATATGCTACCGAGATGGCGCGTCGCTGTGCGTCGGAATGAAATTTACGATTTTCGTTCGCTGGAAGTGTTAGCTTCGCAAGTTGAGGAATGTTATGACCTTGACAGGCAACCTGCTGCCACGCGCTCCATCTTCCCGGAACTCGCTTATCGCACTACGCCGCGTTCATCTAAAAACACAAAAACGGTTACCGCGGCGGGAATAGCAATACCGAAACAGAAGGGAAAGAAAAGCGTAGCTACCGAGGTGGGAAAGAAGCCATCCGCGAATACGGTATCTAACGCTAATTCCGAGCCCAGGCCCTCGACATCCACCGCGAGTGATGCCCGACTGGCCGGGTTACAGTGCTGGAACTGCGAGGAAAGGGGGCACCGGTCGCGGGATTGTAAATAGGCGCGAACCCTCCACTGTTATCGATGCGGAAAGAAACAACACACGTTACGCACATGCCCTAACTGCTCGGGAAACGAGAACGAGAATCGGTAGATCGGGTTCTAACGGCTCCGGGGAAGAAGACCCGCGAGAATAGACATTTGCCAACCATTCAATCTTATGTTACGTTAGAGGAGACCGAATTTCCGCCGTTGCAGTACTTCATTATTCACCTTCGGGGAAAACCCTTAACCGCGTTAGTAGATTCCGGTTCTAGTAGGACTCTCATCGGAAGTGAAGGAATTCAGCTAATTCGATCTCTCGGAATACCCGTATCGCGATACTGAGGCGAGAAGATCAGAACGGCTAACGGACAAATCGCGCGGATAGACGAAACCAGCAAATTGCCTCTCCAATTAGGCGATATTGAGCACAAACGTTCCGTGGGATTATTACCTGATCTAGCGGTACCCTGTATTGTCGGGATGGATTTTTTATGCAAGTTCGACATAGGTTTAGATTTGGCTAAATCAGAATGGTTCTTTTCGAGACAACTGACCGTTCGATATCGATTCGATTCTACCGAGGGAACCAAGTATACGTGCAGCGGACTACCCGAACTCACAGTCACCCAAGAAAAAAAATTAGAGGACTTCTTAGCAAATACCGTTCCAATACCGAGTGAAAATTTTTTTAGGGAGATGTCTCTCATCATTACCACATCTTGTAGTACTTCCGTCAGATGTTTCTGTATGTCATATGAGTATCATTGTCACATTTTTCATGCACAGAATTCTTTGGCAAGATATAAAAAAGGTGTACTGAGACTTTTCGTCCACCCTGTAGATGTAAATTCAACATATTCAATATAACGTCCAGGACATTCAGATTATGGGCATTTGACGTTTTTTAATTGAAAATTATAATGAAGTAATTCTTTTAAGCATGAATCCCTTTACTTGAATCACTTTTCTTGAATTAATTGATGATTAACACCAAATATGGATATAATATATGATATAATATGTATCTCTTTTTGACATTTATATTAGGAACATTCAAATATTTTATTGATGCATGGTTGATCTTTTGTAAGATTTGTCTATATTACAGCAATATTATGTATATGTCTATGATATGTACATTGCCAGCTTTTTGTTGTTAATTTATTATTATCTAATAACAACGCGATTCTCTCCTTATAAACAATGGTATTTACACCAATACTTAAAATTGACAAAATTTTAAAAACTTATTATTTGAATTACTTATATAATTAAAATAATTTTCATCTTCCGAGAGAAGCAATAAGTATAATAATTTGAGCAATCGAATCAAAAGGACACATATTTTGAATTTCATATATAATTCCATTGATTTTCAACGGTTGTAAAAAAGAACCATGTTAAAAAATGAATTTTTTTTCTTGATTTTTTAAACTTATTGTTTTTAATATGTTTTATTTCCGGACACGGCTTGAAATATTTGGATTTATTGTTAATAAGACTTCAAGTAATTTTGTATGGTTTGATAATTTGTTATTTTCATTCGTTTCTTCATTTTGTTGTAATGAATGTATTTCGCTTTTACCTTTATTCATCCAATTTTTAAATTAATGCATATATCTTCGTTTTTATTAATTTCTTTATTAATATTATTATCTGTATGATTGGTATTTATATTATTATCATTGCGATTAATACTCATAACATTATTATTTGTATTATTTATATTAGAAGTTACAATAGTAGAGCAGATGCTATTTTCATAGTTTCGTCAATAGATTGTAAATGCATCTTGATAAAGTCTAAATGCATAAGTTTGTATATTTAAAAAAATATATTTTCGCAAGTCTTTAAAATATGTTTCACAATGTGCTGATGTTGCACACACATATTTCGAATTAAATGTGGGGGCTCAAACTCTAGACCATAATGGAAATTCTAGACATAATCTTGTTATTTGTTCATAGAATTCTGGTAAATATAAAGCATTTAAACGAGAAGCTTTTTATCATTATTTATTTCCGTTTGAGTTTTTAACTTCTGAATCCAACGATGAATTTTGTCATTATTATCGTTATTATTATCCTTTATATATCTTTTATATCCATTATATTATTTTCTTCTCTTCTGACTTCTATGTGGTTAATATGAACTTATATGCACTTAAGTTGCAATATGATTTTCTAAGCTTCTTCTGCTGGTGAAGGCAATTCTGTACTATAATATCCATCATATTGCTGAGAACTGACAGTTAATGTAAGCAACAAAATTGATTCAAATTTTTTAAATAATTCTCAACTTATTATAGGTGCAACACATCTTATAAAAAATATTTTTATGTCAAGATGTTTTTTATCGAAATATTTCCAACGGCAAACAAGTTTTATTAAATGGGCAACATCGACTTTTATATATGTATCTGCTGACCGACTAATTTTAATATTGTGACCATTAATGGTAGAAAAGCATAATAAAACGTATTTTTTAATAGTTATTCGATTAAAAGCAGATGTCATTGCCCCTAAGAAAGCTCTGGAATAATCAGAAATTGCTTCCTTTAGTTTGATTGCACCCATACGTAACCATTCTTTAATTCAATATTCAATGGAATTGGTATCATGTTTCTCAGAGATCATTTCATGAACTGGTATTATTAACCCCTCGACGTTTATAACAATGACATATAAAAATATGTAGCCACTTTGTAAGCCATTTGCAATTTGAATCTTTGAGACAAAATTTCCTGTTGCGTCCATAACAATTATTTTATGTTTTTTTCGACAATATTCTCTGTATACATTGCGTTTGCGTTGGAGTTCTATAACACACACAAATCTTATCTTGTAACGATACATTGTTACGAACGATGATTGTTACGAAACATTCTTTTCCTAACTACCTGTCTCTTTCTTACTAACCCATTCTCTCTATTGCTTTGTCTCACTCGCTCGCCCATGCACTCGCTCGCTCGCTAGCCATCTCACTCACTCGGTCGCCCTATCTCGCTCGCTCGCTTATCCCTTCTCACTTGCTCGCTCCATCTCACTCGCTCGTTCATTCTATCTCGCTCATTCTCTCACGCCGCCGGAGAGTGGGGCAACTGGCCGGATATATAACGGCGCCCAGTCGGCACATCGACACCAGATCCTATTCTGCGATCCCGTCTACCACATGCTCCAGAATACGATTCCTGACTGGGCTAAGGCGTCTCTTAGCTCAGCCAAGTTTTCGGCTTCCTGACACCCGTCCGGGCTAAGGCGTTTCTTAGCTTAGTCGAGTTTTCGCCTTCCTGACACCCGCCGGGCCGAGGCGTTCTTTCGGCTCAGGAGGTCTGGCTCTCCGAAGGATTGACGAAACACTTAGTGCCACCGAAACACCGTCTACGCTTGCAGATAATCGCCCGCGCTTGTGGCCTCCGAGCCACCCTGTGGATACCGCCTGCGCTTGGCTTCCAAGCCACCCTATAAATAACCGCCTCCCATCGCGTACACACACTATAAATACCACACTGTATATACGAGTAGTCATATGAATAAAGATCATTTTTATTCGCAACCGAAGGAGTTCTAGCAAGCTTGAGTCTCCCCTTCTCTCGAACCCTGACGCCGACGAGCTGATCCGCGCGCTCGAGAAAGGTGTGCACGTTACAATCTAAAGTGATTTTATGTATGCTAACGCAATACGAAAGTGTATGTTTTATTTTTCTTATAGTATAAATTGGATCTTTGACATCTTTTGAACCAACATCTAAAGTTTTGTCGTGATATTCTTGTTTCGCTTTACAAAGTGCAGATGATTTATATAAAATAGGAGATTTAATATCACTAATTTTTATTTTCTGCATGGCTAATCTTCGCTATTCTTCTTCTTCACCAATTTATAACTCCCTCAATTAATAAATCTTTACCTGTGATTTGTCGTATTTGAAAACGCAGTTATCATTTTACTTTTTCATGTGAAATTGTAGAAATATCTTTTGTAACACACCGAATAATTAAATGTTCCTCTCTCTTAGGTTCTGTGTCAATATAAACAGTAAAAGAACTTCCACATGCTTTACTTTTGCATTTCCCATCAATTTTAATAAAATGCGAACGTTTGTCGGAAAAAGAAACTTTTGTCTTTTTAAATGCACATGATAATCTAAATTGTTGTCAGACTTCATCACTAATAATATCATTCCAGACATCAGGTTTAAGACAAGCATATATTTTATCCTTATATTCTATATATCCAGCTTAATATTTCAGTCCAGAGCTCATATATTATATAAATATTAAATGTACTTAAATCATGACTTTCTTCTGTAATATCAAATGTATTTTTTATGTAAATGAGTGACAATATATTTAATATGATATATTTAATATCAAAGAAAATCTAAGGATCTGAGCTAAACCACAAATAAGCTGTTAAGCTGAGCAGTTTAGAATATAACAAATATATGTATTTCCAAGAACAGAATTATTAGATACAAGGATCTCTAGACCAAAAACTTGTGTTTGTATATATTTATCTTTCCCACACACAGCTCTCTAACTGCCATCTAGAAACTTTTCTTCTTCAGTTGGAGCAATCTGAAAGTTCCCTACAGTTCCCTCGATTCAAGCCGAGTTTGTTTCTGCAGTTAAGGAAGAGTTTCTTTCCACGTGACTTAGTCAGACAATCAGCTACTTGTTTCTTAGATGGTATGCTGATAAGTTCAATCTTTTCATTCCATACACAGTCACGAAGATCATGGAGTTTCACGTCAATATGCTTTGCTCTTTTGATTTCTGGATTGCAGAAAACGTATATACAACTCTGGTTATTTTCATAAATTCACAGGTAGCATCGGATTAATCTTTATAGATCAGTCAATACATTGATGAGTCATGAAGCTTCCAGTAGTGGATGCAGTAACAGCAGACACATATTCATCTTCAGTGGTGGAACATGTAACAATTTATTGTTTCTTGCTACTCCACATGACAGTATTTCCATAAACTTTAAAAAGATAGCCAATGAATTTTCTGTCATCTAGGTCATTAGCCCAATCAGAGTCGGTGTATCCAAATAAAGGCATTTTAGCTGAGCGTTTGTATACTAGCTTCATATCCATCATACCCTGTAGGTATCGCAGTACTCGCTTCAAGTGTAAAAAGTGTTCATCAGTAGCATTGTCTTGGTATCTAGACAAATATCCAATAGCGAAGCATATGTCAGATCTCATGCCCAACATCAAATACAAGCCTTTCTAGCAATTTCTTGTAAGGAAGTTTTAGTAACTTCAGCATCGGTGTATAGCGTCTCAATTTGCAGTTCATTTTTATTGGGGTGTTTACGGGATTATAATCTTTAATACCAAACCGTTTTAGAATTCTAAACAAGTAATCAGAGATTATACAGGAGTTTCATTCTCAATTTCCTTTTCTTCGTCGACTTCAATTTTACCATTGAAATGGTTTTCTTTAAATTTAACGTCACGAGAATAAATCAATTTACGAATGTCAGGATTCCAGAAACGATAATCATTTGGATCATAACCAACCATAATGCATGTAATTGTGTTATCATCTAGCTTGAGACGTCTCTCTTTTGGCACTGAAGCATAAGCATAAGCAGCCAAACATCTTCAGCTTTGATAGATCTGGTTTATGACCATACAAAGCTTCTTATGGAATCTTATTTGGAGTAGTTTCCGTAAGAGTGCGATCAAATAGATAGCAGCCAGAACAGCTTTGCCCCATAATTCCTTAGGCAGCTTGGATTCGATTAGCATCGACTTGGCACGTTCCATTAGAGTTTGATTCATTTTTTCTGATACTCCATTTAATTGAAGTGTGTAAAGTGTAATGTATTCTAATGTCACACCTTTAAACTTGCATAAAGATTTCATTTTATTTGAACGATATTCCTCGCCATTATCATAGCGCAGTCTGGAAATCTTGCAACCAAAATGAACTTCTGCCATAAATTTATATTTCTTGAAGCGATTGATAACTTCATTCTTGTTCTTTAATAAACAAATAGCAGTTATGTGTGTAAAATCGTCGATAAAAGTATAAAAATATCTCGCGTCATCATGACTAGCAATATTTAACGGTCCACAAATATCAGAGTGTACTAGTGCAAGTGGTCTCTTAGCACAAGCTCTGGTATTACTGAATGGCAATTTGATTTGTTCTGCCTTGACGCAGCTGTCACAAAAATCCAGATTCTCAAACTTCTAATCGATACGTTTAACCATCTTTTTTGTGATTAATTTGCACATACTTTAATGTTCTAAACAAGTATTTTATGCTATAGCATGATCAATTTGTTCATGTGATGAACGACAGCATTCGCAACAACCTCGGGTGCACTTGTAGATAGTAGAGACTTTCTTTCAATTCACCTACTCTAACTAACTTTCCATGAAAATCTTTGCTTGACCTTTTCCAAATATTCCACCATTTTAGTCAATTTTGCTAACAGATATTAGGTTTTGGCGTGATGATGGGGCGTACAATACATCCTTCAGAACTCTAAACTTTTTCCGTCCATTGACCAATAAATTCATAGTCATGTGTCCACCTTTGACAGCACATTACATTGATTCACCATCCTTAGCTATACCAATAGGGGAGTTCAAATTATGTGGATGTGAAAGAAGTGAGTCATTATTCACAATATGAGCAATGCAACCTGAATCTATGATGCTTTTAGAATTTATATGACTTCTTACGCGATGATGTTTAAAATGTAAAACCTGAACTAGTATAATCCTTAGTCGTGTTACCTGTATTTGCTTACTATTTAGTAGACTTCTTTTTTATGATTTTGCTTCTACATTTGTTCGCTTTGTGACCAGGTTTGCGACATTTAAAACATATTACCTTAGTCTGCGCCTCAAAGAATATTGGTATTTTACCAGTTGCATTGTCCGTGTTTGTTTTTTCGCCTTTTAGTTTTAATTCTGCTTCTAACAGATAACCCTTTACTTGTTCCATGGTTGAATCTTTTTCGAGCGTTTCGAGTATAGCGATAACGGTATTGTATTCACTAGGCATAGCTATTAATAAAAATATGACTAATTTCGACTCATCAACTGTCCCGCCGATTTGTAGACTTGAACAGCGGCTTCAAATTCCATAAAGAAACTACTGTACGATTTATTTTTTTCGCACTTCATGAACATGAATTTCTTTTTAAGATATACTTTGGTTCCTAACGATTTGCGTTCGAATATGGCACACAAGGAATTAATCATTTCGTAGGCGATAGACTCCTTCTATTTTTTTCTTTCTTATCTTTGCATCTGATTTTCTCCAGGGAACGGACTCTAGGTCTGTAGCTGTTAGTTCTTACTTTGCATATTTTCCAACTTCCTTGTCTTCTAATAATGCCAGAATTTCTATGAACACATAAAATCCTGTTCCTGCAAATTGTGTAATTCCAAACGTTGCTTGTGTCCATAATCTCTTATATAAATGAATGACGATATATTTAATGTCAGAGGAAATCTAAGGATTTAAGGTAAACCACAAAAAGCTGTTAAACTGAGCAGTTTAGAATATAATCCAAATATATATGTATTTCCAAAAACAGAATTATAGATACACTTGTAGGCGCAAACCCTAAATCTCTTTAGGTACGTCCCTACTTAAATGAAGAGATATATAGGTTCACATATAAAACCGCTTAAGAGGGATCGCGATATATGTAAGGTATGCGACCGCCCCCACCCCCCGACAAAAAACGCGTGATCGGCTGACGAAATAGGAGTAGTAGTTAAGAGAGAACGAGAAGAGACAGCTCGATAAGCGAAGGACTGCTTGCGTGCGATTAAAAGATAAGCGAAGGACTGCTTGCGTGCAATCTGAATAAGCGAAGGACTGCTTATGGTTTTCGTTTAAGTAATCGGTTGTAATCAGTATTTCCCAGTGGACCAATTAAAAAACCATCTTTATGACTGTACTTAAATCAGTGTAATTTCACTATTCCGCCAAACCTATCGGGTCCTACACACTTTTATAAGGATCTCTAGACAAAAACTTGTGTTCATATATACATATTTATCTTTCTCTTTAACTCTCTAACTGCCATCTAGAAACTCTTCTTCTTCGGTTGGAGCGATATCTGAAAGCTCCGTACAGTATTAATTGAGTCTTTAGTAGAATCTAATGAGAACGTTGTATCATTGTATTTTACGAGTTTATTGTCTTCAATTTTTTAATTTAATTTTATTTGTGTTAAAATTCTTCTATTTTCACGCACATTTATATATACACTATGTGCATTCCATTTATTATTCAAGCAATTACTAATATCTTGCCATACTTTGAAGTATATGTTGGTAAATTCCTATCTTTTAAAAGACTATCACTAAACATTTCGAGCTGCCACAGTTTCGCGTTTACTGATATAGCAGAAACACGTGACATCCGTAAAAGAATTAAAAGGATAAAAGATCTATAAAATGTTATGAACAAGTATTACTCAAGTCTGGAACACTTTGTATAACTATTTAGTATTATTTATTTCTATGAAAGAAAGGAAACATTGTGAGAAAAAGAGAATTGCATAAAAAAAGTAACAGGAGTAAGTAAATTTCAAAAAATTATTGTTGGAAAAATAATAAACTCTATAATATCTACAAATCTGTAATCTAAAATAAAAAAAAAACAAACAAATCGATGTTTCCAATATTTTATGTATTATAAAATCGATTCAAATGATATATACAATATAAAATTAATTTATCATTAAAAGTTATATTTATATATGTTTATTTTTATGAAGGTTATAATACCAAATAACGCGTCCAAAATAGGGACATAAGTCGTCTTAAAGACGTTAAAATGTCTTTTAGACATCATATTATAATGTCTTTAAAACGTCTTTAAGACATTTTTAAGACGTCTTATCCCATTTTTGTTGTCTGGGATACTGTATATTCAAATAAAATGAATATATTTTTAATGCTTTTATAACTACAATAAAATAAAATAATACATATAATCAATCTCAAAAGAATTTAACTCCATATCAGAAAACTATTGATCACTATGTGTTTGAACGAAAGTCCGGTGAGATTCTGGTGGTTGGAGTGAGGCGGAGAGGTATTCCGAGATAACAAAAATTAAGGCGATGGTTTAAACAGCGCACAAAAAAAACTCTAATTTATTTCACTAAAAAATAATGCGAATGGCCTTCTGCCAATTAAAAACAAAATAATAAATGAACGAAAAATAACTTACTGTTTGATATTAATAAAGGAAAAAAGCGTATCTGATAAGTTCGAGATCGTAAATCTCACGCCGTAGTCTGTTTTTTCGTGTACCCGAGGGAGATTGAGACACGTGTCGAACAACA
The DNA here is from genome assembly GCF_030444845.1 of Prenolepis imparis. Lineage (NCBI taxonomy): Eukaryota > Metazoa > Arthropoda > Insecta > Hymenoptera > Formicidae > Prenolepis > Prenolepis imparis. The sequence goes on from NW_028141176.1 coordinate 1,157,692, forward strand.
AGACCGGTAATGGCCGCACAGGTTATCACACCACACTTGAGTTGTCCGTGAGATGCACTTGTAGGAATGTCCGTAGTTGTAGCGATAAAGCCGATAACCGTTCCTTGAAGATAGAGAGAGTCCGAAAGTTGCACACAGTCCGTCTGAGAGTTTCTGATTTCACTCTTTTTGCTCGTTGTCTTCTTATTCACCCGTTTTAGACGAGAGAGAACCGCTCGAGGTAACCGGAAACGATGAACTGGCCGATGATAGCGAGATGCTTTCCGAGGCGACATGTGCGCGCGATGAATATTGAGAATTGCTCCTTGATTGGCCTAGTTACCTCAGGGAGATAGCCCGTGATTTGTGGGTCACGGCCGTGGGAAAGGGGGAGAAAGAATGCGTGAGAAGGCAGTAGCGTTCAGAGAGAGAGAGAGAGAGAGAGAGAGAGAGAGAGAAGGAGAGAAGGAGAGATCGAGTGATAGCGGGTGAGTGGGAGCGAGAACGAATATGTAAGAGGTCGCTTAGGGGTGTAGTGATTTTTCCAACATTATGCATATTGCATATACGAAGGTAAGTCAAAAAGTAAAGGGACAAATAAAAAAAAACACATTTATTTTAACCTATGTGGAAAATTTACATATCATTTTTCGACATAATCCCCACCAACATCGATACAACAAGCTTCTGTATTCCATCCTGGAAGAAAGATTTGGGTTGGGTGCGTAGCCAGTTATGCACTACTACAATGACCTCCTCATCCAAAAAAATTTTTTTCTCGAAGTATTTCTTATCTTTTTTTTCTCGTAGTATTTCTTTTCTTTTTTTTTCTTTTTTCTTTTCATTTTTCCGGTCCATTAAAAGAAGCACTACGAGGAAAAAATGTTTTTTCGGATGAGGAGGTCATTGCAGTGATGCATAACTAGCTACGCACCCAATCCAAATCTTTCTTCCAGGATGGAATACAGAAGCATGTTAAGCGGTGGATCAAGTGTATCGATGTTGTGGTGGAGATTATGTCGAAAAATGATATGTAAATTTTCCACATAGGTTAAAATAAATGTGCTTTTTTTTATTTGTCCCTTTACTTTTTGACTTACCCTCGTATATATTTAACTTTCGTTTAATATATTTTTTAAATCATTACATTTGAAATGGTCAATTTTTATGCTAAGTAAAATATAAAACTTAACAACTTTATGTGCAATAATGTAATATTAATAATAGCATACACAAATATAACTTTTGACGATAAATTAATTTTGCATATACTCTATTTGAATCAATTTTATAATAAAATATTGGAAACTGTTTGAGGGAATGCTAAATGAACTCGTTTAGTAGCGTGTGCTCTAGTGTGAGTTGCTTGCAGAAAGGGTAGAAAAAAGGTAGTAGTTCACAGTATATTTATTTAATTCACAGTTTATATAAGACTAACAATATCACAATGTCAATGATAGAAAATTTTTTACAGAATCCGCGGTAAGACCAATAGAGAATTGTTTCGTGACGTGAGAAACAGATACGATTGATGTGCGGACTGAGTGCAATGCAAAGAGTGACTGGGGCCGGACCCTTTTCCTTTTCCTGCGTCAATTTTATTAACTACTCTCTTCTGAAAGGTTCTCGGTCGGTTTTTTGAATCTATCTTCCGGTAATGCGCGAGATAGAACCTTCTCAAAAATTGGAGTCAATTTCCGCGAATGTGAGCATTCGTTTATTTGTGAGTGGAATGTGTGGCATTCGGTGATTGGGTGCTGTCATCGAGCAGCCGACATGACTTTCGCGATGATCATGCATGATAATGCGCACGCGCAAGGCCTTGCGATTTCGAGCAAAGCGTCTTCGGGTCGGTTTGGTCCTATCGAATCGGTAGCCGCGTTATTTTCACAGGAACGTGTTCAAATCTATTTCCATTTTATACTGAAACATCAATTTGTTTTTTTTATTTTAGATTTAAAGATTTACATTATAGATTTTATTATTTTTCTAACAGCAATTTTTTGGAATTTACTTACTTCTTTATGCAATTCTCTTTTTCTCGCAATGTTTTCTGTTCAAGTAGCAAACTTATGTCATTAGACGTCAAAATGACGTACGCTTGCAACCTGGGCTCTCTTTCTTATATATATTTTTATAGAAATAAATTGTATTACAATATTATTGAGCATGTTAATATCATATTTTGTTTGCCTTATTAATATTAATAAATTTACCTTATTAATAAATTATTATTTAGGAATTATGAGTTTCTTTAATAAGACTAAATAAAAAAGAGAGTTATATGCAACAACATGTGCAACAACAAATATATAAAATCTAGCAATAAGTACAACAGTGACTCATAACCTCAATTACTGCATGTATAATAATCTTAGTTATTGCAAATTATATGTCGTTACTAGCGACTCTGGCGGTGATATTTGATACTTTAGTGCTCTGCACTACAATAATAATTTTAATATTTGATATTTGAGGCTTTTGCGGTATATACATATAAATATTAGAATTGGTTTTCGGGTTTGAACCGCATAGACTTTTTGTTCGATTTCAACGTTTCGTGAACATTTCAGCTCACTTCATAATAATTTGAATTATTATTACTTATTGGAAAGAATATTATCAAACGATTATAAAATAAATGCTTATAATTATAATTATTTAGACTGCCCTTGACCCTCTTGTGACAACTGTTAATAAACTTTGGAAGTTATATACAGATAAAAATCTTAATACAAGTATGCTAAATCTATAATACAACAAATGAATTTTAAAAAATTTCAAAATTGATATAATTCTGTATATACTCTAAAAAATCGAAAATTTTGATAAAAGAGGGGTTAACTTCATCCGCGTATATCCTTCTTTCGTATAACTAATTACAATTTTTGACTAGCAATCATTGAAAATGAACTACCAAACGTCAATAAGCGACCACCAAACGAATGTTTACAATTATGATGCTATATGCAATCTGGAAAGCCAAATTGTATAAAAAAAACTTCACGCGCGTATATCTCTTTTCGTATAATTAATTACTACAGACTTATATAGATAGAAAACAAATCTAAAGGACAAAAATATGCGTGGCCTGTTGTCATCTCCACGCATCGCTGGATAGACTGATAGACGGGGCAAATTTTTCTTCCTTTTATTATAAAAAATGGTTGCATATTGCTGTGTTTGCAAATTATCTGGAGAACAAGAAAATGATGTATTTATTCATCACTGAATATCTTTATATATGTATATTTGAAATATAACCTACAAAATAGAATCCGCTAACAGAATGTACTGTCAAGGTGACTGTGGAAAATTAATCAAAATCTGTTAATATTTCAAAACCATTTAAAAGATATATTCCATTCAAAAATTTACAAAATGGTATTGTTGAAAATTGTTAACTTTACTAGAAAATAATATAAAATGTTACATAAAGCTCACGTCTCTCTCTCTCTCTCTCCCTCCCCTTCACCCCCTTAAATCCAAATGTAGAAATAAGTTTATATACATATATATATTTTTAAAGCTACCAAAAGATGAAAAAACATGAATTGGCATTTATTGGACGTGTAACAGGTGCAAACATTGGAATCTGTAGGAAATATTTTATTACGCAATCTGACTTTGTTTACAAACCATACGGACATGATATTGATTCCTCAAATCAGGAGTTTGTCCATCTGTACTACAGAATCCTCAAAATATTAGGTAACTTTTATAAAGTGTGTGATATTATAAACAGTTTTTATGAGTTATTATGAGATATGTTATATCTTATATTAAGATATTTTATATTTATATTTAGAGTTGAAAGCAATACTAATCCAGAACCAAGTATAATATCAGAAAATAAAATACAAGAAAATATAAATGTAGAAAGTATAATAAATATAAAAAGTTCAATAGGTACACAACTGAAGAAATTAGTTTACATATAATAATTACTTAATTATTTATATAAATTTTTAAGAATATTTAAATAACAATGTAAAAGCAAAAATGATTAAAAATTTTTTGTTTTATTTTTAGAAAAACAGACTTTAGCCAATACAAATGCATTTGCACTGTGAGATACATTGGGAATTTATGCCGATAATATTTTATTTCAGATGAGGTTTGGCATATATCTACAGATTATAAGATAAAAATGAATACAAAAACAAAAACTTTGTCTTAAAAAGTTATTCATACAGATAAAAAATTCAAAATTTTACAGGAAATAATAAATCATCTTAAAGAGATTGGCATTCTTTCCAGTAATGCAACAAATATAAACAAGTAAGAAATTATAGAAAATAAAATTCATAAAAATTAAATAAAATTAGTATCAACTACTATCAAGTGCACTATTAGTATAAATGCTAATATATAGATACTAATATTTAGATATATAGGTACTAATATGTTACGTTCATGGGTTTCATCCTCTGAGCATTTCCGAGAGATCATCGTCAAGGGGGTTGTTTAGTAATAACCGGCGCGATATTGTTTATCGGCGCCATATTGACAAAGTCGCGAGACAGCTGTCTTAGCGTACGGCATTTTTCTGACGGCTAATTAAATCAATATATTTTCTGTTTTGTATTCTTTGTTGTCTTATTAGTTATTAATTGTTAAAGTTCCTTTATTAAATACGCTTTATTATTTCGCGGCACAAATGTGTGTGCGAGTGAAACGTTGTGTTGCGCGTTTTTGAGATATCGCGAAGCCGGCCCATGGTAGCAACAGTTTGGGAGGTCGTCTGAGATCGGAAAGAACGTAGCTATGTAAAAAAAAGTCGAACATAATAACATGAGTGCAGAGCAGCAGAACTCACAGTGCGATACCGGAGTGTCAACGCGAAGGAGACTACGTGCTGCGATTCCTCTTCAAGCTGCGATTGAACCTACGATGACGGCGATAACTCTCGAGGCTGTGATGCAGGAAATTCGTCAACTACGAAATGAGAAGCAACAACAACGAGCTGCATTTGAAATGTTACTGTCTCAACGCGAAGACGAAATCCGTCGTATGGAGGAGAATCTTCAGCAGCAGAGTATCCAGCTAACTAAGTCAATTCCAAAATAGAAATCCGATAGAGAGTAGAAATCGCGGAACTAAATTTTAATGAATTAAGTTTCAAATTGAAGCCGGATGTTTTTGACGGAAGTGTTCCTTTCCGCGAATATTTTGCACAATTCGTTTTGATAGCTCGGGCGAATGCTTGGGGAGATTCCTTAAAAACTGTAGTATTAGTATCTGAGGGGAAAAGCGCGATCCGTTTTAGACGGAGTAACTGAAATTGAAAATCTCGGATTTGAAGAATTGAAATCAAAATTACGTTTTGGAGAAGGACATTTGTCGCAATCATATTATGCTCAATTTACGAATAGAAAACAGAAATTTTCGGAGGATTTGGCCTACATTAGGCGCAGATTTGGAATGATTATCGCGACTAGCTTAGCCTGAGTGTTCGCACAAAGTAAGAGACAAAATTGCATGTGCAGTTTATCGCCACACTGTCGGACGAATTTGTGAAACGAACTTTGCAATTAGAGAGTGTTTTCTTTTTAAAATCAGCAGTAGAAAGAGCAATGACTGTTAAGATTATACAAGAAAATAGTTTTGTCAAAAATAAAAATAATCAATATAATAATGGATATAAATTTAATAGAAAAAATAAAAATAATAAGAATTTTGATGAAAATAAACAAAAAAGTAAAGAAAAAAATGATGGGAAAAGTAGCAATGAAAATAGTAATATAACTTTTAACAAATTTAATAAAAGAAAAAGGAATGTTGGTACTGCGGATCAACAGGGGACTTCCGCTTAAAATGTCCATTATTGGCTTCCGAGGAAGACAAGGAATAGTCTAGCTTTTCGGAGCGAACTCAACTATAAAGCATAATGCCCCGAGAAAAATTAATTGTTCTGATTGTTGTTCGATTAATAAAAATTTTTACAGGATCGGTAGAATTACGTTTAAAAATTATTTTATTATAAAGAAAAAATGAACGGAAAAGAATGTATTTTTAAGATTGATACAAGTTCTCCGATATTTTAATAATAAATAAGAAATTAGTAAAGGGGATATAGCAACAAATTCTTTAAAAAATGGTACCAAGTTTGTTTGAGGTCATTGTAAAAGTTGATTTAGAAAAATTCTCTAAAAGAGGTTCCCAGTTAGTGGTTGAAATTTCTGATGCATATTAAAAGCTGATTTTCTTAGAAAAATTAATTTAGGGGAGAGTTTTGATTTAGTCTTTAGAAATGAAAATAATGAAACATTTTCTAGTTCGTGAGTAATTTCTTTTGATAAAGTTTCTTGTTTTCTAGAAGAGTTGGTTGTTCAAAATTTGATTCAGAAAAATTTAAATTTAGTACAAAAGGGTTTTTTTGCGGGATTCTTGCAAAAATTTCAGGTTGTTTTCTCGGAAGAGATGGTTGCTGGGAATTGTAAAGTTTTAGAATATGTTATTTAGTCTTAAGATCTTAAACTTATTAAACAGACTCCTCGACGAATTCCAATCCATTTTAGGAAGGAAATAAATCGTATTATTCAGGATATGAAGCAACAAGAGATAATAGAGGAATCAAACAGTCCTCGGGTATCTTCTGCTATATCAATTAAGAAGAAGGATGGTTCGATAAGGTTTCGTGTGGATTATAGAAAACTGAATGCGATTACAATAAAAGATTCTTATCCTTAGCCAAGAATAGATATTTTTGATCAACTGCCAGGCAACTCATGGTTTTCCATTTAAGATCTAAAAAGTGGATATTGGCAAATGAAGGTAAATTCTGAGGACAGAGAGAAAACAGTATTTTCGGTAGGAAATGGGTTATGGCAATTCACAATCATGCTTTGGCTTATGTAATGCCCCGGCTACTTTTGAGCGTCTTATGGAGAAAGTTTCACAGGATATTTCGTCTAAAATTTGTCTTGTGTATTTAGATAATGTAATTGCTTTCAGTAAATTTGAGGGAATGATAAAAAATTTAAGGGAGATTTTTCTTCGCCTGCGTTTAGCTAACTTAAAAATTGATCCTAAGAAATGTTTTCTCTTTGGAAAAGAAGTGAAATATTTGGGTCATGTCATGTTGTTTCTAAGCAGAGTATTACTACAGTACTACTACATTATTACTACAGTATTACTACAGTATTACTACAGTACTACTACAGTACTACAGTATTTCGTATCATCGCAGATACGTTTTAGAGTCCAACAGATCGCAGCGGGAATAATAACCGATGAATCTCTAATACAAAAATACGGAGAAGAAATTGGACATCTCCAACACATTATGCGCCCAATCATACGCAAGAGACATTAACAAAGATTTATAAATAAACAAAAAAAAATAAATATTAAAATAAAAAAAAATTATAAAACTTTAAAATTGAAAAAAATATTATCCTTATATTCATAAATATAGTAGTATATATATTAAGAATATAAAGGCTCCTTCTATAATAAATATAAATTGAGAATTAAGAAGGCTATAGGAGCCGTACGCGGTTTTCGGTGCGTTGATTCCAACGAAATTTTTAATTTTTCGTTGGAATTAAATACTTGTGCACGGGGCACGAATTTTTTTTACTTGGTATACTGCCAAGATTTTTCCGGAATAATCTCGACTCGAGATTTTTAATTCCGACGTTCCCCTCTGACCCCCCCAATGATATATATTAAACAGGGTAGTTAAATTAATCGACCACACTAGCCAATGAATTTTTCTAAGTTTTTACTTTATCGACCATATGGTTGTGGTCTTTATAAAGTACAACTTGAAATTATTACAAATTTTTCATAAGTGAGAAAAATATTGGTCCGAAAGTCGCTGAATCGGGAATCGAACCCGAGTCTTTCGCTTTCCGGGCGACTGCTCTTACCTCTAAGCTATTCAGACCCTTCGAAACAATACTTCTCTCTTTTTGCTTTTATATAGTTTATTTGTAAATAACGCCTTGTATATCCGCCGGCGTATACTAAACAGTTGGAAAATCATCTATACGGGTGGGCTCCATGATTAGGTCCAGGAGCAAATTTAAATATGTTTTTTATTTTTATATCGCTAGTAAAATAATCAACAGGGTAGTTAAATTAATCGACCACACTAGCCAATGAATTTTTCTAAGTTTTTACTTTATCGACCATATGGTTGTGGTCTTTATAAAGTACAACTTGAAATTATTACAAATTTTTCATAAGTGAGAAAAATATTGGTCCGAAAGTCGCTGAATCGGGAATCGAACCCGAGTCTTTCGCTTTCCGGGCGACTGCTCTTACCTCTAAGCTATTCAGACCCTTCGAAACAATACTTCTCTCTTTTTGCTTTTATATAGTTTATTTGTAAATAACGCCTTGTATATCCGCCGGCGTATACTAAACAGTTGGAAAATCATCTATACGGGTGGGCTCCATGATTAGGTCCAGGAGCAAATTTAAATATGTTTTTTATTTTTATATCGCTAGTAAAATAATCAACAGGGTAGTTAAATTAATCGACCACACTAGCCAATGAATTTTTCTAAGTTTTTACTTTATCGACCATATGGTTGTGGTCTTTATAAAGTACAACTTGAAATTATTACAAATTTTTCATAAGTGAGAAAAATATTGGTCCGAAAGTCGCTGAATCGGGAATCGAACCCGAGTCTTTCGCTTTCCGGGCGACTGCTCTTACCTCTAAGCTATTCAGACCCTTCGAAACAATACTTCTCTCTTTTTGCTTTTATATAGTTTATTTGTAAATAACGCCTTGTATATCCGCCGGCGTATACTAAACAGTTGGAAAATCATCTATACGGGTGGGCTCCATGATTAGGTCCAGGAGCAAATTTAAATATGTTTTTTATTTTTATATCGCTAGTAAAATAATCAACAGGGTAGTTAAATTAATCGACCACACTAGCCAATGAATTTTTCTAAGTTTTTACTTTATCGACCATATGGTTGTGGTCTTTATAAAGTACAACTTGAAATTATTACAAATTTTTCATAAGTGAGAAAAATATTGGTCCGAAAGTCGCTGAATCGGGAATCGAACCCGAGTCTTTCGCTTTCCGGGCGACTGCTCTTACCTCTAAGCTATTCAGACCCTTCGAAACAATACTTCTCTCTTTTTGCTTTTATATAGTTTATTTGTAAATAACGCCTTGTATATCCGCCGGCGTATACTAAACAGTTGGAAAATCATCTATACGGGTGGGCTCCATGATTAGGTCCAGGAGCAAATTTAAATACTGTTTTTTATTTTTATATCGCTAGTAAAATAATCAACAGGGTAGTTAAATTAATCGACCACACTAGCCAATGAATTTTTCCAAGTTTTTACTTTATCGACCATATGGTTGTGGTCTTTATAAAGTACAACTTGAAATTATTACAAATTTTTCATAAGTGAGAAAAATATTGGTCCGAAAGTCGCTGAATCGGGAATCGAACCCGGGTTCGATTCCCGATTCAGCGACTTTCGGACCAATATTTTTCTCACTTATGAAAAATTTGTAATAATTTCAAGTTGTACTTTATAAAGACCACAACCATATGGTCGATAAAGTAAAAACTTGGAAAAATTCATTGGCTAGTGTGGTCGATTAATTTAACTACCCTGTTGATTATTTTACTAGCGATATAAAAATAAAAAACATATTTAAATTTGCTCCTGGACCTAATCATGGAGCCCACCCGTATAGATGATTTTCCAACTGTTTAGTATACGCCGGCGGATATACAAGGCGTTATTTACAAATAAACTATATAAAAGCAAAAAGAGAGAGTACTCTGCGTTGATACCACTGCTT